>NC_069501.1:171071383-171392216 GCF_027579735.1 Bombina bombina
AGATTCAGAAGTAATTTGAGGAAGCACTTCTTTACAGAAAGAGTGATTGATTTATGAAATAAACTTCCTCAAGAGGTAGTAGCAACAAACACTTTAAAAATGCATGGGACAAGCATAGGGCTATCCTACGAACTAGATAAGTTTATACTGTTAGGTAAGGTCGGGCAGACTTGCTGGGCCTATGGCTCTTATCTGCCGTCAATATCTATGTTTCTATGTTTCTATCTATGTTTCTATGTTTCTATGTTTCTATGTTTCTATGTTGCTACAAGACACACATCAATGTTGCATTAAAGATATACTGAGCCAAAGTTATGATTTACATCATTTTGATGGAGCATACAAATGACATTAGATTTTTTATTCTCAATGAGTAAGAATTTCATTTTAGTGTTTGGATTTCATATAAATTCACAAAATAAGAGTACATGCAACATTTGAGAGTTCTCATGTGTGTATCACTTCATGATTGTTGTCAAAATTTATAATAAAAACAAACATATGTTATACATTTTCTGAACAACAAAGGAGTAGACTAAGAAGCTTTGAAATATTAATCTTTCGATATTAAAATAAATTAGAGACATAATCATAGTACTAAATTATATGTTTGATTCAAATGTAATGCTTCATCAGGATCATGATCATAATATAGATTACAAATACACCTTCAATGACATATGAATGAGTCAATGGACTTACCAGAATGCTTGGAAAGCATTTCATCTTCGGTGCTAGATCCCACTGGGCTCCCCACAAGAACTATATCTATGAATGATATAGATATCTTTTGGTGAACACAGTTTGGATATCACTAAGTCACATCATTATCAATTTTTAATAAAAATATACTTAGAAATGAGAACAATAGAGCACTAATCTGAAGAATAAATGCATGAATGAATCCAGGTTATTCTGAATAAAAAGATGTCTTTAACATATGTTTAATTTCTGACTATATTAGACACACAAATCATCTCATATGATTATATTGCATATCTAAATATACCCATTGATCAGTGTTTTTAAACGAATACACACAAACAACATTTTAAATAAAAACGGGTGATAAATCAAACCAAAGCCATGTGTCACATTGATCCATTGTGCAATTGATCACAATGCAAAACAGAAGTTATTCATCAAAATATGTAATCATGGTGCTGTTAGGGTATGCTTATATCTATAAAGTAAGTCCAAGACTGAATATGTCATTTAGATATCAATATTGTTTCATCCAAACAATGTAATGAGGAATGAATCGATTGATTATTAAAGGGACACTGACATAAATTTTGTTAAAACATTGATTTTAAAATAAAATGAATGTTTTATTTAATTTGACATTTACTCCTATTATTTTTTATTTTATTTTATTTTAATGCAGCTAAGAAATTGTTTGGTTCATTAAATATTGCTCGTTGAAGGTATACAACAATCATCAAGAACAACCCAGGTTGGGCAAAAAAAATGGACCTGCATCTAAAATTACATCATTGCTTTTAAAATTAAGATAACAAGAGAATGTTGAAAATATGATTATAGGAGTAAATAAAAAATTTGATTGATATTGCATGCTCTATGTGAATGACAAGAGAAGTAATAAAGGGTCAGTGTCCCTTTAAGATTTAAATATCTTAATGTGTCAATTTTGCTGTTAAGGAATTTTCGACAACATATGTTGATGTCATGAATGGTACTGAGCATGCAATAACAATAAAAACTGTAATTTAAGAATATCATCAAGATTCTTTAATTAGCCTCTCTTAAAGGGACATGAAGCGCAAAATGTGTTATTGGATTAATTTGTCAATAAAATCCAGCCTGCGATTTTAAAATATTAGTGAAAATCACGTGTCTAAATCAGTCATTTGAAAATTTAGTTTTCATGTCCCTTAAATGATAACAACCCAAAAACGTATGTAATGTATATTTATAAAATATTAACATATGCAAAAATGTGTGATTGTTGTCAAAATATATCAAAACAATGACAAGCAATACACAGGGGCAGAATATAAATTTGACATGAAACTAATCTAACAGTAAAATGAACATATAAAAAATAGAAGCGATATATTCAAATTCACATAATTAATGATTTGTACTACAATGTAATAAAAAATGTATTTTTGAATTTTAATTTTAAATAAACAGAAAAGATAATTAGAGTATCCATATAAATTTCGAAAAATGGGAATGTATTATGTTATTTAATGTTGTGTCCATGTTTCTAAGACAAATTGCTATTAAAATGAGACATACCATAGTCTTGGGAACCCTGGCCCAAGGGTCCAGCACCAACATCCATATCTATAAAATATTCAATGAGGATTGGATACCATTAATACTAATCAGGACATGTATCTAAAAAAGTTTAAAATACATTAACATTGACAAAATAATAATCTATTTTTATTCACATGAGTTAATTGTTTCATCAATTAATGTCTCAATAAATCGATCCTGTATTCTTATTTTCAAAACTTTATGTTGTTGACTGTAGCTTTAATTAATTTCTTGACTTTTTGCATTATCATCAATTGATATCTATATTTCCTTGTTTATTCTTTTGATCTTTCTAGTATATTTTGTATAATGTAGAAGATTGTAAATAAGGATACTGCACATATATACTAATTAACATATACATTTGACCAACATGTTTAAAGCAATGCCGGTTACAGCAAACACATGTTCACGTGTGTGCGCAGTTCTATCTTTCGTGATCATTACGCAATTACTCCCAGCGGAATAGCGCATCCGTGATTTGACTAACATGTGTAAAGTGATGCCAGTTACAGCAAACACATGTTCACGCGTGTGCGCAATTCTATCTTTTGTGATCATTACGCAATTACTCCTAGCGGAATTCCGCTTCCGTGATTTGACCAACATGTGTAAAGCGATGCCAGTTACAGCAAACACATGTTAACGTGTGTGCGCAATTCTATCTTTCGTGATCATTGAGCAATGATTCTATGCGGAATTGCACATCCGTGAATCAGAATTAATTTGGATATAGTAGTGTGATGAGTATCATTTCAAAACAACTTATGATATATTTTCAATTGGGTGTATTACGAGGTGGAAATCGTATATTTGTTAATATTGAACAATAACAAATAATATTTATAACTGGGTTATGATTCGAGAGTCAATGTATGAAATGGCGGATGCTCGGGATTTCACAGATGCGCAATTCCATTTTCACTCTGTGAAGCATATTCTGGATAGCGCAAGAAACATTACTCCTATTTCATGTGTGACGATTCTAAAATCAGATATCTGAACATCATATGTAGCGTATGTTGTGAGATCTATATAGGCTGAATATATGACTATCTACACATTTATTAAAAGTCTAATAAAATATTAATATATTATATAAAGTAGGATATTTACCTTGTTCAGCCTCCATTTCAACTCCTCCCAGGCCACCAGACGGAGAAGCAGCTGCACTGGCCCCCGGGTCCTGAGTTTTGGATCCAGCAGCTGTGAGGAAAGAAGAAGAGGCGGAGGATGGAGAGGATCGAAATCCTTTGAGGACCCGGAGATTGAGGAGGTCGCATAAAGTGACCTCATAAGGGAGTAGGCAGAGTTTCCATTCTGGATTACCTTTCTTTCCATCTCTTTTCCAGGCTTGTACCCACTCCCTTATGAGGCACACTTTTTTTTGCAGATGCAACCACATATCTCCAAACCTCCGCATGATCTGATCCTGGCTCCTCTGGACGCCCTTCACCAATTGAACCTTATTGGTGATTGACTCCCAGAGGGCATTCTTAACATTCACATCTGTTGACCTCTTCTGGTTCCCAAACAGCTGCGGATAAAACTTCTGGATGGCGTGGACCAGTGCAGCACTCTCCTTCTTGGCAAACCTGGGAGGTGTCATGCCTGCCGAGTTGCGTATATATATATATATATATATATATATATATTTATAATATATTATTACAAAATACACCAGCAGGCATTAGAGAACTGACAAAGATGGCAACATGTAATGGACTTTTATATGGTGAAGTAAACATGAGATGCACCATGTGACATGGTATCTGTACATCTGATTGGATATAATTTAAATATATTGTTATCATGTCTGTGAGACCATCCTGACTCAAGTTGTATTTTTGTGATGAACTCTGATTGGCCATTCCTTAATGTTTAATATCTTAGTAACTTCCATACACATACCTCCTGGTGGTGCTGTTACTTTATTTTTCATGTAGACTTATTTGTAACTCATGGGCCTGTCATGCGGATATTTGTGACGCAGATTTAATATACGTGATCCGTTAAATATTAAAATTCTCATTAAAATCTAATACTGTCACATTATTAAATGTTGTAGACATTTCTCTGTTTAATATCGTTCTGTTTCTTTAATACAAATACGTTGGATTAATACACATTTAACATTGTATGTATTTATTGTTCATTAAAACAATTTTGTGACTTATTGTGAAGTATTGACATTGCTCTATTAAATGTATTTATAATGCACATTGATTGTGTGCTATTGCATGACATTAGTCTTGAATGTTTAAAGATGCAAATCTCGTGTTGCAAGATATGTTTCCCACGCAACATTTCAGAAATGCGCAATTTCTGGTTATAATGTCCGTAACTTGGATAATCTGTTTATAAATGTTAAACTACACGTTTGTTTGTTATTAGTAAATAAACCTTGAGCTTGTATTTGTCTGAACTGCTCATATATGATACTGTGCAATGGCGTCTTTATTTTCAAAGAGACATTACAACAAAATAATTTTAACAAACGATCTGTAGAGATAAAAAATGTTTAGACTTTAAAATATAACTCAATTTATCTTTTGATTTAGATATCCTTAACAGGAGAAATTTCAATGCACATGGTTGAGCCAATCACATAAGGCATCTCTGTGCATCCACCAATCTTCATCTACTGAGCCTATCTCGATAGGCTTTTCAAGCAAAGTATGTCAAGGTAATGAGATAATAGAAGTAAAAGACACTCTTTAAATCTCTTAAGGATATTTTGTGTTCATGTCCCTTTAAGGAGACATTTCACAATAATGCTTGAAAGATCATAAACCTATGCACCTTCCTTTCTCAAACTTTGTATAACATGTGACTAAAGCATATTTAGATTACCTTCTGGATTGTTTTCCCCACTGTGAATGGCTGTATTTCGCTGTCTTCAGCTTAAAGGGACATTAAGCTACATGTTCTTTACGTATTTCGATGGATAATAGAATATTAAAACTACTTCATATTTAGTTTTATATTCTCATTAGCTTTTAAAAATATATATTCTTGGATGAAAAACATAGCTAGATATTCTATTTTGATGCTGATTGTCGGTTGCACATAGATGCCTTATGTCATTGTCTAAGCCATGTGCATTGATATATATTTTTCAAAGTATATTTAAAGACTGAATGTAATTAGATAATAGAACATTAAAAATATTAGAGAAATTAATTTGTATTGGTTAAAATTCAATACACAATATATTTTTGGAATGTCCCTTTAAGGACCAAACCATTAGGAATATGTTGATTTAACATTGTAGAAATAAACTAAAGGGGAACGAAAATAAATATATGTATGTGATATCTAACCAAGAGGTAAGATGAATAATTTTGTGAAATTATATTACAAACTAGCTATAGTTAAATGACCCTTCAAATGACTCCACTAGAACAGAAAAGTAATCAATATGGCATACAATAACTAGCTTGTGTGAAATATGAAATTAACTGACTTACCATTTTCATGAATTTTAAAGCTATATTTATTAAAATAATGTTTTTGTATACCTAAGGAAGATACAAGATCTTATAAAACAAATTGAACATTCAACTACACTGTCACTTTAATGTAAGTTAACCACTTTCCCTTCTTAAAAGTGAAAATAACAAAGTTGTTATGTCGAATTCTGACTACCTATCCTCAAATATTTTCAAATTTTAACATCTATAAATTACACAATAAAAGCATCGATGGATTTCACTCCCAATTTAATTTATAAAAGCTACTTGACTTTAACATTCTCTGAATAAGTGGATTTTCGTTAATTAATTCAATACATGATGCCTAATTTGATATCATGCAGGTGCTTGTCAAATAGACAACTACCAGTCATGGGAGTATTTTTTTTTTTTTTTACTTGTCAGATTATATGGATATATTTATTATAATCTGTTTGTTAAAAAGATGGTCATTAATAAAAATAATAAAAATAAAAGTTTAGTATTACAAAATATTTATTGTCAATATTTTTTGTTTTTGTTTTTTGTTTTTATCACAAAAATAAATAGAACAAGTGTAATTCATCACAGATGAAACTCTAAAAAAACGAGAAAAAAAAAACATTAGTTATTTAATACACACATGTCTTAAAATATTCATTAAATAAAATAACTTTAAAATCATCTTGTGTCTATGCTCTAACCTTTTGTAAATTTTTATAAAGATTTTTTTGAATATAAAAAACAAAATACTACTTTTCTTTACTTTGTTCATGTATATCCACTTTTTTGAAAATTCAATAAAACAAAAAACTGTAAAAAAACAAAAACAAAATAAAAACATAAAATCTATACCTATCCATCATTTAAAATACCATTATATTGTGTAATCAATATTACATTTAAATATCAGCATTTACAATTATACCAAATAATGCATATAACATTTTAAATAATAAAAATACATATATATATATGCTGAACATAAATGTAATATTTCATGTCCATTCAAATACCTCTATATCAACTATAATATGTATTCCTTTGTCTGATTGTTCATAATTGGATTCTTCTGTATCACAAAGTAGGGGTAATGTATGTAAGATACAAATATTCTAATATAGGACATGCATCTTTTCCTAATTTTTAACATTCTTCCTCCTGTGATTCTTAACTAGCATGCATTGGGCAAACCAACCTGGATTATGCATGGTCTTTGAAAGTCAATTCTCTAGAAAACCGTTTATCTTCAATAGGTGTCTTATTCATCATTTCCAAAATAGAGGATTGTGAAATACCATCTAAAAAAAAAAATAATAATCTAAGTGTCTCCAATAGGATGCCTCCACAGCCTTAATCCATCAAATTGTTGCCACTTACCATGTGAACGTTTTGGAATGGTTTTCCAGGTCAGCACATTTGAAAGACAATGCCAGACATGATCCCATTGGTATTCTTCACTTTCAATCTTGGATTCTTCACTTTCAATCTTGGATTCTTCACTTTCAGTCTGGGAATTCTTCACTTTCAATCTTGGAATTCTTCACTTTCAGTCTTGGAATTCTTCACTTTCAGTCTTTAGATGAAGTCATCTCCCTAATGGCAGAAAAAGTGTGAATAAAAATATTAATACAAGTGTGTGAATCAGTTCTGCACCCCTCTCCCACCCCCCATTTCTGAAACGATTTCTGTCACTAGCTTACTAAGCGTGTGTAGCATCTTGCGTTATGTTCTATCAATCAAGTGTGAAGATGAGTCATATTGAGCAGACCGAACCTCTAATGTGTGGCTTTGAATCTGACTTTGAACCATAGTCATGCTAGAGGATAGTCATGCTAGAGGATCCCTTTCTGAGTATCCAAATTTTAAGTAATGTGTCAACTAAATACTAGTTTTGAAAATGTATGCCATATGATGTTGTATTTTGTGCCAAATTCCTGCCAGCCACAGTCCATACATTTATACTTACCAGCTGATGTTGTCAATAAAAACCAGGTGGCGAAGACTCGTTACAGGACCCAATGACCAGAGCATCACCTATATTAATAAATGTAAAAATTGTTATTATTTGATGAACAATCCTAACATGTTTGCACATTTCTCTACTTGTCATTTCCCTAGAATTCACATATATTGACAATACTCCAATCTAACTTCTATTATTTACCGTCTGAAGTGACAGTTGATGATATCTGCTCTGACATTGAGCCCCTCGTCCCGGAATGGCCCCTCTAGAATAGGATCGTCCTCCTCATCTCTGAAGAGGTTTCGGGGAGCCTGGACGGCCTGCAGTATCCCAGCCCACTGTGCAATATTATACAGGATGCTACAGGCTATAACGATCTTCGCCACCTTCCTAGGGCTGTACTGGAGGGCTCCTCCCGACCTATCAAGGCATCTGAATCTCATTTTGAGGAGCCCAAACATCCTCTCGACTACAGCCCTAGTCCGCTTGTGTGCCCTATCGTAGCGCTCCTGAGCCTCATCAGTAGGGTTACATAACAGCGTAATGAGCCAAGGCCGGCTCATGTAACCAGAATCACCTATAAATTATGAACAGAACAAAATGTAAATATTATTAAAAAAATGTAATGATATTAAAACAATTTATTTGTGTACACGAAAATCCAATAACAAATGTTTAAATGTAAAAATAATAATCTAGTTCAATCTTATTCTCTATCTGCCCATTTCAGCTAAGACATGCTACCTATGCGTATTTCGCATAAACCAGACCTTTGCTAAAATTCAAAATAAATGGTTAAATTGCATTTTCAATCTGGCCATTTAAGCTAGAACATGCTACATATCTGTTTTAGCTAAAACTAGACATTTGCGGAAAGAGACAATGACATGGTTAAATCCTATTCTCTATCTGCCCATTTCAGCTAAGACTTGCTACATATGCATATTTCACCTAAACCAGACCTTTGCTAAAATTAAAAATAAATGGTTAAATTGCATTTTCAATCTGGCCATTTAAGCTAGAACATGCTACATATCATTTTTTAGCTAAAACTAGACATTTGTGGAAAGAGACAATGACATGGTTAAATCTTATTCTCTATCTGCCCATTTCAGCTAAGACATGCTACATATGCATATTTCGCATAAACAAGACCTTTGCTAAAATTCAAAATAAATGGTTAAATTGCATTTTCAATCTGGCCATTTAAGCTAGAACATGCTACATATCTGTTTTTAGCTAAAATTAGACATTTGCGGAAAGAGAAAATGACATGGTTAAATTGCATTCTCGATCTGACCTTTTAAGCTAGAACATGCTACATATCTGCTTTGAGCTAAAACTAAACATTTGCGGAAAGAGACAATGACATGGTTACATTGCATTCTCTATATGAGCATTTAAGGTAAGACATGCTACATATCTGTTTTGAGCTAAAACTAGACATTTGCGGAAAGAGACAATGACATGGTTAAATTGCATTCTCTATCTGACTATTTAAGGTAAGACATGCTACATATCTGTTTTGAGCTAAAACTAGACATTTGCGGAATGATAAAGAAATGGTTAAATTGCATCCTATAGCTGCACATTACACTAACAGTTTAAGACTACAGTGGCAATTGTCTAACTAATTAACCATGTTGTGCACAAATACTCACCAACGAGATACCCAGGGGGAAATTGTCTTTCAAACTGTCACCACAGGGAGGACAGAGAGAGGATGCGGGCATCATGACAAGCCCTGCCGAAATTCGCACACACTTGCATAATCCGCATCCGTGCATCACAAACAAACTGCACATTGAGGCTATGGAAATGTATGCGATTTCGGAAGGGCAAGTCATCAGCTGGAGCACGCAGCGCAATGTGGGTGCAATCTATTGCTCCCAAGACATTGGGCAATTCAGCGATAGCAAAGAATTCCCTCTTCAGGCACCTCCAATCACCATCACTCTGAGGGAATCCTATGTAACGCTTACTGATACGTACCATGGAGTCCAGAAAGTTATCAAACACCCGAGAATGTACCTTGAGCCAGGCCATGCATGTACATCTCTCCTGATTGAAAACTCCCGGAGGCCCGGACGTATAGACAACTTAGCATCTTAGTGATGCCAGGGACAGCAGTCCTTATTCGTATACGTGGCTCCAGATAAGGTTTAAGAACATTGTAAGGGCAATGAGCTGTTCACAATTGAGCCTATACTTGTCATAAACCTCAAAGTCACTCATGTTTTCCAAGGTGGGTCTTACCCTGTAGACACGAGGACCTCTAACCAGACGAGCCCTTTGTCTCACTCGGAGCTGCAGAGGCTGCCTGATTCTATCAACTGCTACTTGGGCAACAGCAGCACCAGCAAGGTCTATCAGATCGTCATCCATATTTGCCAAGCTTAGCAGCACGAAGCCAAACAGCAGAGCAAACACAACGCAAGGAGTAACAAGGTATGCAAAAACACAGAAGCCAATGGATACAATGTCGATCACCATGGACGCTTTGGCCATGTTGTTTGGGGGATTTATAGTGCAATTAGTCCAATGGTAGTGAGTTTGTAATGATTGCTGATTGTATTCACTTGTTTGTATGTGAGCAGCGCAAATGCTTTCAAAGTGGGCATTTTTTTGGGTGTTTGCTGAAATGTTGTTTTCCATCAATGAATATCAATGTGAAAGTGTAAAATGTAACACATACAGTGCATCTTCGTAATGTTTGTTCATATGCGTAATAAATACTTATTGAATGCGATGTTATAGTAAAAAGCACACGTCCACGCTAACAAGAATGAAAGTGCATAGTTGTGTATAATGGCAAAGAATGTGATCGATCAATGTTGCTGCAATATTGTTTGTAAACGATAAAGTAACAGCTGACATCTGTAGTATTGTATATATAAGTGATTGGCGAGATGTCAATATTGTACGCGTCCCTTTAAAATTGCAATAATAATGAAGATCTTCTGGCTGTCATCTGTAGTATTGTATATATAAGTGATTGCCAAGATGTCAATATTGTGCGCGTCCCATTAAAATCGCAATAATACTGAAGTTCTTCCGGCTGCCATCTGTAGTATTGTATATATAAGTGATTGGCGAGATGTCAATATTGTACGCGTCCCTTTAAAATCGCACTAATAATTCCCGAACTTCCGGCTGTCATCTGTAGTATTGTATATATAAGTGATTGCCGAGATGTCAATATTGTACGCGTCCCATTAAAATCGCACTAATAATTCCGAACTTCCGGCTGTCATCTGTAGTATTGTATATATAAGTGATTTGCGAGCTGACAATATTTATTACGCATCCCATTAAAATCGCCATAATAATGATGTTCCAAACTGTTGTTTACGTATATGTTGTATTGTAGTAATTGAGTGCTAAAGTTCTGAAAGGGGCGGTACAGTCGTAAAGCTGTAATGTGTATGGTTGAATCTTCTAATTACGTCATCATATTATCAACCTGCCTGTGTAGTTATGAAATCCTCATTGTGTTGTTGTATTTGACTACATTGTTATTGTGTGCTGATTAAAATATAAACGTGTGCTTTGTGGTTGTGTGATGCGTGTTATGTACATATACGTATATATTGTGATTGTGTCCCACATATGCTGACTTCTATATAGCGGTCTAGCATTGTTGTTCCTTCCCAAAAAGTAACAGCTGTAATCTGTTCTAATGATGTTCTTATTGTACGTAATTCCTAATGGTTTATTCTGAGTGAATCGTGATGTTAAAGGTACAGTAAAATCCTTATTTTCTGTTTCCTGATTCATAGAGAGAATGTAATGTGTTTTTCACCCATCATTTGAATGCACATGTATGAGTGAATGGTGTAAAAGTAAAGTATGTGCATCCATGAATGATCATGCGTTAAGCCTATGTAGATATGCTGTTGCTGCAAGCATATGAGTTGAATAAATGAAATGCTATAATAAAGGTAAATAAGAGGTGTTTCACTGTTTGTGAATCCTGAAATTTTCCAATTATTTTTCTGTCCGTTTAAATGTGATGTAATTGTTGAAAATGTTTGTTACTAGTGATGGTGATTTGTATTTTATGTAATGTAAAAGTATCAGACAATTTAATGTTGTTGTGAATTTCCTATAAGTAAAATACATAACTCCATAGGGAAATAGCCATTTCTTGATCTATTTGTCATAGCGTGGCTAACGCAGAAAAACATGAGTTATTTTCTGAATTCTAGCGCTGGTATTTAGAGTTTTCTTGTCTACGCTTTTTGCGTGCGTTAGGGAAATCTGTCTGTCTCGTGCACGAGCACGTCTTCCCCATAGAAGTCAATGGATGCTAAAAATGTATGTGTAAATAAAATCCAAGACTGGTTTTGAGCGTAAAGTGAGTGACGTCATGGTCTTGTGTGTAAAAGTAGCTAAATCGTATTTAATTCGTAATCAAAATCTTCTTTGTGCATGTAATGTGGTCTATATTGTTTGTATGTATCGATGAGTGTATGTATGTTATAATATTATTAGTTAGATGTAGCTATATGAGTGTCTTTTCCCGTCTGTCAATGTAATTCAATGGCAAAATGGATTTGTGTTGTTTTTTTTTTCTAACACCCAAGATCTCGCAACTTTGATCCTTTCTATTTTTTTTTTATTTTTTTTTTTTTTGGTTTTTCAAATGCTTTATTAAGAATTTTCCAAGATATACATAGGTAAAACAGAAGGAAAACGTTCAAATCAACATCTTTTGTTACAAGAAAAATAAAAATAAAGCTTTGTTACATTTATACGGTTATGTTTACAGTGATTATATTCATGTTGATAGAGCTCGAGATCAGTTATTATAAGTGGATTAGGTCTGGAGTACCAATCTGCCGATGCCTGAGAGTATGAGATGGCTAGAAGTGGAATGGCGCTGGCGCCCTCTCTTCTATTATGGACTGGCCCTGCTGTACATATATGTCACGTAAGATGGGTCTATGGGTATCGAGGGTGTAGGTCTCGTTATGTAGTCTGGTCTTTGAAAGTGTGGGGGGGAGGGGGGATGGATTTCTATGGGCTGTTTACATATTCTTCCCACAAGAAGGTTATATTTTGGAATTGTTCTATTCGCTTGGTGCAGGTATAATGGTATTTCTCCAGTTGGAGGTAGTGAGTGACTTTGGTTTTCCAGGCGGCTGGAGGTGGTAAATCTGTTTTTTTCCAATTGAGTGGGATAAGCCTTTTTGCAGAGTTTATCATAACAGTGAGGAGTGCTTGTTTCAATTTGCAGGGGATTTTAGGATATTTGTTCAAAAGAAAAACCCAGGGTGTGAATGGGAGCGGGGTGCCTAGAGCTTTTTCAATTTCTGGTTTGAGAGAGCCCCAATAGGAGGTTGCTTTCGGGCATGTCCACCATATGTGTGCGAAAGTTGCTGTTTCCCCGCACTCCCTCCAGCATGTAGTTGTTGTGTTGGGAAATAAGTGGTGCAGTCTAACAGGTGTGTAGTACCATCGACTCAGTAGTTTGATGTTCATCTCTAAGGTCGAGATGGACGAAGAAGCTTTCGTCATCTGTTGGAAAATGGTTGTCCACTCAGATGGGTCTAGGGTAGTTTCTAAATCCGTCTCCCATTTAGCTACGTATGTAGGGGGTGTCAGATGAGCTACCTGTGATAACATTTTGTACGTTAAGGATAATATTCCCTTTTGTGGGTGGGAATGGAAGCATATTGCCTCGAATTGAGAGAGGGGCCTTTGTAGCTGGAGTTTGAGGGGGTGTGTGGTTAGATAGTGTTTCAGTTGTATATAGGCGTACCAATTTTGAAAGTGTGTCCCCAAGATGTCGCAAATTGCCTGTTGTGGTTGGATCTCTCTGTCCTTATATAGAAGGTGGTACGGGATTGAGCTTTGTAAAGGAGGGGTGGAATGGGTTGCGGCCACTATTTTTATTTTGGATGAGAATGGTGTATTTTTGCTGACTGGTGTCAAGGGAGAGCATGTAGTGGAGATTTTGGGGTGTTTCTGGAGTATTTTGTCCCATTGCCTAAAGGTTTCATGCACTAGTCTAGGAGTTGTGTATAGTAGTTTGCGCTGGGCTTTGGGAATCCAACAGTTCCCGCACAGACAGTGTGTATCTGAAAGTATCTGTTCTAATTGGATCCATTCTTTGTTCGCGCTGTGTTTGCACCAGTCTACGACTCGTGTGAGGAAAATTGCCTGTCTGTACCGTGTTAGGTTTGGGACTCCAATCCCCCCCATTTCCCTCAGGCGATATAGAGTGGAAGTGGCAATGTGGGGTCTTTTGTGTGTCCAGATAAAACAGTTGATTTGTTTTTGCAAGGAGAATAGGATATGATCTGGGATGGGAACTGGGAGAGTTTGTAAAAAGTATAAAATTTTTGGTAAGATGATCATTTTAACTGCGTTGATTTTCCCTAGCCAGGAAAGAGGTTTGCGGTTCCATGCCCCAAGAGTGGTTTGAATTGTCGAATTAAGGGTTTTATAATTTAAAGATATTATGGTATCAACGGATGGTGAGATGTAAACCCCTAGGTATTTGATAGCCTTGGGCTGTATATGGAAGTGGTTTTGTTGCTCTATGTTGTTTATTACCTCTGGGTGTACATGAATGGCCAATAGTTCGGATTTTGTGTTGTTAATTTTGAAGTTGGAATATTTACCGTATGTTTGTAATGTTTTGATCAAAGGGGGTAGCGACGTCTCGATATCTGTTAACGTTAAGAAGATATCGTCTGCATATAAGGTTATTTTGTATGTTACGGGTCCAATTTCTATTCCGTGAACGTCAGTATTGTGTATAACATGTATGGCAAGCACCTCCATTGCCAATATAAATAGAAGAGGTGAGAGCGGACAGCCCTGCCTGGTGCCATTATTTATTTTAAAGGGAGGTGAGATAGAATCATTTAATTTGATTTTGGCCTGTGGGTTGTTGTAAAGGGTGAATATTTTGCCTACAATTTCCTGGGAAAAGCCAAATGTGTACATGGTTTGTTTTAAAAAAGACCAGTCAAGCCTGTCAAAGGCCTTTTCTGCGTCCATGGCGAGGAATATTGACGGGATTTTTTTGGTGGAGGTATATTCCATAAGGTCTAGTATTTTGGTGGTGTTATCTCTGGCTTCTCTGGAGGATGTAAAGCCTGCTTGGTTTGTGTGCAGGATAGAGGGTAAGATTAGATTTATTCTTGTGGCTATAATCTTTGCGAAGAGCTTTACATCAAAATTTAGGAGGGAAATGGGGCGGAAATTTGCAGGTGTATTTGGGGGTTTTCCTGGTTTCGGGAGTACTACTACTAGGGCTTCTAGCATAGAGGATGGAAAGGGATTATCGTCAGCCACTTCATTGAACATTGTGGTGAGGTGGGGTGTTAATGTGGATGAGAAGGTCTTATAGTATTTGGCTGTAAAGCCATCTGGTCCAGGGCTCTTCCCGGTTTTCAGGGATTTAACCGCTAATTGTACTTCCTGTGAGGATATTGGCTGGTTAAGTTGATTCTTCTGGTCATTTGTCAATTCTGGCGTTGGGTATTTTGTGATGTATTCTACGAGTGTATTAGGGTGGTCTATGGCAGGAGTATCTTTTTGTAGGTTATATAGTGAGGTATAGTATTCGTGAAAGGCCTGAAGGATCTCTGGGGTAGATTGGTGTGGATTCCCTTTTGGGTTTTGTAGCTCGTGGATGTGTGACTTGAACCTTTTTTTCTTTAGTGCTCTGGCTAGAAGTTTACCTGCCCTATTGTTCTCGAAATGAAACATGCTGTTGGTTTTTCTACGTTGTGATTGGTATTCCATATCTAAAAAGTTATCCAGTTCGTCTCTGGTTGTTTGGATTTCGGTTAGAATCTCAGCGTTTGCCGGAGATTTCTTATGTGCGTGTTCAAGTTGTGCGTATCTTGTTGTGAGTGCAAGGTACCGTTTATGGTGAGTCTGTGTATAATGGGCTTTGATTTTGATTAATTCCCCCGAATTACACATTTGTGTGCCTCCCAAATAGCAAAATTGTCATCAATTGAGTGTGAGTTTACGACGAAGTATTCCTCGATAGATTTAGTGAGTTTAGGGATTAAGTCCTGATGGTCCAAAAGGCTATCATCCAGTTTCCATTGGTAAGGGGTGAGGGGAGTGTTGGGCCAGGTAAATTTAAGTTGGACCGATGAATGGTCTGACCAGAAGGTGGGGATTATGTCGCATCTATTTATATGGGAGAGGCCATTCTGGTTAGTAAAGATGTAGTCTAATCTACTGTAAGACTTGTTGGGGTGGAAGAAGAAGGTGTAATCCCTTCTCTCTCTATGCATGAATCTCCAAGTGTCATAAAGGGTCATGTCTTTCATTCCTTGCCAGATGGTTTTGGACAGTTTCTTAGGGATTTGAATGTTTGTGTTAGTACTATCTATAGTAGGCTGTATAGGGACGTTGAAGTCACCGGATAGAAAGATTGGGCCCTTGACTAGGTCTAAAATCTTTGTGAACATAGTGCGAAAAAAGGGAAGCTGTTGGGTATTTGGAGCATATATATTTATGAGGGTTATAGGTCTCCCATACAGGAGGCCCATCAGGCCTAGGAAGCGGCCTTCTTGATCTGCGACTCTTTTGATAATGGTGAAAGGGGTGGATTTGTGTATTATAATGCTCACTCCATTTTTTTTTTGTAGGGCCTGTGTTGTGGAAATGTGTGGTAAAGTGCTTGCCGAAATACTTAGGTATATGTTGTGCTTTGAAGTGCGTTTCTTGGAGGAAGAGAATATCTATGTGTCGCTTTGTTAAATCGGATATGGCTTTGGATCTCTTTATCGGTGAGTTAAACCCTTTTACATTCTGAGTCAGGAGGGTCAGTTGAGGGGCCGGTCTACGTGTCAGTGTTAACATTGCATTGCTGTGGGTGCTTATGATATGTTTGAGTATTGGGGCATAGATTGGTACTGGACTCGAGAGTGATCTGTATGCTTGTGGTAATTGTAACTTGTGGAGAGGTTGCAAAGAGGTATACATGAATCTTGTAACAGTAAAACCATTTTTTCTGAAAACAAAGCATAACAAACATATTAAACATAATGAACAAAATTAACAAACATTTGGCTCTCTGCCTAATATAGGTCATTTTTGAGAGCGCTCGTGAAGGGGAAAATTGTTGGCTAATCCTGGAGGATATACCCTTGGTTGTCTATTCCATAGTTTATAGTGGCTCAGTAGCTTTTATAGAGTTTGTAGCTCAGGTGCTTAATGGCTTCTGTGTTTAGCGGAGCTTGAGAATGTTTAAACATGGCGCAATCAAGTGTATCAGGGAGTTATTTCCTCTTAGTATGAGGCATGTGCCCTTAAGCGATGGTAAATGCATTCTATGTTGATGGCTCGAGGGTTTTCTATTCTAGCTGTGTGACTGTAATGTAGGTTCTATATGTTCTATAGATGCGGTAGATGGGGATGGAGGTGAGGTGGGGTCTATACATCCCCTCCAGAGATTTAACTTAAATTTATCTTTACAGAGAATGAACACTGGTGGGTTGGGGCCATCCGCATTTACAGATTATGTAGGTTAAGGGTTAGTTCACCGGTAGCCTACAAGGGTGGCTGGTGCCAAAGTGTAAAGTTATCTTATAACAACATTAATAAACATAACTGCTAATACAAAACAATGCATAACGACAATCAACAGGAAGCAAGCATAGAGGCAATCTCTATATACTTATCTCAACTTCAGTCCATATGGTGAGACATTCAAGAGTTCAGTGGGTTGAGTCTCTATAGGTATCATGGCCTTGCTTTGGGGCAGATAGTAGTGCCGTGTGAACATGAGGGGACTGTGGTTGGGTATAGTTTTTGCTCTGTCTGTTGGAGGCAGTCCTCTCTGGTGTGAGCAGGTCTCTGTTATCTCTAGATGTTGAGGGTCCCGACTTGTTCTGTGTGGTAGTGTCAGGCGGAAGGTCTATCCCCAATTGTTTGCAAAAAGAGTCCGATTCTTCTGGGGATCTGCATGTCAGTCGGGTGTTGTTTCTTAGTACCCAGACCTGCGTAGGGAAACCCCATCTGTATGGAATTTTTTTGTTGCGGAGGAGGGTGGTCAATGGGCTAAACTCCTTTCTTCTCTGTAGTGTTTGTGAGGCCAGATCTTGGTAGAATTGGAGAACATTGCCGCGGAATCTGATTGGTTGTAGCTTTCTGGATTGGTTCAGGAGCATCTCCTTTTCTAGGAAATTTTTGAAGCGGATTATGATGTCTCTTGGAGGTGCAGTGTCCGGGGGCTTAGGCCTGAGAGATCTGTGGGCTCGCACCCACTGGATTTCCGTGGTGCAGGCAGACTCCTTTATTTGTTGAAATAGGGACTGTAGATAGACCGGATAGTCGCGTGGTAGGACACTCTCAGGAACACCTCTAATCCTTATATTTTTTCGGCGGCTCCTGTTCTCCAAGTCCTCAAGTTTTTCTTGGAGTAGGGTGATGGTTTCTTGGTGAGAGGTTACTTGATCAGTAAGAGAATGAACATCTTCTTTTATCTCATCTTGATTAGTTTCGAGAGAGTCTACCTGGAGACCGATAGTGTGGATGTCTTGTTTCATACCCGCTAGCTCTTCGCGGATACACATGTGGACAATGTCTGCAATGTCTTGCTTAGAGGGTAAACCTTGAAGAATTAAAGAGGTGGGGTTGGTGTCTTCGTCTTGCGATGTAGGCATATTTGAGGCCTGTTGGTCTGTAGAGAGTCTCTTGTCTCTTGCTTCAGATGCCTCAGTTGTTTGCATATAGGAGGAGATGGTAGCTGTTTTTAATTCAGATGTTTTTAGGGGTTTGTCATGTTTCAACCTCCTCGATGCCATGATGGTGAACTAAGTAGGGGGGAGGGTATGGGAGATCTTTTGAGGTCAGATCTTGTAGTACTGTTTCTGGGAAATGATAATCAGTAGAGATTCAGATTTACAAGTGTCTCTCATAGGATTTCAATCGTATAAGGGATAGTAAAGGTAAGGTGAAAGGCTCTGAAAGTGTGGTTGCTTTAGTCCTTTCTGTGTTGTGGCTTTCAACCTATAATTCTGACCATGCAGATGCGTATCTTTCTGTTGTGATGGTGGTATTTCAGGTGCACTTTTAAGTGTATAGGGGTTAATAGGTTGATATCAAATCAAAATAGGCCTTTTCCTTTATTGCGTTTAATTTATTTGTAGTTGGCCAGCAACTAGCCCTAGGTACTTGTTTCTAGCAGCTGGGTCTTGGCGGCTTTGTTATGAGTTAGTTTTGAGTAGCTTATAGTGCTTTTCATGTATTGCCGCTGTTATTTATATTTCTTGTGTGGGAGCTGCTATGGCGGCCAGTGCTCTTCCGTGAGGATGCTCCTCCCCTGCAGCCGCTCGGGCGCTATGGCCTATAGCTAGGAGAAGTGTACCATCTGTTGAAGTCTCTCTAAGTAAGTGGCCGAGGGGTTAGTTTACAGGATGGGGCAGCAGTAATTATGCAGAATGTGTGATGCATACTTTTAGCAGCTGATATATTGCGGCGGTAATGGCGGTGTCAGCGCCTCTAGAGAGATACCTGCGTTGCTGTTGGTGGCCCCGGTGTGGGGGTTGGTCTGCCGTTAGCTATGACTGTCCGGTGTGGTCTGATGTTAGTGAACCTCTTGCTATGCTCCGTTGAGAGGTCAGTGTGCTCTTGTTAATGGCGGAAGGAAATCTGCTCAGTTATGCTGCCCGGTGAGATTCAGCAGCTGATTTAGGCTACAAATTTTGCATGCAATTTCGAATTTCAATAATGTCCATCAGCTCCGGTTCTTCATTGATCTTTGTGGGCACAGCTGGGTTAATTTGGACATGCTTGTAATGGAATAGTTAAAGTTTAATGGATGGCCAACACGGAGCTCCGGATTTACGCTGCACTCATGGCAGCAGCCGGCTCCGCCCCCCTGATTTTTTCTATTTTGACGAGAAAATATTAAAAGTGAAAAATAAATATAGTGTAGTGTTTGTATGAATGTAAGTGTACTTTGAGTAATATTTGTTTTGTGATTCGTAGATGTTTATTCAAACTGCTGCCTTTGGAAATACACAACATTTTTCTAAGACAAAAAATTGGGCCTAACATTATTTCCACACAGCAAGTGTTGTTGGATATTTGCAAATGGTCTTATAAGTTTAATGGTAATGTGTGTTATTTAATAAGCGATTCATTTGGAATCAAGGTTAACTTATAGAGATATATTTTGGTTTGCTTTGTAAGGAATATTGTGAAAGCATAGATATATAATTGGGTCATAAGCAATATCTATTTTACTACATAAATATTCAATGTGTCTATAAAGGTAACTGATCAGAACAAAGGATTAAATATTCATTTTTAATAATAATATTGTTGTCAAATTATAGATATCTCAGTAGTGATATTGTGGAGTACACTACAGAGATCTAATATCTTACTGAAGTGTATTGACAAAGTTCTGCTATATTAATTGCAGATATCGCTAACAATAGTTTTATACTGCTATTAATTAATAATCATAATTACAGTCCACAAGTCCACTGTTGCAGTGAAGGGACGTCCAATAGTTTTAGGCATTGGGTCATTATTTGAAAACTTGTCCAGCTGGCTCGAATCACTGCTGCAACTCATTGTATATATATTTGTTCCTTTGTTCCTAAGGGATACTAAACACCTTTTAAGGTTACTAACTAAAAAACATAATTTATGTAAGAACTTACCTGATAAATTCATTTCATATTGGCAAGAGTCCATGAGCTAGTAACATATGGGATATACATTCCTATCAGGAGGGGGCAACGTTTCCCAAACCTCAAATACCTATAAATACACCTCCCACCACACCCACAACTCAGTTTATGAATAGCCAAGTAGTGAGGTGATAACAAAAAGGAGTAAAAAAGCATACAAAAAGAGGAACTGGAAATATAATTATGCTTCTATACAAAAAAAACATAACCACCATAAACAAGGGTGGGTCTCATGGACTCTTGCCAATATGAAAGAAATTAATTTGTCATGTAAGTTCTTACATAAATTATGTTTTCTTTCATGTAATTGGCAAGAGTCCATGAGCTAGTGACATATGGGATAGAAATACCCAAGATGTGGAAGTCCACAGAAGAGTCAGTAGAGAGGGAGGGATAAAATAACAGCTATTTCCACTGAGAAATTAAATCCACACAATAATTAAAGGGACAGTCAAGTCCCCAAAAAACTTTCATATTTCAAATAGGGCATGTAATTTTAAACAACTTTCCAATTTACTTTTATCAACAATTTTGCTTTGTTCTCTTGGTATTCTTAGTTGAAAGCTAAACCTAGGAGGTTCATGTGCTAATTTCTTAGACCTTGAAGACCGCCTCTAATCTAAATGCATTTTGATAGTTTTTCACCACTAGAGGGCATTAGTTCACGTGTTTCATATAGATAACATTGAGCTCATGCATGTGAATTTACCATAGAGACAGCTCTGATTGGCTAAAATGCAAGTCTGTCAAAAGAACTGAAATAAGGGGGCAGTCTACTGAGGCTTAGATACAAGGTAATTACAGAGGTAAAATGTATATAATTATAACTGTGTTGGTTATGCAAAACTGGGGAATTGGTAACTAAGGGATTATCTATCTTTAAAAACAACATAAATTCTGGTATTGTCCCTTTAAGTTTTTCTTGCAGTAGAATCAAACTGAGACAGCTGCCTGAAGAACTTTTCTAACAAAGACTGCTTCAGCAGAAGCAAAGTACATTAAAATGGTAAAAACAATACAAGTATGCAAAGAAGGCCAAATTACTGATTTGCAAATTTAATCAACCGAAGCTTCATTCTGAGCCTGCCCTGCCTTCAAATAAGCCTTGAGAAACAAAAGCTTTAACAAGGATGCCAAAGAAATGGCAGATGCTTTCTAAGGTTCTCTGGAACCAGAAAAACAACAAATATACTAGAAGTCTTCTGAAATCCTAGTAACCTCGATATAGAATTATAAAGCTCTTACCACACCCAAAGGATGTAAAGAACTCTCAAAGAATTATTTAGAAATAGGGCATAAAGAAGGAACAACAATTTCTCTACTAATGTTCAAACATATAATTACTTTCTGGATTACCTGTTATCGAACTTTGGCCTTTCTGACAACTTCTCTGCTTTATCCTTCAAAGCCTGAAGATAAGTTTTATACTTTCTACCTGATACTTGTTTCCTATCATCTGCTTCATTATTGCTAGAATCTACCTGTCTGAATATACGTTGCCAGACCTTGCCTGCTTGACTACTCTTTTGGTTAACCCCTACCTGCCTGAAACCACGTTTACAGACCTTGCCTGCTTGACTACTCTATTGGTTAACCCCTACCTGCCTGAATACATGTTGCCAGACTTTGCCTGCTTTACTCCTCTATTGGTTAACCCCTACCTGCCTGAATACATGTTGCCAGACCTTGCCTTCTTGATTACTCTTTTGGTTAACCCTTGCCTGCCTGATTTTAGTTGACAATTTCTGCCTGTCTGACTACACCTATTCCTGACCCTGCTCTTCCTGCTTTTTAAACTTACAAGTACCATCCTTGAAACCTGTGAGTAACTCAAGTTTCTATTTAATTAACTTTACTTTCCTCTGGAGCTGTCGTGGGGTCAGGTCCTGGTTTATACTCAGTGTGCTAGTGTGTTATTTAAAGGGACAGTTAAGTCCAAAAAGAACTTTCATGTTTCAAATAGGGCATGTAATTTTAAACAACTTTCCAATTTACTTTTATCACCAATTTTGCTTTGTTCTTTTGGTATTCTTAGTTGAAAGCTAGACCTAGGAAGGCTCATATGATAATTTCTAAGCCCTTGAAGGCCGCCTCTAGTCACATGCTTTTGTATTTGCTTTTCACAGCAGGGGAGAGCTAGTTCAGGTAAACGCTATAGATAACATTGTGAGCACGCCCGTGGATTGTGGCAGACACTGCACTAATTGGCTAAAATGAAAGTCAATAGATAATGAATAAAATATCATGTGATCAGGGGGCTGTCAGAAGATGCTTAGTTACAAGTTAATCACGGAGGTAAAAAGTATATTTAATATAACAGTGTTGGTTATGCAAAATTGGGGAATGGGTAATAAATGGATTATCTATATTTTAAAACAACAAAAATTCTGGTGTTGACTGTCCATTTAAGTTCATTCTAGCATTTGGGTCTGATTCTGGACTTTTTCTAACCTGACATAACAAACAAGCTAATTATGGACCCTGATGAGTTATCCAGGGCTGTGGCTCTACAAGGACAGCTTCTTGGAACCCACTCTGCAAACCTGCAATGAGACCAGATTACTGCTCTTCTGCATAATCTCTCATCATCTGCTCAAGCTTCAGCAACTCCTGTTGTGGCTGCTGCCAGTTCAAACACTGTATACAATCCACCTCAGCCAATCGGAATTAAGGTAGTTGAAATCCGATTTGTTGATTGGATCAGCCAATAGAATGCGACGCGGAACATCCTCCTCGGCCGATGGACTAACGACGAATGAAGGTTCCTTTAAATGACATCATCCAAGATGGCATCTCTCGAAATCTGATTGGCTGATAGGATTCTATCAGCCAATTGGAATTAAGGTAGGAAAAATCAGATTGGTTGATGCAATCAGCAAATCGGATTGAACTTCAATCCGATTGGCTGATTAAATAAGGATGATTTTTCATTTTTATCGGATGATTTTTCCTACCTTAATTCCGATTGGCTGATAGAATCCTATCAGCCAAATGGAATTCAAGGGACGCCATGTTGGATGACGTCATTTAAAGGAACCTTCATTCGTCGTTAGTCCATCGGCCAAGGAGGATGTTCTGCGTCGGAGGTCTTGAAGATGGAGCCGCAGATGGATGAAGACTTCTGCTAGATGGAGGACCGCTTCTGGCCCTCTTGGATGAAGACTTCTGCCAGATGGAGGACCTCTTCTGGCCCGCTTGGATGAATACTTCTGCCGGATGGAGGACCACATTGCCCGGATTGGATGAAGAATTTGGCCCGGCTGGGTGAACACGGCTCAAGGTAGGGTGATCTTCAGGAGGTTAGTGTTAGGTTTATTTAAGGGGTGATCGGGTGGGTTTTAGAGTAGGGTTGTGTGGGTGGTGGGTTGTAATGTTGGCGGGTCTTGTATTTTTTTTTTTTTTTTTTTTTAATATTTTTTATTGAGGTGAAAGATAAAGTAATACATAGTAACCACAAACATAGGCCTCCAACCAGTGGGGCGGTTTAGAAAAGTATACATTACTATTTATACACAGAGCGTTACATCAGAAATGGGAGGCGTACAAATATTACTAACAATAAGAAACTAATAACCATGAGCAATTCCAAGGAATGTAATGTAATCTAAGTGGTTAATAAACCTGTGAGATTTTAAAGTTTATGGTATATAGGACCTCTTTTTAGGTCCTCACATCTGTATCTACTTATTAAATTTAATAACATATAGAGTCAAAGATAAGCCCTTGTAGCTAGAGTGGTCCAAAGATAAGTGAATAGAGTATGGGGGGAGGGATTATTATATAGGGCCCTTTTAGGGTCCTCCAGACTATCAACATATACCTATATCATAGAAAAGTTTATCAACCACAACTATAATGAAGGACTCTTCTGTATTTTTTTTTTTTTAGGGGGTCTTCGATTGGATCTGTGTCCCTTAGCTTAATAAATAAGCTCCAAAAGGGGGGGGGGGGGCGGAGCCTAGTAATATAGAATATAGGTAAAATAAAATAAGCTGATGTCATCACCCGTATCCAGGCATGATCTAAAATTTGGCATATAATTCTTGCAACATAGAATTTACAATTGAAACTGCAGCTGCAGCTCAGGCATCTATTTAGGAAACTAATATCAAGAACCCATATATAACTACAGATGGGCATGTTTAGGTGGCAGTTGGGATAAACATTGCAAAAATGGCTGAACAGTAAACCAGCTCTAATGATCTCTTTGTAGGAGACATGAAGGCCAACATGACTGCCTCTCAAATGTTTGTATATAAAGTAGTAATTTTTAACAATCAGCATTTAGGACATCATCTGATAGGGTCTATCAGTTACTAACAAACATAACAACAAGAATCTATATATGAGTGCAACTTAAAGTGTTAAGTGGGTGTAGGTGCCTTAATAAAGGGTAGCATAAGGTAGCTAAGAACTCATATTAACTTTGAGTAGTGGATGTTCTGATTGTCATGTAGTTTTGTAGGGGGGAATAAGTGATATCCATTAGTTATATAATATGGTGGTACAAATAGACATCTATCAGTTCCTATAGCATGTGGAAGTGAAATGCTCTCTAGACAGAGCATATCTTATCTTAAACAAGAATACAACTCTGCTGTCAATAGTAATAATAGCCTTTGTTAGTGTGCCCCAATATTATAGTGTTCAACCAGTCTGCACAAATTAAGTTAATTCAAAATGCAGATTGCTAATTTGGGCTAGCTGATGTGGAGGTGGTACAGGGCGCAATTAGATCTAAATGAGGAGAACTATAGGATAGTGTATAAAACAAAAGCATATGTGAAAACTAACCATGGTACACGCTGCAACCAGCTTTAACAAAGAAGATTACCAGAGTATTGACCAGGTAAACATAAATTCTAAAACCCCATACACTTTAAACTTTAAAACTTACTAAGTGTAATACACACTAATTATATATAGCTAGTGAATATTTTAAGGCTGTAGTTGACCGTTCGCCAGCCTAAACTTAGTTGAGATAAGCTGCATAAGAGAAGCTAGCATGTCCTGTTAAAGACCAATAGAACAACAGCATTATTAAAAAGTGTGGAAATTATAACGCTTATATCTATCTACATGCAAATTATTTATGACCTATCCATGGGCATAGGAGGCAGAAAGTGAAACATAACTTATTACGTAGATTTATATGGCATTAAGATACCACTGTATAGAGGTATAACGTAAAATTGTTTATAGGACTTTAATTGGGGTGTGTATACATTATGCCCTGAAATACAATGATGGAAGTAAACATTGTTCTTATTAGGTCACCCCGGCCGCAGGCAACCCAACCCAACAGGCACCCCAACAAAACAGACAAACGTATACTAAAATATCCCAGACCTATTAGCGGTTCAAACATTAATCTACACATCCATATAGTAATACTACAGTGGCTAGCATATACACAAACAAATAGTTACACAAACTATTCAGTAATCTTATAATAAGTATGGAAATAAGAACAAAAAACATTAACTCAGACACATGACTAAACAATTAAAATAGGCATAAAACAAAAGATTCAATGTCCAGCAGAAGCAGCACTTTGGTAATATTAATACTGTCTATTAATACTGTCTTGTACCAAGGCTTGCTCGTATTTATAAGGGGAGATTAATAAGTCAGCCCACACCCGCTTTTAGAGAGATGTATGAGTCCACGTGAGGGTTATGAACAAAGAAGGTATTCCCACATCTGAAGTATCCACAGCTCCCCTGTAGCTTTACATACCAGGTCCAAATGTTAGAGAACACCAGTGCTCCCGGTGCATGTATTACACCTGTCGCTGTAAGGGCCATGTCCCCCAGATCCCAGCCCAGCCTACTACAGGGGGCCATGCAGTAGTTGGCCTGCTGATCAGAAAGTGTTGCCAAGAGTTTCCCCCGAGTAGATGCTTCGGTCACAAATTGGAAGTGTGTCTGATCTATATGCTTCTGGGCGGTCGAAACTTCCAGAGCAGAATAGAGAGTCTGATCCGTTGTTCCACTCGAATCAGATTGACTAGTAAAATACTCCTGTTTCATGCTGCACAGTCTCGCTATCCACCTTATCAGAGTGATTAGTTGTTGTGGGAGCCGTTTTCGAAGCACTCCTGAAATCATATAGAATGGGTAGCACACACTGGGGCCCCAGAGTGTCGCAACCTTTATAGCCCGGTGTAGAGGTGTGGGAGTGTGCATCAAATATCACAACCTTCGTTCCCCCAGGCTGAGTCAGCTGTTGAATTTCACATTCGAGTGCAGATCTGCAGGCATCAAGGAGGTTGCTTATCTCCCCGACAATGTAGGCTGCTGATGCCATGGCGCGGTAGTTCAAAAGTTATCGCTATCGGTGGCAATATAGCGGCAATCAGTTAGACTTTTTCCCAGATTGAACTCCTCGTGGCAGAAAAAATGGCCGCTCCTTAAGCTCCCGTTTAACCAGACAAGTCCCAGAGCGGTAGAGTTCCCTCCTCGGAACGCTTCACTTCTCGAATTTAGGTAGAAAGGTCACTGAAACCTATGAGTGTACAAAGCTGGTAGAGTAGAGGAGCCTCAGCGGTCTCTAAACTAGTTTATTTATATATAATTTAACCGGAGCTGCCGTGATGTGCGACCGCTCTGCTCCAGAGTTGGCTCCGCCCCCGGGTCTTGTATTTTTTATTACAGGTAAAAGAGCTGATTTCTTTGGGGCAATGTCCCGCAAAAAGCCCTTTTAAGGGTTGGTAAAAGAGCTGATTACTTTTGTAATTTAGTATAGGGAAGGGAATTTTATTATTTTGGGGGGCTTTTTTATTTTATTAGGGGGCTTAGATTAGGTGTAATTAGATTAAAATTCTTGTAATATTTTTTAATTTTTTTATAATTTTGTGGGGTTTTTTGTACTATAGTTTAGTTTATTTAATTACATTTAAGTTTAGATAATTTTAGTTAATGTATTTAATTAATTTATTGATAGTGTAGTGTTAGGTATATTTGTAACTTAGGTTAGGATTTATTTTACAGTTAATTTTTAATTATTTTAACTAGGTAGCTGTTAAATAGTTAATAACTATTTAATAGCTATTGTACCTAGTTAAAATAAATACAAAGTTGCCTGTAAAATAAATATAAATCCTAAAATAGCTACAATGTAACTATTAGTTATATTGTAGCTATATTAGGGTTTATTTTATAGGTAATTATTTAGTTTTAAATAGGATTAATTTATTTAATTATAGTAATTTTATTTTGTTTTATTTAAATTATATTTAAGTTAGGGGGGTGTTAGGGTTAGGGTTAGACTTAGGTTTAGGGGTTAATAACTTTATTATAGTAGCGGCAATATTGGGGGCGGGAGATTAGGGGTTAATAATTGTAGGTAGGTGGCTGCGACATTGGGGGGGGGGCAGATTAGGGGTTAATAAAATTTATTATAGTGTTTGCGAGGCGGGAGTAAGGTGGTTTAGGGGTTAATACATATATCATAGTGGCGGTGATGTCCGGTTGGCAGATTAGGGGTTAATAAGTGTATGTAGGTGGCGGTAACATTGGGGGGGCAGATTAGGGGTTAATAAATATAATATAGGTGTCAGCGATGTTAGGGGCAGCAGATTAGGGGTTCATGGTCATAATGTAGGTGGCGGCGGTGTCCGAAGCGGCAGATTAGGGGTTAATAATATTATGCAGTTGTCAGTGATAGCGGGGGGCGGCAGATTAGAGGTTAATAAGTATAAGGTTAGGGGTGTTTAGACTCGGGGTTCATGTTAGGGTGTTAGGTGTAGACTTAGAAAGTGTTTCCCCAGCTCAGCCCCATTGTATCCTATGGGGAAATTGTGCACAAGCAGATTTTAACCAGCTTACTGCTACCGTAAGCAACACTGGTATTACAGGTAGAAGTGTAGCTAAATTTGCTCAATGCTCACTTTTCTGAGGCTAACGCAGCCATTCAGAAAACTTGTAATACCAGCGTTGTTTAAAGTGAACGCTGGAAAAAAAAGCCTCGTTAGCCCCGCAAGTTTTTATCGTCAAAACCCGTAATCTAGGCAATAGTTAATTTAATTTTCCTTAACAAACAACAAAGAGTGTTCAAATGATAAATAAGGAGATTTTTTAACACAACTGTCTTTGATACAGGATCCTTTGAACCAAAGGAAACCATCATCAGTAGAATAAACTTAAGCATACTGTTGGTCAGAACAAAATTAATTAAATATTAACAATTTTGAAAAGACCTTGTAAGTTTATTTAAAGGCATGATAGCAGTAATAACCTTTTATGATAAAAGCAATAACATGTGATGTTTGCAGATCTAATCAAGTACATGAACTGAGTAAGTAAAAACAGTAAATGTCATTATACATGTAGAAACATTATTAGCATAAAATATAATAAATAAATGCCACATAATTGAGCTGAAGAAATAACAACAGCTTAACAATGAAAAGAATACACTTAGCTTTGTAGAATAGTGTTTTAGGGTATCATAGTTTCTACAGTAACATCAGAGTCAGGATCAGAATGAGGCATCTTGCAAAATGTAACAGAAAAAGAAAAATAACATTAGGCAAAAAACATTCAATTTCCACAATGTAACAGTTTCAGTAGATAGAAAAACAAACAAAAAATAAAATAAAAAAGCTAAAAAAGCAGGCATAATAGCTTTCAAAATCATGAAAACAGCGAGCAATTGAGGGAGAGGGGTAAAATAACAAACACGATAGTATCAATAAGGAAACAGGAAATTATGAAATTTGCACCATCAAAGGCGCAACTTTGCGGCAAAAAAACTTTGCACCAAGAATGACGCAATAAAAACAGCATTTTGTGTCCTCACGAGCCTAGATTTGCCTGCTAAAAAAAATTGAGAAACAAGTCAAATTAGAAAAAGTCTGAACCCCAGGTAAGAAAAAAAGTTTAAATAAACGTCCCAAACATTATTCCTATACTGAAACTGTTTAGACTGCAAAGGGAAATATACATAGACTTGACTCATGGCAAATATAAGTAAAATAAATATATTTAAAACTTTTTATTAATACATAAGTCGCCAAACCATAGCTGAGAGTGTCTTAAACAATGATACATACTTACCGAAAGACACCCATCCACATATAACAGATAGTTTTCAGTACTGGTTTGGCTATCAGCAGAGGTAATGGTATATAAGAGTATATCGTCGATCTGAAAAGGGAGGTAGGAGATGAATCCCTACAACCGATAGCAGAGAACCCTTGAAAAGATTGCCTGTGACAGAAACCATAGGCGATACTCTCTTCACATCCCTCTGACAAACATTGTACTCTGAGAGAAATTGCAGAATGCTTAGAAGCGCTTATCATAGAAGAAATCATTAAAATCGAGCACAAACTTACTTCACCACCTCCATAGGAGGCAAAGTTTGTAACACTGAGCTGTGGGTGTGGTATAACGCTTATATCTATCTACATGCAAATTATTTATGACCTATCCATGGGCATAGGAGGCAGAAAGTGAAACATAACTTATTACGTAGATTTATATGGCATTAAGATACCACTGTATAGAGGTATAACGTAAAATTGTTTATAGGACTTTAATTGGGGTGTGTATACATTATGCCCTGAAATACAATGATGGAAGTAAACATTGTTCTTATTAGGTCACCCCGGCCGCAGGCAACCCAACCCAACAGGCACCCCAACAAAACAGACAAACGTATACTAAAATATCCCAGACCTATTAGCGGTTCAAACATTAATCTACACATCCATATAGTAATACTACAGTGGCTAGCATATACACAAACAAATAGTTACACAAACTATTCAGTAATCTTATAATAAGTATGGAAATAAGAACAAAAAACATTAACTCAGACACATGACTAAACAATTAAAATAGGCATAAAACAAAAGATTCAATGTCCAGCAGAAGCAGCACTTTGGTAATATTAATACCGTCTATTAATACTGTCTTGTACCAAGGCTTGCTCGTATTTATAAGGGGAGATTAATAAGTCAGCCCACACCCGCTTTTAGAGAGATGTATGAGTCCACGTGAGGGTTATGAACAAAGAAGGTATTCCCACATCTGAAGTATCCACAGCTCCCCTGTAGCTTTACATACCAGGTCCAAATGTTAGAGAACACCAGTGCTCCCGGTGCATGTATTACACCTGTCGCTGTAAGGGCCATGTCCCCCAGATCCCAGCCCAGCCTACTACAGGGGGCCATGCAGTAGTTGGCCTGCTGATCAGAAAGTGTTGCCAAGAGTTTCCCCCGAGTAGATGCTTCGGTCACAAATTGGAAGTGTGTCTGATCTATATGCTTCTGGGCGGTCGAAACTTCCAGAGCAGAATAGAGAGTCTGATCCGTTGTTCCACTCGAATCAGATTGACTAGTAAAATACTCCGTTTCATGCTGCACAGTCTCGCTATCCACCTTATCAGAGTGATTAGTTGTTGTGGGAGCCGTTTTCGAAGCACTCCTGAAATCATATAGAATGGGTAGCACACACTGGGGCCCCAGAGTGTCGCAACCTTTATAGCCCGGTGTAGAGGTGTGGGAGTGTGCATCAAATATCACAACCTTCGTTCCCCCAGGCTGAGTCAGCTGTTGAATTTCACATTCGAGTGCAGATCTGCAGGCATCAAGGAGGTTGCTTATCTCCCCGACAATGTAGGCTGCTGATGCCATGGCGCGGTAGTTCAAAAGTTATCGCTATCGGTGGCAATATAGCGGCAATCAGTTAGACTTTTTCCCAGATTGAACTCCTCGTGGCAGAAAAAATGGCCGCTCCTTAAGCTCCCGTTTAACCAGACAAGTCCCAGAGCGGTAGAGTTCCCTCCTCGGAACGCTTCACTTCTCGAATTTAGGTAGAAAGGTCACTGAAACCTATGAGTGTACAAAGCTGGTAGAGTAGAGGAGCCTCAGCGGTCTCTAAACTAGTTTATTTATATATAATTTAACCGGAGCTGCCGTGATGTGCGACCGCTCTGCTCCAGAGTTGGCTCCGCCCCGGGTCTTGTATTTTTTATTACAGGTAAAAGAGCTGATTTCTTTGGGGCAATGCCCCGCAAAAAGCCCTTTTAAGGGTTGGTAAAAGAGCTGATTACTTTTGTAATTTAGTATAGGGAAGGGAATTTTATTATTTTGGGGGGCTTTTTTATTTTATTAGGGGGCTTAGATTAGGTGTAATTAGATTAAAATTCTTGTAATATTTTTTAATTTTTTTATAATTTTGTGGGGTTTTTTGTACTATAGTTTAGTTTATTTAATTACATTTTAGTTTAGATAATTTTAGTTAATGTATTTAATTAATTTATTGATAGTGTAGTGTTAGGTATATTTGTAACTTAGGTTAGGATTTATTTTACAGGTAATTTTTAATTATTTTAACTAGGTAGCTGTTAAATAGTTAATAACTATTTAATAGCTATTGTACCTAGTTAAAATAAATACAAAGTTGCCTGTAAAATAAATATAAATCCTAAAATAGCTACAATGTAACTATTAGTTATATTGTAGCTATATTAGGGTTTATTTTATAGGTAAATATTTAGTTTTAAATAGGATTAATTTATTTAATTATAGTAATTTTATTTTGTTTTATTTAAATTATATTTAAGTTAGGGGGGTGTTAGGGTTAGGGTTAGACTTAGGTTTAGGGGTTAATAACTTTATTATAGTAGCGGCAATATTGGGGGCGGGAGATTAGGGGTTAATAATTGTAGGTAGGTGGCTGCGACATTGGGGGGGGCAGATTAGGGGTTAATAAAATTTATTATAGTGTTTGCGAGGCGGGAGTAAGGTGGTTTAGGGGTTAATACATATATCATAGTGGCGGTGATGTCCGGTTGGCAGATTAGGGGTTAATAAGTGTATGTAGGTGGCGGTAACATTGGGGGGGCAGATTAGGGGTTAATAAATATAATATAGGTGTCAGCGATGTTAGGGGCAGCAGATTAGGGGTTCATGGTCATAATGTAGGTGGCGGCGGTGTCCGAAGCGGCAGATTAGGGGTTAATAATATTATGCAGTTGTCAGTGATAGCGGGGGCGGCAGATTAGAGGTTAATAAGTATAAGGTTAGGGGTGTTTAGACTCGGGGTTCATGTTAGGGTGTTAGGTGTAGACTTAGAAAGTGTTTCCCCAGCTCAGCCCCATTGTATCCTATGGGGAAATTGTGCACAAGCAGATTTTAACCAGCTTACCGCTACCGTAAGCAACACTGGTATTACAGGTAGAAGTGGAGCTAAATTTGCTCAATGCTCACTTTTCTGAGGCTAACGCAGCCATTCAGAAAACTTGTAATACCAGCGTTGTTTAAAGTGAACGCTGGAAAAAAAAGCCTCGTTAGCCCCGCAAGTTTTTATCGTCAAAACCCGTAATCTAGGCAATAGTTAATTTAATTTTCCTTAACAAACAACAAAGAGTGTTCAAATGATAAATAAGGAGATTTTTTAACACAACTGTCTTTGATACAGGATCCTTTGAACCAAAGGAAACCATCATCAGTAGAATAAACTTAAGCATACTGTTGGTCAGAACAAAATTAATTAAATCTTAACAATTTTGAAAAGACCTTGTAAGTTTATTTAAAGGCATGATAGCAGTAATAACCTTTTATGATAAAAGCAATAACATGTGATGTTTGCAGATCTAATCAAGTACATGAACTGAGTAAGTAAAAACAGTAAATGTCATTGTACATGTATAAACATTATTAGCATAAAATATAATAAATAAATGCCACATAATTGAGCTGAAGAAATAACAACAGCTTAACAATGAAAAGAATACACTTAGCTTTGTAGAATAGTGTTTTAGGGTATCATAGTTTCTACAGTAACATCAGAGTCAGGATCAGAATGAGGCATCTTGCAAAATGTAACAGAAAAAGAAAAATAACATTAGGCAAAAAACATTCAATTTCCACAATGTAACAGTTTCAGTAGATAGAAAAACAAACAAAAAATAAAATAAAAAAGCTAAAAAAGCAGGCATAATAGCTTTCAAAATCATGAAAACAGCGAGCAATTGAGGGAGAGGGGTAAAATAACAAACACGATAGTATCAATAAGGAAACAGGAAATTATGAAATTTGCACCATCAAAGGCGCAACTTTGCGGCAAAAAAACTTTGCACCAAGAATGACGCAATAAAAACAGCATTTTGTGTCCTCACGAGCCTAGATTTGCCTGCTAAAAAAAATTGAGAAACAAGTCAAATTAGAAAAAGTCTGAACCCCAGGTAAGAAAAAAAGTTTAAATAAACGTCCCAAACATTATTCCTATACTGAAACTGTTTAGACTGCAAAGGGAAATATACATAGACTTGACTCATGGCAAATATAAGTAAAATAAATATATTTAAAACTTTTTATTAATACATAAGTCGCCAAACCATAGCTGAGAGTGTCTTAAACAATGATACATACTTACCGAAAGACACCCATCCACATATAACAGATAGTTTTCAGTACTGGTTTGGCTATCAGCAGAGGTAATGGTATATAAGAGTATATCGTCGATCTGAAAAGGGAGGTAGGAGATGAATCCCTACAACCGATAGCAGAGAACCCTTGAAAAGATTGCCTGTGACAGAAACCATAGGCGATACTCTCTTCACATCCCTCTGACAAACATTGTACTCTGAGAGAAATTGCAGAATGCTTAGAAGCGCTTATCATAGAAGAAATCATTAAAATCGAGCACAAACTTACTTCACCACCTCCATAGGAGGCAAAGTTTGTAACACTGAGCTGTGGGTGTGGTATAACGCTTATATCTATCTACATGCAAATTATTTATGACCTATCCATGGGCATAGGAGGCAGAAAGTGAAACATAACTTATTACGTAGATTTATATGGCATTAAGATACCACTGTATAGAGGTATAACGTAAAATTGTTTATAGGACTTTAATTGGGGTGTGTATACATTATGCCCTGAAATACAATGATGGAAGTAAACATTGTTCTTATTAGGTCACCCCGGCCGCAGGCAACCCAACCCAACAGGCACCCCAACAAAACAGACAAACGTATACTAAAATATCCCAGACCTATTAGCGGTTCAAACATTAATCTACACATCCATATAGTAATACTACAGTGGCTAGCATATACACAAACAAATAGTTACACAAACTATTCAGTAATCTTATAATAAGTATGGAAATAAGAACAAAAAACATTAACTCAGACACATGACTAAACAATTAAAATAGGCATAAAACAAAATATTCAATGTCCAGCAGAAGCAGCACTTTGGTAATATTAATACCGTCTATTAATACTGTCTTGTACCAAGGCTTGCTCGTATTTATAAGGGGAGATTAATAAGTCAGCCCACACCCGCTTTTAGAGAGATGTATGAGTCCACGTGAGGGTTATGAACAAAGAAGGTATTCCCACATCTGAAGTATCCACAGCTCCCCTGTAGCTTTACATACCAGGTCCAAATGTTAGAGAACACCAGTGCTCCCGGTGCATGTATTACACCTGTCGCTGTAAGGGCCATGTCCCCCAGATCCCAGCCCAGCCTACTACAGGGGGCCATGCAGTAGTTGGCCTGCTGATCAGAAAGTGTTGCCAAGAGTTTCCCCCGAGTAGATGCTTCGGTCACAAATTGGAAGTGTGTCTGATCTATATGCTTCTGGGCGGTCGAAACTTCCAGAGCAGAATAGAGAGTCTGATCGGTTGTTCCACTCAAATCAGATTGACTAGTAAAATACTCCGTTTCATGCTGCACAGTCTCGCTATCCACCTTATCAGAGTGATTAGTTGTTGTGGGAGCCGTTTTCGAAGCACTCCTGAAATCATATAGAATGGGTAGCACACACTGGGGCCCCAGAGTGTCGCAACCTTTATAGCCCGGTGTAGAGGTGTGGGAGTATGCATCAAATATCACAACCTTCGTTCCCCCAGGCTGAGTCAGCTGTTGAATTTCACATTCAAGTGCAGATCTGCAGGCATCAAGGAGGTTGCTTATCTCCCCGACAATGTAGGCTGCTGATGCCATGGCGCGGTAGTTCAAAAGTTATCGCTATCGGTGGCAATATAGCGGCAATCAGTTAGACTTTTTCCCAGATTGAACTCCTCGTGGCAGAAAAAATGGCCGCTCCTTAAGCTCCCGTTTAACCAGACAAGTCCCAGAGCGGTAGAGTTCCCTCCTCGGAACGCTTCACTTCTCGAATTTAGGTAGAAAGGTCACTGAAACCTATGAGTGTACAAAGCTGGTAGAGTAGAGGAGCCTCAGCGGTCTCTAAACTAGTTTATTTATATATAATTTAACCGGAGCTGCCGTGATGTGCGACCGCTCTGCTCCAGAGTTGGCTCCGCCCCCGGGTCTTGTATTTTTTATTACAGGTAAAAGAGCTGATTTCTTTGGGGCAATGCCCCGCAAAAAGCCCTTTTAAGGGTTGGTAAAAGAGCTGATTACTTTTGTAATTTAGTATAGGGAAGGGAATTTTATTATTTTGGGGGGCTTTTTTATTTTATTAGGGGGCTTAGATTAGGTGTAATTAGATTAAAATTCTTGTAATATTTTTTAATTTTTTTATAATTTTGTGGGGTTTTTTGTACTATAGTTTAGTTTATTTAATTACATTTAAGTTTAGATAATTTTAGTTAATGTATTTAATTAATTTATTGATAGTGTAGTGTTAGGTATATTTGTAACTTAGGTTAGGATTTATTTTACAGGTAATTTTTAATTATTTTAACTAGGTAGCTGTTAAATAGTTAATAACTATTTAATAGCTATTGTACCTAGTTAAAATAAATACAAAGTTGCCTGTAAAATAAATATAAATCCTAAAATAGCTACAATGTAACTATTAGTTATATTGTAGCTATATTAGGGTTTATTTTATAGGTAATTATTTAGTTTTAAATAGGATTAATTTATTTAATTATAGTAATTTGATTTTGTTTTATTTAAATTATATTTAAGTTAGGGGGGTGTTAGGGTTAGGGTTAGACTTAGGTTTAGGGGTTAATAACTTTATTATAGTAGCGGCAATATTGGGGGCGGGAGATTAGGGGTTAATAATTGTAGGTAGGTGGCTGCGACATTGGGGGGGCAGATTAGGGGTTAATAAAATTTATTATAGTGTTTGCGAGGCGGGAGTAAGGTGGTTTAGGGGTTAATACATATATCATAGTGGCGGTGATGTCCGGTTGGCAGATTAGGGGTTAATAAGTGTATGTAGGTGGCGGTAACATTGGGGGGGCAGATTAGGGGTTAATAAATATAATATAGGTGTCAGCGATGTTAGGGGCAGCAGATTAGGGGTTCATGGTCATAATGTAGGTGGCGGCGGTGTCCGAAGCGGCAGATTAGGGGTTAATAATATTATGCAGTTGTCAGTGATAGCGGGGGCGGCAGATTAGAGGTTAATAAGTATAAGGTTAGGGGTGTTTAGACTCGGGGTTCATGTTAGGGTGTTAGGTGTAGACTTAGAAAGTGTTTCCCCAGCTCAGCCCCATTGTATCCTATGGGGAAATTGTGCACAAGCAGATTTTAACCAGCTTACTGCTACCGTAAGCAACACTGGTATTACAGGTAGAAGTGTAGCTAAATTTGCTCAATGCTCACTTTTCTGAGGCTAACGCAGCCATTCAGAAAACTTGTAATACCAGCGTTGTTTAAAGTGAATGCTGGAAAAAAAAGCCTCGTTAGCCCCGCAAGTTTTTATCGTCAAAACCCGTAATCTAGGCAATAGTTAATTTAATTTTCCTTAACAAACAACAAAGAGTGTTCAAATGATAAATAAGGAGATTTTTTAACAAAACTGTCTTTGATACAGGATCCTTTGAACCAAAGGAAACCATCATCAGTAGAATAAACTTAAGCATACTGTTGGTCAGAACAAAATTAATTAAATCTTAACAATTTTGAAAAGACCTTGTAAGTTTATTTAAAGGCATGATAGCAGTAATAACCTTTTATGATAAAAGCAATAACATGTGATGTTTGCAGATCTAATCAAGTACATGAACTGAGTAAGTAAAAACAGTAAATGTCATTGTACATGTAGAAACATTATTAGCATAAAATATAATAAATAAATGCCACATAATTGAGCTGAAGAAATAACAACAGCTTAACAATGAAAAGAATACACTTAGCTTTGTAGAATAGTGTTTTAGGGTATCATAGTTTCTACAGTAACATCAGAGTCAGGATCAGAATGAGGCATCTTGCAAAATGTAACAGAAAAAGAAAAATAACATTAGGCAAAAAACATTCAATTTCCACAATGTAACAGTTTCAGTAGATAGAAAAACAAACAAAAAATAAAATAAAAAAGCTAAAAAAGCAGGCATAATAGCTTTCAAAATCATGAAAACAGCGAGCAATTGAGGGAGAGGGGTAAAATAACAAACACGATAGTATCAATAAGGAAACAGGAAATTATGAAATTTGCACCATCAAAGGCGCAACTTTGCGGCAAAAAAACTTTGCACCAAGAATGACGCAATAAAAACAGCATTTTGTGTCCTCACGAGCCTAGATTTGCCTGCTAAAAAAAATTGAGAAACAAGTCAAATTAGAAAAAGTCTGAACCCCAGGTAAGAAAAAAAGTTTAAATAAACGTCCCAAACATTATTCCTATACTGAAACTGTTTAGACTGCAAAGGGAAATATACATAGACTTGACTCATGGCAAATATAAGTAAAATAAATATATTTAAAACTTTTTATTAATACATAAGTCGCCAAACCATAGCTGAGAGTGTCTTAAACAATGATACATACTTACCGAAAGACACCCATCCACATATAACAGATAGTTTTCAGTACTGGTTTGGCTATCAGCAGAGGTAATGGTATATAAGAGTATATCGTCGATCTGAAAAGGGAGGTAGGAGATGAATCCCTACAACCGATAGCAGAGAACCCTTGAAAAGATTGCCTGTGACAGAAACCATAGGCGATACTCTCTTCACATCCCTCTGACAAACATTGTACTCTGAGAGAAATTGCAGAATGCTTAGAAGCGCTTATCATAGAAGAAATCATTAAAATCGAGCACAAACTTACTTCACCACCTCCATAGGAGGCAAAGTTTGTAACACTGAGCTGTGGGTGTGGTATAACGCTTATATCTATCTACATGCAAATTATTTATGACCTATCCATGGGCATAGGAGGCAGAAAGTGAAACATAACTTATTACGTAGATTTATATGGCATTAAGATACCACTGTATAGAGGTATAACGTAAAATTGTTTATAGGACTTTAATTGGGGTGTGTATACATTATGCCCTGAAATACAATGATGGAAGTAAACATTGTTCTTATTAGGTCACCCCGGCCGCAGGCAACCCAACCCAACAGGCACCCCAACAAAACAGACAAACGTATACTAAAATATCCCAGACCTATTAGCGGTTCAAACATTAATCTACACATCCATATAGTAATACTACAGTGGCTAGCATATACACAAACAAATAGTTACACAAACTATTCAGTAATCTTATAATAAGTATGGAAATAAGAACAAAAAACATTAACTCAGACACATGACTAAACAATTAAAATAGGCATAAAACAAAAGATTCAATGTCCAGCAGAAGCAGCACTTTGGTAATATTAATACCGTCTATTAATACTGTCTTGTACCAAGGCTTGCTCGTATTTATAAGGGGAGATTAATAAGTCAGCCCACACCCGCTTTTAGAGAGATGTATGAGTCCACGTGAGGGTTATGAACAAAGAAGGTATTCCCACATCTGAAGTATCCACAGCTCCCCTGTAGCTTTACATACCAGGTCCAAATGTTAGAGAACACCAGTGCTCCCGGTGCATGTATTACACCTGTTGCTGTAAGGGCCATGTCCCCCAGATCCCAGCCCAGCCTACTACAGGGGGCCATGCAGTAGTTGGCCTGCTGATCAGAAAGTGTTGCCAAGAGTTTCCCCCGAGTAGATGCTTCGGTCACAAATTGGAAGTGTGTCTGATCTATATGCTTCTGGGCGGTCGAAACTTCCAGAGCAGAATAGAGAGTCTGATCCGTTGTTCCACTCGAATCAGATTGACTAGTAAAATACTCCGTTTCATGCTGCACAGTCTCGCTATCCACCTTATCAGAGTGATTAGTTGTTGTGGGAGCCGTTTTCGAAGCACTCCTGAAATCATATAGAATGGGTAGCACACACTGGGGCCCCAGAGTGTCGCAACCTTTATAGCCCGGTGTAGAGGTGTGGGAGTGTGCATCAAATATCACAACCTTCGTTCCCCCAGGCTGAGTCAGCTGTTGAATTTCACATTCGAGTGCAGATCTGCAGGCATCAAGGAGGTTGCTTATCTCCCCGACAATGTAGGCTGCTGATGCCATGGCGCGGTAGTTCAAAAGGTATCGCTATCGGTGGCAATATAGCGGCAATCAGTTAGACTTTTTCCCAGATTGAACTCCTCGTGGCAGAAAAAATGGCCGCTCCTTAAGCTCCCGTTTAACCAGACAAGTCCCAGAGCGGTAGAGTTCCCTCCTCGGAACGCTTCACTTCTCGAATTTAGGTAGAAAGGTCACTGAAACCTATGAGTGTACAAAGCTGGTAGAGTAGAGGAGCCTCAGCGGTCTCTAAACTAGTTTATTTATATATAATTTAACCGGAGCTGCCGTGATGTGCGACCGCTCTGCTCCAGAGTTGGCTCCGCCCCGGGTCTTGTATTTTTTATTACAGGTAAAAGAGCTGATTTCTTTGGGGCAATGCCCCGCAAAAAGCCCTTTTAAGGGTTGGTAAAAGAGCTGATTACTTTTGTAATTTAGTATAGGGAAGGGAATTTTATTATTTTGGGGGGCTTTTTTATTTTATTAGGGGGCTTAGATTAGGTGTAATTAGATTAAAATTCTTGTAATATTTTTTAAATTTTTTTTATAATTTTGTGGGGTTTTTTGTACTATAGTTTAGTTTATTTAATTACATTTTAGTTTAGATAATTTTAGTTAATGTATTTAATTAATTTATTGATAGTGTAGTGTTAGGTATATTTGTAACATAGGTTAGGATTTATTTTACAGGTAATTTTTAATTATTTTAACTAGGTAGCTGTTAAATAGTTAATAACTATTTAATAGCTATTGTACCTAGTTAAAATAAATACAAAGTTGCCTGTAAAATAAATATAAATCCTAAAATAGCTACAATGTAACTATTAGTTATATTGTAGCTATATTAGGGTTTATTTTATAGGTAAATATTTAGTTTTAAATAGGATTAATTTATTTAATTATAGTAATTTTATTTTGTTTTATTTAAATTATATTTAAGTTAGGGGGGTGTTAGGGTTAGGGTTAGACTTAGGTTTAGGGGTTAATAACTTTATTATAGTAGCGGCAATATTGGGGGCGGGAGATTAGGGGTTAATAATTGTAGGTAGGTGGCTGCGACATTGGGGGGGCAGATTAGGGGTTAATAAAATTTATTATAGTGTTTGCGAGGCGGGAGTAAGGTGGTTTAGGGGTTAATACATATATCATAGTGGCGGTGATGTCCGGTTGGCAGATTAGGGGTTAATAAGTGTATGTAGGTGGCGGTAACATTGGGGGGGCAGATTAGGGGTTAATAAATATAATATAGGTGTCAGCGATGTTAGGGGCAGCAGATTAGGGGTTCATGGTCATAATGTAGGTGGCGGCGGTGTCCGAAGCGGCAGATTAGGGGTTAATAATATTATGCAGTTGTCAGTGATAGCGGGGGCGGCAGATTAGAGGTTAATAAGTATAAGGTTAGGGGTGTTTAGACTCGGGGTTCATGTTAGGGTGTTAGGTGTAGACTTAGAAAGTGTTTCCCCAGCTCAGCCCCATTGTATCCTATGGGGAAATTGTGCACAAGCAGATTTTAACCAGCTTACCGCTACCGTAAGCAACACTGGTATTACAGGTAGAAGTGGAGCTAAATTTGCTCAATGCTCACTTTTCTGAGGCTAACGCAGCCATTCAGAAAACTTGTAATACCAGCGTTGTTTAAAGTGAACGCTGGAAAAAAAAGCCTCGTTAGCCCCGCAAGTTTTTATCGTCAAAACCCGTAATCTAGGCAATAGTTAATTTAATTTTCCTTAACAAACAACAAAGAGTGTTCAAATGATAAATAAGGAGATTTTTTAACAAAACTGTCTTTGATACAGGATCCTTTGAACCAAAGGAAACCATCATCAGTAGAATAAACTTAAGCATACTGTTGGTCAGAACAAAATTAATTAAATCTTAACAATTTTGAAAAGACCTTGTAAGTTTATTTAAAGGCATGATAGCAGTAATAACCTTTTATGATAAAAGCAATAACATGTGATGTTTGCAGATCTAATCAAGTACATGAACTGAGTAAGTAAAAACAGTAAATGTCATTGTACATGTAGAAACATTATTAGCATAAAATATAATAAATAAATGCCACATAATTGAGCTGAAGAAATAACAACAGCTTAACAATGAAAAGAATACACTTAGCTTTGTAGAATAGTGTTTTAGGGTATCATAGTTTCTACAGTAACATCAGAGTCAGGATCAGAATGAGGCATCTTGCAAAATGTAACAGAAAAAGAAAAATAACATTAGGCAAAAAACATTCAATTTCCACAATGTAACAGTTTCAGTAGATAGAAAAACAAACAAAAAATAAAATAAAAAAGCTAAAAAAGCAGGCATAATAGCTTTCAAAATCATGAAAACAGCGAGCAATTGAGGGAGAGGGGTAAAATAACAAACACGATAGTATCAATAAGGAAACAGGAAATTATGAAATTTGCACCATCAAAGGCGCAACTTTGCGGCAAAAAAACTTTGCACCAAGAATGACGCAATAAAAACAGCATTTTGTGTCCTCACGAGCCTAGATTTGCCTGCTAAAAAAAATTGAGAAACAAGTCAAATTAGAAAAAGTCTGAACCCCAGGTAAGAAAAAAAGTTTAAATAAACGTCCCAAACATTATTCCTATACTGAAACTGTTTAGACTGCAAAGGGAAATATACATAGACTTGACTCATGGCAAATATAAGTAAAATAAATATATTTAAAACTTTTTATTAATACATAAGTCGCCAAACCATAGCTGAGAGTGTCTTAAACAATGATACATACTTACCGAAAGACACCCATCCACATATAACAGATAGTTTTCAGTACTGGTTTGGCTATCAGCAGAGGTAATGGTATATAAGAGTATATCGTCGATCTGAAAAGGGAGGTAGGAGATGAATCCCTACAACCGATAGCAGAGAACCCTTGAAAAGATTGCCTGTGACAGAAACCATAAAATCAATAGGCGATACTCTCTTCACATCCCTCTGACAAACATTGTACTCTGAGAGAAATTGCAGAATGCTTAGAAGCGCTTATCATAGAAGAAATCATTAAAATCGAGCACAAACTTACTTCACCACCTCCATAGGAGGCAAAGTTTGTAACACTGAGCTGTGGGTGTGGTGGGAAGTGTATTTATTTGAGGATGGGAAACTTTGCCCCCTCCTGGTAGGAATGTATATCCCATGCGTCCTTAGCTCATGGACTCTTGCCAATTACATGAAAGAAATATATGGAATGAAAACATGGGTTGGCTTACAGTAGATGTGCTGGGCCTTTACTTGGCCATCCCACATGACAAGGGTTTGGAAGCAGTCAAATATATGCTAGATAAGTTTGGTAATTACTCTTCAGAACTTATCACATACATTCTAAGTGTTTTGAAATTATTGTTAAACCATAATTATTTTGAGTTTGGGGGGAGTTTTTACCAACAATGTAGGATGGCCATGGGAGCTAAATTCGCCCCGGCCTACGCCAATATATTAATGGGCTGGTGGGAGCTCACCCATGTTTATTCAGATACTAACCCTCACCTGGACTCAATTATGGGTTAAAAAAGATATATTGACGACTTGCTCTTTGTTTGGTTTGGCCCAGAAGAGAGTAGTGCTGATTTTGTAAACTATATTAATAACAATGATGCAGGTTTAAGCTTTACTTCATCTTTTGATAAAGAAAAAATTCCATATTTGGATGTTATGTTAATAGGTTTACCAGGTGAGGGGAAAATTGGAACATCCCTTTATAGGAAGCCCATAGCATCCAACACATTTCTGTCTTAAATGTAAGAAAAAAGTCTGGACACTATCTCACCCTCTTAGCCTTTCAAATAAGACTAAGATCTCTCAACTTAGTCTGATTAATTTTTATTTAGGAACTACAGAAGTATGAAAGGCGCTGGGAAGCTGAGGGTTAATATAAATAAGTCAAAAGAAATATATTTGTAACTATTCGTGAATTTTGGAGAATTAAAGATTCGTTGTTTAACAAGGTTTGAATATAGGTGAATTTTATCACATATGTAGTAAAAACAGTTATTCATATAGCAAATTCCGTTAGGATAATCAACCCAACAACTAGGTAAAATAAATAAATGTGATTTAATAAAAAGATTTTGACATATAAAAAATACAGTAAAATACAGTTGTGGCCACAACTACAATAAAAAAATGATATTTCGAAAACAGTATCAAGAATATACACAGTGAATGTGTTGTTTTTTTGATTATTCCTTATAGGCTTTGGTCTGACGAATCGTTTAGGATTTATGATTTTGAACACTTAGTGGTGGAAATAAACATTTGTGCTGAGAAATTATATAATCAATAGTGAAGTGTGGTATTTGGTAATGCAGATATTTAAAAGTCTTATGAACGATAATCCTAAATTACTTAGTAATTCCGGTGGTGTTAGTGCTTTGTATCCAAACACTCATATGCTTATAGCACAAGATGTTACGGGTGATGTGAGGAAAAAAGTAATTCTTCAGTATCAAAAAAATTTTTTAAAGTGATGCGATTTGTATCCAAAATAAAAGGTGACTTTTCTCAATACATTGTTACTTGTGTCCAAGTGTAACATTTATCCAAGTGTAACTTTTCTAATGTGCAGTGTTGCTCCGATTATATGATATATACATATACAGCTGTGTGTTGCGTGGGAAACGATAGTTGGTTCAAAGTCAGTTATTTGTATTCCTATGAACGAAGTGCAATAGATATGGCTTGTGACAGACTTACCTGGCTGCGCTCCCTGGCCGGCGTTGTCCTTGCACGGCGGAAGTACTCGCAGCCGCTTCACTGTCGGATGTAGCCCTGTTGGTTCTCCGCTGGTTTCGTTAGATGTTAATGCTGCGTGATATTCCTCCTGTAGTTGGCAGCTGTCGACTGTCTTGGGATGGGTGAGTTGCAAAACAACAACTAATCCACAGATACTTCTACGCGTTTCAGCACACTTGGTGCCTTTATCAAGATATTTTTCTGTGGATTGTTTGTGGCCTTTTAATGTGTTTTCGGTACCCGTATGTGGGACCCGTATGTAGGAAACATGGTCTTAAAGGTAGTTTTTTCGTTATTTCTAAACAAGACTTCTATGTTTAATGACAATATCAGTACTTAAAGGGACATTATGAATTTTCCTTAACTTAGAATTTCACATTTTTTGCTATTTGAATATTGTTTTGATTTCCTTTGTTAACCAACAATTCAAATATATTTGTTAAATAGAATAACCTTAAAATAAACTTCACTTGTATATTTTGGTTTATATACACTGAAAAAATCCGAAATAGAGGTGTAAAATCGCAGACAAATGGTATCATATCTATAAATCTGTTTAAATGTTTATAGTGTATATATGTAAGAATTCTTACTATGCCTAAGTTATACTATTCAGAGGTTATAATCAATTTTGGCATATGTATCGGATATGTATCAGGTTGTAATATGGAATTAATTTTTATTTTTTAGGTGATTTTGTTTGAAAGGGGTGATGAGGACTAGTTCTATAATGCACCCTTCGTTTAAATGAAGGGATTGAGATCTAATTCTGCGTTGAGCCCTCCTGGTATTAGTGATGAAAAGTTTACTATCAATTCAGCTTCTACTAAGAGTAATTTTTTTGTTGTATCCCCCCCTCTTTTAGATACTATTTTCCTAAGTCCCCAATATAGTAACCCTTTGGTGCTCTGATTGTGTTCTTTTTTGAAATGTAGGGATAGTTGGTGATCTTCAAAGCCTCTTTCAATATTATTCAGATGTTGTCTTATTCTATCTTTGACGGGTTGTCCCGTTTGGCCCAAATATTGTTTTTTGCATGGACATTGGATTAAGTAGACCACATTTGTGTCAGTACATTTTATGGTGTCTTTAATTTTCAATTTGAAACTCGAGTTTGTAGACTCAACCATTTTGCTCCTCTTACTAAATTTACAGGCTTTACATTTATGGCAAGGGTAATAGCCTTCAAGATTATTCCCTAGAACATCTTTGTTCGATTTACCTTTATTATATTCACTAGGGGCTAGTATTGCCTTTAAATTTTTACATTTTCTATAAATGATTTTGGGTTTTGATTGTGCAATATCATTTAAGAATGGGTCTTTCTGGATATAATGCCAGTGTTTATACAGAATTCTTTTGACACTCTGGAAGTCAGCGGTATAGTGGGTTATAAATGCTGTCTCATATGACTTGAGTACACCTTGTGGGGTGCTTCTGTCTTTTGTTGTTAATAGAACTTTTCTATCAGTTATTAATGCAGTATTATGTGATTTCTTTATCAATTCTTTGTCATAGCCTCTTTCAATGAATTTGTTTTCAAGGATAGTTGATTGTGTCTTGAAATCTTGTATATCGGAACAGTTTTTTCTAAGTCTCATAAATTGACTTTTGGGTATGTTGAGTTTCCAGAGATCATTGTGGCAGCTATTGAAGTGTACATAGTTATTAGAATCTACTGGTTTGAAGTAGGTTTTTGTTTTTATTTGATTTTCCATAATTTCAACTGTGATATCTAAGTAGTTTATAGATTTAGTATTGTATTCGTATGTGAAAGAGAGACCCCACGAGTTATTGTTTAGGTCTTGCATGAATAAAATAAGTAGGTCTATACCTCCAGCCCACACAAAGAAAAGGTCATCTATATATCTCTTGAAGAGTACGAGGTTTGCGCTCCAGGGGGTTTCAAGAATATTAGTTTGTTCAAATTGACCCATAAATAAATTTGCGTAACTGGGCGCAAACCTCGTACCCATTGCTGTTCCCTTTTTTTGTAGGAAATAATTCCCATTGAAATTAAAGTAATTGTTTTTTAAAATAAATTCTATACATTTGAAAATATAAATTCTGAAAAAAGAAATTGGAGATATCAGGAAGATTCATCATACACAAGACCTCCTCACAACTTCCATCATAAACCGACATACACAGAAAATTATCAGTATAGAAATCAATTTAGATATGAGAGACCCTACAATTATCACAATTACACTAATCACCATAACAATCAAAATGATTTTTCCAGAAGAGAGAGAACAGATAATTACAACTATAGAAACGACCATAATAAAAAAAATTTTGAATATCGAAATGATTATAGAAATAACTATAGAAACGACTATAGGAATGAGAATAGAAATCAAGAAAGAAATTGGAATAGGACCAATTATAATGATAAGAGGCAACAAAATCAAATTTGGAAACAACAAGAAAACACTACTCCATATAGAGGTCAGCAATCTAATACAGGGGATAATACCTATAATATCAGGAAAACCAAACCTAACACAGAAACAAATAAACCACACATCACAGCCACACCTATCGAATTAGAGAATAGATTTAAACTGTTTGAAGACAATAATGAAGGCATGGAAAATTCCAACTCTTTTTTAGGCAAGGGCCCAGCCGCAGAGGGCACATCTTGGGGCACAAATACAGAATATTTCCCAGAGAGAAATTGGGTTCAAAAAGGAAAAAGAAGACTAGAGGAAAGAGAGGGAGAGGAAAACAGAATGGAAAAAAGGTGGAGATAGTCAACACTGCAGGGATTTTCAACCTTAGCAAAACAACTTTAAATAGAGAACAGGAAAAAGTCTTAAGCAAGGGACTTTCATTTGCACCCACTAGCAAATTAAATAAATTCAACACTCTTGTAAACATAAATCAATATGTAAGGAAACTTACTCTAAAAAGATATTTCATGAAAAATCCAATAGAAAACCAGATGAATAGGATACCCACTAATACTCTAAGAGATGCTTATACACATACAGATTTGAAGGCAAAATCTAATTTTTACCCAACACAAGAAAAAGGGAAATATATAGAATTGTTTGAAAAAGCAGTTAAAGACGAAATTTATAAATACAATGGAAAAAATCGGACTAAATTCAACTTAACTAAAAAAGAAAACGACGTAATTAGGGAATTAAGTAATAACCCTGACATTATAATAAAAATGGCGGACAAAGGGGGAGGAGTAGTAATCCTAGATACTGCTGATTATGTGGAGGAAGCCAATAGACTCCTAAACGACAAAGAAACCTATATAAAATTAGACCTAAATCCAATTAAAGATATGATGTTAAAACTAGACGAAATACTATTTGAGGCAAAGAAAGAGAATATACTCAATAATAAAGAACTACAATTTATAAAACAATCCAATCCTGTAACTCCTATATTCTACTATTTACCTAAAATACACAAATCCCTCAGTAAACCCCCAGGTAGGCCTATCATTTCAGGTATCAACTCTCTAACATCCAACCTTTCTCAGTATGTAGACAGATTTCTACAACCATATGTTAAAAAACTCCCTACACATCTTAAAGACTCTACACATTTTCTAAATATACTAAATCATATAGAATGGAATGAGAACTTACTTCTGGTAACCTGTGATGTAAGTTCACTATATACAAATATCCAACATAATTTAGGAATAAATGCAGTGAAACAATTTCTTCACAATGATGATTCCATACCAATTCAACAATCAGACTTCATTCTCAAATGTATAGAATTTATTTTAAAAAACAATTACTTTAATTTCAATGGGAATTATTTCCTACAAAAAAAGGGAACAGCAATGGGTACGAGGTTTGCGCCCAGTTACGCAAATTTATTTATGGGTCAATTTGAACAAACTAATATTCTTGAAACCCCCTGGAGCGCAAACCTCGTACTCTTCAAGAGATATATAGATGACCTTTTCTTTGTGTGGGCTGGAGGTATAGACCTACTTATTTTATTCATGCAAGACCTAAACAATAACTCGTGGGGTCTCTCTTTCACATACGAATACAATACTAAATCTATAAACTACTTAGATATCACAGTTGAAATTATGGAAAATCAAATAAAAACAAAAACCTACTTCAAACCAGTAGATTCTAATAACTATGTACACTTCAATAGCTGCCACAATGATCTCTGGAAACTCAACATACCCAAAAGTCAATTTATGAGACTTAGAAAAAACTGTTCCGATATACAAGATTTCAAGACACAATCAACTATCCTTGAAAACAAATTAATTGAAAGAGGCTATGACAAAGAATTGATAAAGAAATCACATAATACTGCATTAATAACTGATAGAAAAGTTCTATTAACAACAAAAGACAGAAGCACCCCACAAGGTGTACTCAAGTCATATGAGACAGCATTTATAACCCACTATACCGCTGACTTCCAGAGTGTCAAAAGAATTCTGTATAAACACTGGCATTATATCCAGAAAGACCCATTCTTAAATGATATTGCACAATCAAAACCCAAAATCATTTATAGAAAATGTAAAAATTTAAAGGCAATACTAGCCCCTAGTGAATATAATAAAGGTAAATCGAACAAAGATGTTCTAGGGAATAATCTTGAAGGCTATTACCCTTGCCATAAATGTAAAGCCTGTAAATTTAGTAAGAGGAGCAAAATGGTTGAGTCTACAAACTCGAGTTTCAAATTGAAAATTAAAGACACCATAAAATGTACTGACACAAATGTGGTCTACTTAATCCAATGTCCATGCAAAAAACAATATTTGGGCCAAACGGGACAACCCGTCAAAGATAGAATAAGACAACATCTGAATAATATTGAAAGAGGCTTTGAAGATCACCAACTATCCCTACATTTCAAAAAAGAACACAATCAGAGCACCAAAGGGTTACTATATTGGGGACTTAGGAAAATAGTATCTAAAAGAGGGGGGGATACAACAAAAAAATTACTCTTAGTAGAAGCTGAATTGATAGTAAACTTTTCATCACTAATACCAGGAGGGCTCAACGCAGAATTAGATCTCAATCCCTTCATTTAAACGAAGGGTGCATTATAGAACTAGTCCTCATCACCCCTTTCAAACAAAATCACCTAAAAAATAAAAATTAATTCCATATTACAACCTGATACATATCCGATATATATGCCAAAATTGATTATAACCTCTGAATAGTATAACTTAGGCATAGTAAGAATTCTTACATATATACACTATAAACATTTAAACAGATTTATAGATATGATACCATTTGTCTGCGATTTTACACCTCTATTTCGGATTTTTTCAGTGTATATAAACCAAAATATACAAGTGAAGTTTATTTTAAGGTTATTCTATTTAACAAATATATTTGAATTGTTGGTTAACAAAGGAAATCAAAACAATATTCAAATAGCAAAAAATGTGAAATTCTAAGTTAAGGAAAATTCATAATGTCCCTTTAAGTACTGATATTGTCATTAAACATAGAAGTCTTGTTTAGAAATAACGAAAAAACTACCTTTAAGACCATGTTTCCTACATACGGGTCCCACATACGGGTACCGAAAACACATTAAAAGGCCACAAACAATCCACAGAAAAATATCTTGATAAAGGCACCAAGTGTGCTGAAACGCGTAGAAGTATCTGTGGATTAGTTGTTGTTTTGCAACTCACCCATCCCAAGACAGTCGACAGCTGCCAACTACAGGAGGAATATCACGCAGCATTAACATCTAACGAAACCAGCGGAGAACCAACAGGGCTACATCCGACAGTGAAGCGGCTGCGAGTACTTCCGCCGTGCAAGGACAACGCCGGCCAGGGAGCGCAGCCAGGTAAGTCTGTCACAAGCCATATCTATTGCACTTCGTTCATAGGAATACAAATAACTGACTTTGAACCAACTATCGTTTCCCACGCAACACACAGCTGTATATGTATATATCATATAATCGGAGCAACACTGCACATTAGAAAAGTTACACTTGGATAAATGTTACACTTGGACACAAGTAACAATGTATTGAGAAAAGTCACCTTTTATTTTGGATACAAATCGCATCACTTTAAAAAAAAATTTTGATACTGAAGAATTACTTTTTTCCTCACATCACCCGTAACATCTTGTGCTATAAGCATATGAGTGTTTGGATACAAAGCACTAACACCACCGGAATTACTAAGTAATTTAGGATTATCGTTCATAAGACTTTTAAATATCTGCATTACCAAATACCACACTTCACTATTGATTATATAATTTCTCAGCACAAATGTTTATTTCCACCACTAAGTGTTCAAAATCATAAATCCTAAACGATTCGTCAGACCAAAGCCTATAAGGAATAATCAAAAAAACAACACATTCACTGTGTATATTCTTGATACTGTTTTCGAAATATCATTTTTTTATTGTAGTTGTGGCCACAACTGTATTTTACTGTATTTTTTATATGTCAAAATCTTTTTATTAAATCACATTTATTTATTTTACCTAGTTGTTGGGTTGATTATCCTAACGGAATTTGCTATATGAATAACTGTTTTTACTACATATGTGATAAAATTCACCTATATTCAAACCTTGTTAAACAACGAATCTTTAATTCTCCAAAATTCACGAATAGTTACAAATATATTTCTTTTGACTTATTTATATTAACCCTCAGCTTCCCAGCGCCTTTCATACTTCTGTAGTTCCTAAATAAAAATCCAACACATTTCTGCATATGAGAAGCTGTCACCCCAAGCATATGATCTATGGCATAGCCAAGAGTCAGTTCTTGTGACTTAAAAGGAACTGCTCGGATGATAACAGCTTCTCACATAAGAGTAAAATATTGATGGATTAAATCCTCAAAAGAGGTTACAATTGCATACCATCGCTAGAGCATTTAATGATGTCATAAGCAAATACAGGGAGCCATTGCTTGAGAATACCCCTAAAAATAGGGTTCCAAGAAACAGGCTGACTTTTTTAACTACTTAGAGTCCCCAGTATTACTCAATTTATAATATAGTCTACAAGAATATTCCAATCCTTTTGGTCAACAACGATCTGAAAGATGAGATTAAAGATGGTTGTTTTTGCGTCTCAAGATGTAATGCAACAATCGGCAATATGATCTCGCCATCAACATTGAGGAAATCTGCAGTGAAGAGTAGTTGGTTAACTAACATTGGAACTATAGGTTCATGCAAAGCCTGTAGCCACACAACAGTAGGAAAGGTCTTCCAGTCTATGGCTACACAAAGAGCCTTTTCACACTATGATTGCACCAACTGCAGGTCAAGTTTTGTCGTTTATGTGATCACCTGCTCAGAATGTGACAAACAATATGTCAGGAGCGAATACGTGCACACATCAACGACATTGAATGCGACCGTTTTGTGACAGGTGCGGCCAGACATTTCATAGAGGTGCATAATAAGTAAATAAATAATTTTTCTTGGATGTTCATAGATTTAATTTGGAGAAAGGAGAGGGGAGGAGATAGACTCAGGGACCTCCTAAAGTTGAAGGCCTATAGGATATATACTCTGGGCACTAGACAGCCAAAGGGCATTAATATAGAAACGGATCTTATCAATTTTTGGTGATCTATTAATTTACCTTTTGAAAGTTACATTGGTATCTAGCTAAGGATTTTCCCTCTGAGAGATTTCACTTACGTAGGTATTTGAGTTCTCCTGTAATATGTATATTTCATAATCTCTGTATTTCGTTTCTAAATTTTCTATATTTTCATGTATCTGCAAATGTTTTTATACATTTGCACTCCCTTAGGCTGGATGCATTGTACACCATTGATCATCAATTTATTTACAATTAAGTTTAGTACACTGTTTGCATAGTTTGTAATAATAATTCTTTACTTTTTTATGCTCCCACTATTCCCATATTTAATGTTTTTCCAGTTTGGGAAAGAGATAGCATGTAATTATAGCCATTTGTTACCATATAGTTTACTTAAAGTAAATTGAGATTATAATTGTCAAACATTGCTAGTAACTTAGTTTCACAAGACGGAAAGGGTGTGTGTGTTCACTATTGGCTCAGGTTAAACCTGCAGTAACCAATGTAAGTTAAAGGCTGTGTATAAATATTGTATTAACACACAGGTTTGACTATTGTCTATGAATAAGGCTGAACAAGAGCTGAAATGCGTAAGACAGATGTCTGCCTGTTCTTACTAACCTTTTCATTGCTTGCCTTTTGCTTTTAATTCTGTCACTAAGCATCAAATAATTGGAGTTAATTTGAGCTTTTCCTCTTTTTCATTTTTTCTTTTGGCTATATATATATATATATATATATATATATATATATATATATATATATATATATATATATATATATATATATATATATATATATATATATATATATATATATATTGTATGTGAAAAACATTGGAATGGAAAATATTCATAACCCCTGACGGGTTAGTGCGTGAGCGATAGTTTCTTTCTTCTTCGCTCTCCATTGACTTCTATGGGGAGAATACGTTAACAATGTTACAATATTTGTTTGATTAGTGAGCGTTGGGTTTCACATGTGCAAACTTTTTGCTTTCAATTTGTAATATGCATGCAACTCGACGCATGCAAAAGCTTATTTCAAGCAAAGTTTACACTCAAGCAAAAGAGCAAAATAGCGTGTACTTGTAATCTGACCCTAATTTTGTTTTCTTCTTTGTCTAGAAAAACTCACAGCAAAACTGTCTTCCCTTTTTTTTATCTTCTTTCTTTTAATAGAATATTATCCTTAAAAGCAATTTATTGTTTGCTAAAATTATTTCCATCGAAAGTGTTATCTTTAAAATTTCATGTACATAAAACCTTTTTTTTTCTTCCAATCTATATCCTTATTTTCCTCAGCAACCTAAACTGTCAAAGGCTAATTGCCTTAAGAAAGATTAAGCTAGAACTTCTTTGCATAGATTTGTCTGTATAGAATCTACTGTCTTTTGTCTCTCCTTTTATTTTAGTTTCTTCCAATATTAACGATTGATTTGTAAAAAAGATGATTAAGGTTTGCCTGGTTGCTAGGAAACCTATGCTAAATCCTATTCTCATAAGGCCATACTTACACAGCAGATTAGGTCTCTGATTCCACTTTTTACTAGTTTAATTTAAAACATATTGATCGTCATGCATCCATTTGTTTTTGTGTGAAATTTAGCTTTATACGTGTAAAATATGTGTTTATGGTCTTATAATAAAATTACAATTATACTAATTCCATAACAGACTAAACAAGATTTTGTTAATAACACAGAGATGAATATTTGTACTAAATAATTAATTATTTAAAACATGACTGATTATATATAACTTTTTTTAGCAACAAATACTTTTAGTATATTAAATATTTTAAATAATGTGACCTATTTATCAATGTGCGAGCGGACATGATGCAATGTAGCGTATCATGTCTGCCGCACATCGATAAAAGCTGACAGCAATACCACCCCTAGCAGGGGGTGTCAATCACATTGATGTCCGCGGCCTAAGAGCAAGCGGGCAACTTATGGAGCAGCGGTCTTTAGACCAATGCTTCATAACAGAAACAGGGGCATCAAGTTCCGAATATAATTCAGCCCCAATATGTTTTATTATTTAATTTATTAATTCATTAAATTTTGCATGTTTACTAAATTCATTACAGGAAGCAATACAAATAAAATATTAATATAATATATGAGTTATCTTGAGGTATCCTCTTAATAACCAGTAGAACTTGGAATTACAAGGTGTACCCCCAATGGAGAACAGTAGCCTCTTTTGGAACACGTTAGATATCATAATTAAAATATAGGGGGAAAATGACATAAAGGGACATTCTTGGACCCAAAGAATATAAGAAACTAGCAATAAATCAATCGAACCAGCAAGACTCTCGCATAGTTTACAAGTGTTGCGCTAACTGCAACGCAAGTGCGGTATGGTTTTTGTTAGGCTCCCGCAAGCATTTTCAGCCTCGCTAGCCTCACCAATCCTTATGTTATTAAAAACCATAACAACAGTTAGCGCAACACTTGTAATCTAGGTGTTTATTAAGTAAACTATAAGTGGATATAGCAAGTACATTAGCATATATAAGGATTCTGCTATGTAAACTATAGAGAGATATAGGCCAAGATTACTAGTGGAGCGATAGTTTGTGCTTCCGCTCGAGTGTTGATTGGGCTAGAAGTAAGCTTTTTGCATTTGTTGTGTTCAAATTATGAGTTGTAAAAAAGATGTTTCTGCTTGCAAGCTAAACCAACGAAAAGCCGAAGTTAAAGTACCATGTGTGCATTCACTCCTCAGTCCCATGCAAACCCGTTAGCATATTCTCATGTTTGCCAGACTTTGGGCTTTTCTTTTTTTTTTTATATATTTATAAATTATAGCCATTTCCAGTAAAACATCTTGTCATATACCATATACCTTTTTACCCTTATAAAAAAAAAATATTAATATTTACATAATTTTTTCAGAAACTTTATATATGAATGTAACACTTTATTTTAATGTACATTTTACATGAGGTCTAACCCGATGAGCGCACCTGTTTACTTACAACTTGTAATAAGCTCACAAGTTAGCACAGTCTCAATATTGCCTATCTGGACCAACGCTAACTTTAGTGTGCTGCTTGTAATCTAGCCCTAAATTTCCAGACTTACTGCAAGGGGTTAAAATTGGTAGGCTCTTAAACATAACTCTTCATACAGAGGCAATAACTAACACAACTTTATTAATACTACTATGGAAAACATTGATGATCTTTAAACTTGCAACTTCTAAGAGCCTCTCTTGACATAGGATTAAGATGAAACCATAAGTTTAACAATCTAAAATATTAATGAAAATTAAACACAGTTTTGTTGAAAATGAAATACACAGATAATACAGTAGAACATTATCCCCCAGACTATATTACAGCTAGTAAGTAGATATCTGCAATAACACTGTGACATGGTGTCTTAGTAATCAAAAGCAAAAAATTAAATTATGCATCAGACATGGTAAAATAATAATATTCTAGCAGGTAACCTATTGGTAGTAATTAGAAAAGTCTGAAAATTAACTGATAACAGAAATTGTTGTAGCGTATCATAAAAAGTTAAAATGCAAACCAGACCATGACCTTTTAAGCCAGTTGCATTGGGCAAGGAGGAAAGTATGTGATAAACACTATGCTAGGGAAAATTAAAAGTAAATCCTGTGAATAGGTGTTCATAATTATGGATACGGTCAGATAAGGTAAAATGTACACATTTATATACAGTATATATATATATATATATATATATATATATATATATATATATATATATATATATATATATATATATATATATAGTCAATGCATCAAGTGTGACAGCACCACAATATAGAAACTTTGTTTAAAGGTAAAAAATCTATAAAGCAATCTATAAAAACAAATACAAATCCTAATCCCTATTCAGATCATAAGGGTGTAATGTGTAGGTGTAGTTAGATAATAAATATTTGATGGTTTAATGGTACCCACATCTGCTTTGACCAAATTGTCTCTAAGATTTTTTACCCGTCTATATGATGGCATAGGGGGCAATTTAAAAGATTCCACTTCTGGATTGTAATTTTGATAGCAGATGCCAGTGTTTTCTCACTATTCTGAAAATATCCTTACTTCTATCACTATACTCTTTAGCAAACACCAATCTATTATTATGATTCTTGCTCTTCACCTTCTTTCTATCAAGATCCTAAATGCTATTTACCTGTCTGGTAATTTCTCTTGATCCCTGACAATCCTCTTAGTATGTAGTTACTGACTCCTAGGTATAGATTTGAACACTGTCTCTGGATGAAAACTCTCATACCTGAGCAAGGTATTCTTATCTTATTCTGCACACTTCACACAGATGGGACATACAGTTAGTCAGCTCCGATTTCAAGTAATAGACCACATTCCCATACATAGGAGAAGGGCAAATAGGGAATTAAAATTGAGACAAAAAGAAGTTTGGTGGATTAAGCGTTTAAACACATTACACCCATGGTCTGAATAGGGATACAATATGATTTGTATTTGTTGTTATAGATTGCTTTATAGATTTTCTAGAAATTTTCCTAGAAACCTGGATAGGTATGAGTTAATCCAATAAATATTAAAGGCTGGAATCTGATTGGCCCAGATACCCTTTTTAAAGTGTGTGCTTAGTTGTTTTTAACTATACATGATTAAGGACCATGTAGGTCCGAAACATCACTGTTTTTTTTTCAAACAAAAATTTTTATTGTAACAACAGTGCCTTAGAGTAAAGTAATCTGAGGCCATAAATAAGTACAGATGGAACATACATTGGAATATTATATAAACAATACATTTGTACCTACATGTAATGGCAATGAGAGATAAAAATAAAAATGAACATAGGCATAGATAGGGTCTCTTTTCTGAATTAATGCTCATATATTGTTAGGACATGTAAAGACGGGGTTTAAGAGAGGTGAGCGCAATAGGGGTGAGGGGGGAGAGAGGGAGTGGGGGTGAGAGGAAAAAAAAAGGGGGGGGGGAAGGAGGGGGAGAGGAGAGAGGGAGGTGGGGGGACGTTCTGAGGTGGGGCCTAGAGGTTTGATGTCCAATTTGGGAATTTTGTAAGCCATGGGAACCAGATTTCGTGGAAGGAGTCAGTCTTATCAAGTACCTTGTACGAGTATTGCTCCATTTGACCAATATAGTGTACAGTAGAGATTATCTGGGAGAGAGCTGGGGATACCTCCTTTTTCCAGGCCCTTGCTAGGGCTAGTTTTGTGGCCATAAGGACATAGATTGTGAGGGCTTCTCCGGAGGGGGTAAGATTGGGCATCTGCATGTGTAGGAGGGCTACTTCAGGAGTGAATGGTGGGGTGAAGCCAAGTGATTGGATAAGCGTGTATATTTTCTTCCATAATGGCTGGATTACTGGGCAAGACCACCATATATGTAGCTGGGTGCCATGAGTTTTGCATTTTCTCCAGCACTCGGGAGATTGTGATTGGTATATCTTATGTAGTATAGTTGGGACAAGGTGCCAGCAAACTAGGACCTTATAATATAGCTCCCAAAGGGAGGCGCAATGAAGAAACTTTTTGATTGTTTTGATTCTGGCATGCCAGACATCCAGGGTGATGGTGAATCCTATTTCTTTTTCCCACGCATGGTGTTGTGATATTTTGTGGGGGGGATTCAGGTTGGTGAGTAAACTGTAATGGAAGGATAAGAGATGCCTGAGGTTATGAGCCCCCAGCCATGACTTCTCCCAGACGGTCTTTGAACGTAATGCCTGTCTGGGGTAGCCCCACGTGCGTAAATGGGTGCTTAGACGGAATCCTTTGAAATGCAGTTTGGGTGGGAGTTGGAATTTAGCACATATTGCGGGGTGTGAAAGCCATTCATCGCCTTCATAGAAGTCCGATACCTGCAGTGTTCGCAGCTCTGGCCATAGGTCAAAGTGAGAGTCTGGGAGGCAGTAAAGTGCAGCAGAGATTGTCAGCATGGGGGAAGGGTGAGGGGAGATGTCTGGGTCGTGTCTAATCTGGTCCCAAAATTGTAGTGCATGTTTAAAAACAGGGTGTAAATTATCAATGGCTCGTCTATGATGGGTGGGGATCCATAGTATATCAGCAAGGGCTATGCAGGAAGGCAGCAGTGAGGACTCTAAGGAATACCAATTAAGCTGTCTTTCAGGGTCATTCCAGCGGAGGATGTGCGATAGTCTAGCGGCGTTATAGTACGAAATTATGTTTGGGACAGCTAAGCCTCCTTGCAGGATCGGCTTTTCAAGTGTGCGACCCGACGTTCTAGGCCTACGGTCTTTCCACACGTAGGCGGTAATTAAGCTTTGGAATCTGTTAAGTAGTGCTCTAGGGATGTTATATAGAATGGATCTTAGCAGATATGTGATCTTGGGGAGAAAATACATCTTTATCGCGGCAATGTGACCTGTCCAGGAGATTTCCCGAAACTCCCATGACTCGAGAAGTCTTTTGAATTCTAGAAGCCTATCAGTATAATTCTGAGCTATAGTATCGGCAGGATCTGGGCTAAGGTGGACTCCTAAAATCTTGAGAGACGTAGATTTCCATTGGAAATGGTATGTCGACTGAAGGGAGGCTAGGACATTAGTAGGGATGTTTATGGGGAGGACTTCTGTTTTGACCACATTGAGCTTATAAAAGCTCAAGGTACCAAACTTTTCCAAAATAGTGAAAACTGCTGGGAGAGATTATTTGGGTGATGTTAGGAAGAGAGTGATGTCATCCACGTAAAGAGAGATTTTATGGGTATGAGGTCCAATGGGGAGGCCTTTAGTTCGAGGGTCGTGTTCTATGGCTAAGGTGAACAGGAGAGGGGACAGGGGGCATCCCTGCCTGGTGCCATTTGCTATAGTAAATTTGGAGGATTGGAACCCAACTCCTTGGACAGTGGCCGTCGGGTGGTTATAGAGGGTTTTCACCGCATATATGAAGGAAGTGGGGAAGCAGAAAGTATCCATGGTTTTCCACAGGAACTCCCATCTGACCCTGTCAAATGCTTTTTCAGCGTCGAGCGACAGGGCCAGGAAGGGAGCATCTCCTCGGTCCGCTACGTGGATTACATCCAGTATCTGCCTGGACTCGTCTGCGCCTTCTCTATTTGGAATAAATCCAACTTGGTCGTTTGCTATGAGAGGGGAGATGATTTTTGTGACCCTATTGGCTAAAAGTTTGGCGTATATTTTTGTATCGAGATTAATTAATGAGATAGGCCAGTATCTTAGCTGCTGCATAGATCGGGGGGTTTACCAGGCTTTAGAATTGTGAAACAGTGAAAGAAGCTCCTGAGAATATCTCTTGGAAGAATCTGCAGAGGATAGGAGCTATCTGGGGATGAAAGGCTTTATAGAACCTGGCGGTAAAGCCATCTGGACCAGGGGCTTTCCCTAGTTTTAGGTTTCGGATAATTTTCGATATTTCCTCCGTCGTGATCGGGATCGTGAGTGAAGAAGCATCCTCCGGAGTCAGCGAAGGGAGAGAGAGGGATTTAAGGTACCCAGAGATATATCCCATGGGACAGGCCGGGGATTCCAAGTTGGCCTCAATATTTTATAAGTTTAAATAGTATTGTCTAAAGGTATTTCCAATGTCAGCTGGGGCAGAGATGTGTATTCCCGATGGGGATTGTATGGACATAATTCTGGCTTGGGCTGTTCGGTTTTTGAGTTTGGTGGCTAGAAGAGTGGAAGCTTTATTACTGAAATGATAATAGATCTTTTTAAATTTCTCTAACATGGTTTGAGTTTTTTTAAGTTCAAGGACTTGGATTTGTTTCAATGTTTTGGTTATTTCGTCATTTATAGTGGGGGAGTATGTATGAGAGAGATCCGCTTTTAGATGGCGGAGCTGGATATTCAGGGAGGATAAGGTAGCCTTACTTTTTTAACGCGTTTCAAACTCAACATCACTGTTTTTAAGGTTGTTATATACAAATAAAGAAATAATTTTTCACATTTAAACAAAGTTTCTATATTGTGGTGCTGTCACACTTGATGCATTGGCTCTATAATTTGGAGTTTTCACTGATACTCCACAGTGACAAGCACACAGTGTGTAAAAATACCTATGGGTACAGTGCTGGACTCTATCTGTTTATATATATATATATATATATATATATATATATATATATATATACATACATATTACTTATTATTGTGAGGTATTTAGTTGCTTTCTTGAGTCTGTGTGATACTTTGTGTATGTACTCTATATAAACTGTTCCATCAGTATCAATTAATGCAATGTGCTCTGATATAACAACAGTTATAATGATAACTGTTATGCTTATGATGGTCTAGAGGAATTCAATCAGACCCTATTTCCTCCTACCTTGTTTCTATGCATGCATAAAACTATATTTTTATTTCTGCCAAAACATATTTTCCAATTTACATTCAGCTAGATTCCAAGTGTTGCCGTATAGCTTTTAACGCAAAAAAATGGCCATTCCAGCATAAGGGCCAGGAACGCATATTATGAGTCGTGTAGGTATAGCAATACCGCAAGCATTTTAGCCTGTAACAAAATGTCCATTATGCATTAAAAAAAATTATGTTTTTGAGTGGGATTTTCATAGCACCGGTATTACAGGTTGTGTGTTCCAGCTAAAATGCTTGCATTACAGCCTATACCAACCACTGCCCTCCTGCATCACAAACACTATTTAAATGTAATAACCCCTAATCTGCTGCCCACCCACATTGCAACTATTAAATAAACCTGTTAACCCCTAATTTGCTGTCCACCCACATCGCCAACACTATAATAAAGCTATTAACACTTAATCTGCGGCTCCCCGACATCGCTGACACTATAATAAAGTTATTCCCCTAAACCTCCAGCCTCCCACATTGCCGCCACTAAATAAACCTATTAAGCCCTAAACCTATGGCCAACCACATCGCTGCCACTAAGTAAACCTATTAACCCCTAAAGCTCCGGCTCCCCACATCGCTGCTACTAAATAAACCTATTAACCCCTAAACTGTCAGCCCCCCACATGGCAAAACACTAAATCAAAAAAGTCTTCCCAACAGTAAAACCCACCACCCAAACAACCCCCCCACTAAAAAAAAAAGCGTGCACGAGCATGTTAAATCAGCCCTTGGATTTTGTGCGGTATGGAGATTAATGCCACCATACCGCATGCACAAGCAGGCTTTTCAGTAACTCGTAATGACAGCGCTATGGAGATTAAAATAACACAACTTTTTTGGTGTTACTTTCGCACACTGTTTAGCGCAAAACTCATAATCTAGGTGATTGTCAGTTGTTATCTGTACTATTCTGCTATCTTTACTCATAGAAGCATTTCCTTTGCGCAAAGTTTTGTTTCTCAGAGAAATATCAAATAAATCATGCAGCTTGATTTTTACAAATTAAGAAAATAGTATATATATATATATATATATATATATATATATATATATATATATATATATATATATATATATATATATATACAGTAAAAGGTATCCCAAAGGAGAAAATGGCAAAACCGGAGACAAAAATCTTTTCAAAGCTAAAGTTTATTCAGTAAGGTTGCCAAAATACAGGTGAGTAAACAAATTAACACGTGGCGCATTTTGCGCAGTCACATGCGCTTCATCAGAGGATGGAAATTCTAAGTACAGAGAAGCCTATAAATGATCAAGAAGCCAATCAGCTGTTCCAAGAGCCGATAAAAGTAAGTCATATGGGTCAAATAACCAATAAGCAAGGCTGTTAATTCATGCGTAGGCTTATACATCTAATATTCATATACAATAATATTACTATGTCATAAAGAACATATATACAAAAGAGTGAGAAATATATGCATAAAAACTGATTAAAAAAATTTCCAATCAAAAATAGGTATAACAAAATAAAAAGAAACAAAACATCAAAGCAAATTAGAATTGCAAAAGTGTCACATACAAAACTCATGAAAATAAAAATAAAAAACAATGAATGAATTGTAAATAAATAAATAACAAAAACACACACACACACATATATATATATATATATATATATATATATATATATATATATATATATATATATATATATATATATATATATATATATATATATATATATATATAAAAGGATAAAAAAATATTACCATAAATCAAAAGCAAAGAGGATCTAGATAGAATTGCTAGTATATTTAGAAGATATATGGTTCTTTTGTCAAAACTTATAGTTACAATACTAATGGAAAGATAATTATTAGTACGATGATATATAATATAATCATCCAATATCTAAAAAAGCTTAACCACATATATATATTCTAATAGACAACTAGTAACAATATACTGTTGTATTAGGTACAGTTGATTTGCTAGATATAAAAATTATAAGCTACATCAGGTAGGTAACCTAAAAGTCATGCAATGTCGCTAGTACTTATCGATTAGAGTAACAATTCAAAATCCTCAACAATGTTCTTAAGTTTCACAATCATCCAAAACGGATGTTAGATGATATGAATACATGAATAATCCAGGAGGAAGGATATTTCTCTAAAAAAGAGTAGATACAGGGGGAGATATTATCTGTGGTATTAAGAGTATGTGTACTCAAGGGAAGGGGGGGAGGGGTGTTTATGTACTCCAGGGGGGGAGAGTTTTAACAGAGGGATGGAGGGGGAAAGAAAAGAAAAAGAAAAAAAGGGGAAAATAAAAAAATCAAGAAAAGTGTTTATTCAATGAATAGATCTACATCCATTCTTTTATGGATTCCCTCTGGGGCCCTAAGAAATTTCTTTTATTCGAAGAATCATTTCTCTATCACCCTCCTAGGGTGTTTTTTTATGATGTCTATGCCTATGAATGAAAAATATTTAGGGCCCTGGCCATGTAATCTGAAATGTTTGGCAACTGGTTGTTTTCGGATCTTTTTCATCAAGAGATGGTAAATGTTCACGAATTCTGTCCTTAAGTGGACGGGTTGTGATACCAATGTATTGTCGAAAGCAAAATAAACAATTAACCAAATATATAACATATTGGGAATTACAATCTATTCTGTCCCTAATGTGAAAAGTTTGTTTGGTAATATTTGAAGAAAAAGTGTCTGTTACTGTTATACAGGTACATCCTTTGCAGGGGACATGGCCACACTTAAAGGGACAGTCTAGACCAAAATAAACTTTCAGGATTCAGATAGAGCATGTAATTTTAAACAATTTTCCAATTTACTTTTATCACCAATTTTGCTTTGTTCTCTTGGTATTCTTAGTTGAAAGCTTAACCTAGGAGGTTCATATGCTAATTTCTTAGACCTTGAAGCCCACCTCTTTCAGATTGCATTTTAACAGTTGTTCACTACTAGAGGGTGTTAGTTCATGTATTTCATATAGATAACACTGTGCTCGTACACGAGAAGTTATCTGGGAGCAGGCACTGATTGGCTAGACTGCAAGTCTGTCAAAAGAACTGAAAAAAGGGGCAGTTGGCACAGGCTTAGATACAAGATAATCACAGAGGTTAAAAGTATATTATTATAACTGTGTTGGTTATGCAAAACTGGGAAATGGGTAATAAAGGGATTATGTATCTTTTAAAACAATAAAAATTCTGATGTAGACTGTCCCTTTAAAGCAGCAAGTCTTAGGAATCAACCAATTAGTTTTTATAGTTGGTTTTCCTGCAAAGTTCTTCCTTGTAATGTCTCCCAGTGTGGGTGCTTTCCTAGCTATACATTTTACTCCCTGTAAGAGGATTTCTGTTAGTATGTCATCACCCTTAAGAATCGTTAGATTTTTTCTTACTATTTTACAGATCCGCTGGTATTGTCTACTAAATTGAGTAATAAATAATGTATTCTTATTCAGGGTCTCAGTGGATCCTCCAGTAGAATTTCTTTTAGTATTCCTTTTTTTCTATGAACAAATCCTGTCTGTTCATTCTTGCTACCTGTAATTCTATTTGTTTTAAGGATTTTTTATGATAACCCCTTTCAATCAACCTGGAGGTCAATTCCTGTGATTGTTCATGATATTTTGTTAATTCAGTACAGTTTCATCTTAATCGTAAATATTGAGCTTTTGGTATACCCTTCTTAATGTGAAAAAGATGGCATGAATCAGCTCATAGTATAGTGTTACATGCTAAAGGTTTGCAATAAGTTGATGTAATTATTGTATCTGCTTTACTTTCAATGCACAAATCCAAAAAATCTATGTTCATAGTGTTTGTCTGAGCTGTGATAGTTAGGTTATATTCATTATCGTTCATAAAATTAATAAACATTTCAACCGTGTGTTCCTAATTTGTATCCCAAATAATTATTATATTGCCGATAAAACGACCGTATAATATGACATTGTGTCTAAAGGGGAAAGTATCTGGAAAAATGTGGTTCAGTTCAAGCCAACCCATATAAATATTAGCATAGGCGGAGGCACTCAAGATAATATACGGCTAGATTACGAGTTTTTGTCGGTAAGGCTTGCGGTGCTAACGCGCAGTATATGCTCACCGTTTACCAACAAACAATGCTGGTATTACAGGCTTTTTTTAAACCCAGCGTTAGCCGCAAAAAAAGTGAGCGTAGAGCAAAATTTAGCTCCACATCGCACTGTAATATCAGTGCTGCTTACGGTAGCGGTGAACTGGCTAAACGTGCTCTTGCACGATTTCCCCATAGGAATCAATGGGACTGAAAAAAAGTCTAAAACCTGCAAAAAAGCAGCGTTCAGCTCCTAACGCAGCCCAATTGATTCCTATGGGGAAATACTTTTTATGTCTACACCTAACAACCTAACATGAACCCTGAGTCTAAACACCCCTAATCTTACACTTTTTAACCCCTAATCTGCCGCCCCTACATCGCTGTCACCTACATTATACTTATGAACCCCTAATCTGTCACCCCCAACATCGCCGCCACCTACATTATACTTATGAACCACTAATCTGTCGCCCCTAACATTGCTGACACCTACATTATAGTTATTAACCCCTATTCTGCCGCCCCAATGTCGCAACCTACCTACAATTATTAACCCATAATCTGCCGCTCCATACCGTTGCCGCCACTATAATAAAGTTATTAACCCCTAAACCTAAGTCTAACCCTAACCCTCCTAACTTAAATATTATTTAAATAAATCTAAATAAAAATACTATTATTAAATAAATGATTTCTATTTAAAACTAAATACTTACCTATACAATAAGCCAAAAGATAGCTACAATATAACTAATAGTTACATTGTAGCTAGTTTAGGATTTATTTTTAATTTACAGGCAACTTTGTTTTTATTTTAACTAGGTAGAATAGTTATTAAATAGTTATTAACTATTTAATAACTTCCTATTTAAAATAAATACAAATATACCTGTAAAATAAATCCTAACCTAAGTTACAATTACACCTAACACTACACTATAATTAAATAAATTACCTAAATTAACTACAATTAATTACAATTAAATTAAATAAACTAAATTACGAAAAAAACACTAAATTGCAGAAAATATTAAAATCATTACAAGTTTTTTAAACTAATTACACCTAATCTAATCCCCCTAATAAAATAAAAAGCCCCCCAAAATAATACAAATCCCTACCCTATACTAAATTACAAATAACCCTTAAAATGGCTTTTTGCGGGGCATTGCCCCAAAGTAATCGTCTCTTTTACCTGTAATAAAAGACAATACCCCCCAACATTACAACCCACACACCCAACCCTAATATTAAACCCACAAATCCACCCTTAATAAAACCTAACACTACCCCCTTGAAGATCACCCTACCTTGAGATGTCTTCACCCAACCGGGCAGAAGAGGTCCTCCAGATGGTCAGAAGTCTTCATCCAGGCGGCATCTTCTATCTTCATCCATCTGGAGCGGAGCGGGTCCATCTTCAAGACATCCGACGCGGTGCATCCTCTTCATTTGATGGCGACTGGAACAATGACGGGTCCTTTAAATGACGTCATCCAAAATGGTGTCCCTTTAATTCCGATTGGCTGATAGAATTCTATCAGCCAATCGGAATTAAGGTAGAAAAAAATCCTATTGGCTGATCCAATCAGCCAATAGGATTGAGCTTGCATTCTATTGGCTGTTCAAATCAGCCAATAGTATGCAAGCTCAATCCTATTGGCTGTTCTAATCAGCCAATAGGATTGAACTTCAATCCTATTGGCTGATTGGATCAGCCAATAGGATTTTTTCTACCTTAATTCCGATTGGCTGATAGAATTCTATCAGCCAATCGGAATTGAAGGGACGCAATCTTGGATGATATCATTTAAAGGACCCGTCATTGTTCCAGTCGCCATCAAACGAAGAGGATGCTCCGCGTCAGATGTCTTGAAGATGGATGAAGATAGAAGATGCCGCGTGGATGAAGACTTCTGACCGTCTGGAGGACCTCTTCTGCCAGGATAGGATAAAGACTTCGGACCGTCTGGAGGACCACTTCTGCCCGGTTGGGTGAAGATGTCTCAAGGTAGGGTGATCTTCAAGGGGGTAGTGTTAGGTTTTATTAAGGGGGGATTGGGTGGGTTTTAGAGTAGGGTTGGGAGTGTGGGTGGTGGGTTGTAATGAAAGCGGGGTATTGTCTTTTTTTTTACAGGTAAAAGAGATGATTACTTTAGGGCAATGCCCCGCAAAAAGCCCTTTTAAGGGCTATTTGTAATTTAGTATAGGGTAGGGATTTTTATTATTTTGGGGGGCTTTTTATTTTATTAGGGGGATTAGATTAGGTGTAATTAGTTTAAAATAATTGCAATTATTTTATTATTTTCTGTAATTTAGTGTTTTTTTTCTTCATAATTTAGTTTATTTATTTAATTGTAATTAATTGTAGTTAATTTAGGTAATTTATTTAATTATAGTGTAGTGTTAGGTGTAATTGTAACTTAGGTTAGGTTTTATTTTACAGGTATATTTGTATTTTTTTAACTAGGAAGTTATTAAATAGTTAATAACTATTTAATAACTATTCTACCTAGTTAAAATAAATACAAAGTTGCCTGTAAAATAAAAATAAACCCTAAGCTAGCTACAATGTAACTATTAGTTATATTGTAGCTATTTTTGGGTTTATTTTATAGGTAAGTATTTAGTTTTAAACAGGAATAATTTATTTAATTGTAGTAATTTTATTTCGATTTATTTAAATAATATTTAAGTTAGGGGCATGTTAAGGTTAGGGTTAGACTTAGATTTTGGGGTTAATAAATTTAATATAGTAGCAGCGACGTTGGGGTCGGCAGATTAGGGGTTAATAAATGTAGGTAGGTGTCGGCGATGTTAGGTATGGCAGATTAGGGGTTTATAATATTTAACTAGTGTTTGCAAGGCGGGAGTGCGGCGGTTTAGGGGTTATTACATTTATTGAAGTAGCAGCGATGTCCGGTTAGGCAGATTAGGGGTTAACATTTTTAATATAGTCATCAGTCTATGATTACGGTCAGGAGGACCGAAACTGGTCAGACTATGTTCTGAAATTTTACAGCTTGTCCTGTTGCTTTTATCCTGGAATAAAGCATATTGATTTTGATATACTCTGTTTGGCTGCTAGCATCTTTGTTTATCTTATTTTTAATATAGTGTTTGCGATGTGGGGGGGGGGGGCTCGGTTTAGGGGTTAATAGGTAGTTTATGGGTGTTAGTGTACTTTTTAGCACTTTAGTTAAGTTTTATGTTATGGCGTTAGCCCATAAAACTCTTAACTACTGACTTTTAAATGCAGCATCAGTCTTCACAGGAGAGGCTGTACCGCTCACTTTTTCCAAGACTCGTAATACCGGCGTTAGGAAAATCCCATTGAAAAGATAATATACACAATTTACGTAAGTGGATTTGCGGTATGCTCGAGTCACGGAAAAAAAGTGAGTGGTTCACCTGTACCTGCCTGACTCATAAAACCAGCAGGCGTTAAAGAGCAGCGTTGGGACCTCTCAACACTGCTTTTTAAGGCTAACGCAAGACTGTTAATCTAGGCGATACTTTGAAGGCATATGATAATTCTTTGCCTCGGGAACTTTCATTTGTACCTATAGCCATTCTTGTCTTTTACACTTGCTATTTGCATATTTGTGAGCCATACTAATTATTATTGTTTTTTCCCCAGCAACTGTCTACAGGGCAAAACTCGTTTTTTCCATATACTATTGTTTTTTACTACGTATTAAAATTTAGTGCTTTTTCAAAAATGTCCACTATGAATATACCCACAGGGGTTATAGATGAAAGTAAAAGAAAACACATTATGGAAACAGCACTAAAAGGTGATAGCCAAATGAGTGTTCTTTTCAAGGAGGATGATATTACTAATGTTTTCTCTAAATTGGTGCAACTAAGGTTTAAAGAAACTAACTTGTGGTGGGATATTGAATTTTTAGAACTCTATATATCAGAAAACAAAGTGCCTAGGGGTTTACGTATGAAGAAATTTCCCTCCTTTGCACTTAATAACACTAAGTTTATGGAGGAATGGAATGAGAGCTTAACTAATCTATAATACTGATGAAATAGCTATTGAGCCATAAAAAAGAGGAAAGGGATCTGGTTTTACCTGATATCAATAGTATTATTGACACCCTAAAACCTTTTGAAGATACTCAGAAATATTTAGATTATACAAAACAGCTTAATGAAACTATAGATCATTTAGACACAACTTTGTCTTATAGGAAGGTACAGAAATATCAAAGGGATGTCAAGGATTATGAACTTGATATAGTTTATTCCTGGCAAAAACACAAACCTAATAGAACTAATTGGTTACCTAATAAGAAAAACAAATCTAAAAATAAAAAAGGTAATAAGACCAGGGGTGACACTAGCAAACATGTTACTTTTGCTAGCATTGATACAGATTTTCAAGATACTAGCCTACAATCCACAGAGGGTGAACATATATCTAATACCTCTGACTCTAATAAGACCAGTCAGAACCCTAGTACTAGCAGAAAAGAACTTAAGGCATTGGCGCAACAACCAACTCAGACCAGTACCCCTAAAAAAACTCAAAATATTGAGACTACTTTTCGGTACCCCAGCAGGGTCAGAAAAAAATGTAAAGAAATAGCGGTTATTAACCTCTCTGAATATGCTTTGTCTAACATAGAACTTGAACTTTTAAATAAAGGTTTATCATATGCACCTGCAAACAATTTTGATTTAGTTGACACTTTAATTGATATTAATAAATTTGTTAGAAAAATTGTTTTAAAAAAACATTTCCTGCACAAGCAGGACACTGAAATGGACACTGAAATAATAGAAGAAACACATATTTCCACACATCAGGAATCAGTTGGTTTAAAATAAACAATTTAACACATCTCACTAATCTCATCACTTTGGAACAAGAAACCACTAGACAAACAGACTCCTTAATATATACTTGTACTTCTTTTTCCTATAAGAACACTTCTTATTTCTATCCTATACATTCTAGACACCATTTGTTAGACCTCTATCAGAGAGTAGTTGAAAAAGAACTCACTGACTTATATAGGACGGTGAACAGTAACCCTCTAAACATACGCAATGACAATATTTCTAGACAACAAAGAAAGGCTCTAGTTAAATTACAAACTAATGATAACATAGTCATTGTCCAGGCAGATAAGGGAGGGGCAGTTGTCCTCCTAAATAAAAAAGACTAAGTTGATGAAATTTATTCTTTAAATTAAAAAAGTTATTCACCAAATTAACTTTTAACCCTACAAATTTGTTTAAAAACAAATTTAACCATAACTTTATGGATAAGGAACTAGCTGCCTATCTTTATGTGGAAGAACCAAGCACCCCATATTTCTAGATTGTACCAAAAATACATAAGGGATTGGAAAACCCACCTTGCCGGCCCATAGTGGCCAGTAATGGGTCACTCTGTGAAAGATTGGGTGGCTGGCTCGACCACATACTTCAACCCATAATGTTGGCCCTACCAGGCTATATTAGGGATAGTGCCCATTTGATCACACAATTGATAGACATCGCCTGGACGGAAACATACATTTGGGTCATTATAGACGTCACTGCCCTATATTTTAACATCCCTCATATACAGGAACTTAGAGCAGTTGACCATATGCTGCACAGACACTCCAATTATGGAGATGAATTCATCTCATTTGTACTTCAGATTACTGAATTTTTATTACAACATAATTTTTTCATGTATCAAGGGGAGTACTATTTGCAAAGATGCGGTACGGCGATGGGGGCAAAATTTGCCCCGCCTATGCTAATATTTATATGGGTTGGCTTGAACTGAACCGCATTTTTTCAGATACTTTCCCCTTTAGACACAATGTCATATTATACGGTCGTTTTATCGACGATATAATAATTATTTGGGATACAAATGAGGAACAAACGGTTGAAATGTTTATTAATTTTATGAACGATAATGAATATAACCTAACTTTCACAGCTCATTCAAACACTATGAACATAGATTTTTTGGATTTGTGCATTAAAAGTAAAGCAGATACAATAATTACATCAACTTATCGCAAACCTTTAGAACGTAACACCATACTACGAGCTGATTCATGCCATCTTTTTCACATTAAGAAGGGTATACCAAAAGCTCAATATTTACGATTAAGAAGAAACTGTACTGAATTAACAAAATATCATAAACAAGCACAGGAACTGACCTCCAGGTTGATTGAAAGGGGTTATCATAAAAAATCCTTAACACAAATAGAACTACAGGTAGCAAGAATGAAAAGACAGGATTTGTTCATAGAAAAAAGGAATACTAAAAAACTTCTACTGGAGGATCCACTGAGACCCTGAATAAGAATACACTATTTATTACTCAATTTAGTAGACAATACCATCAGATCTGTAAAATAGTAAGAAAAAATCTAACGATTCTTAAGGGTAATGACATACTAACAGAAATCCTCTTACAGGGAGTAAAATGTATAGCTAGGAAAGCACCCACACTGGGAGACATTACAAGGAAGAACTTTGCAGGAAAACCAACAATAAAAACTAATTGGTTGAGTACTAAGACTGGCTGCTTTAAGTGTGGCCATGTCCCCTGCAAAGGATGTACCTGTATAACAGTAACAGACACTTTTTCTTCAAATATTACCAAACAAACTTTCCACATTAGGGAAAGAATATTCTTATTATTATTATTCTTTATTTATAAAGCGCCAACAGATTCCGCAGCGCTGTTCATAGGTAACAAAGATAAAAGGACAGTACAATATGAGACACCAGACAAAATTTAACAAACAAATACAGGAGGAATTGGGAGCCCTGTTCCCGTGGGAACTTACAATCTAAATGGGTAGGAGGGTGAGAAACAGGAGGTGGGGACTGCAAAGGTGGGAGTGATGTTAGTGTGAAGTTAGATGAGGGCAACTATTAGGTAAGTGGAATTCATTAGTTACTGATTTGGTTATAGGCTTCCCTGAACAAGAAGGTCTTTAGGGAGCGTTTAAAGGAGGAGAGGTTGGGGGAAAGTCTGACAGCACGAGGAAGTGCGTTCCAGAGGGTTGGTGCCGCACAAGAGAAGTCCTGTAGTCTAGCATGAGAGGAGGTGATGGTAGAAAAGGCAAGGAGTAGATCGTTGTTGGATCTTAGGGGACGGGCTGGAGTATATTTGTTGATGAGTGAGGACAGGTATGGGGGGGCTGCATTGGTAAGGGCTTTGTAGGTCAAAGTGAGAATTTTGAATTTAATTCTGCTGTGAATGAAAGAATATATTGTAATTCCCAATATGTTATATATTTGGTTGTTTATTTTGCTTTCGACAATACTTTGGGATCATGACCCATCCACTTAAGGACAGAATTTGTGAACATTTACGATCTCTTGATGAAAAAGATCCAAAAACACCAGTTGCCAAACATTTCAGATTACATGGCCAGGGCCCTAAATATTTTTAATTCATAGACATAATAAAAAAACACCCTAGGGGGGTGATAGAGAATGGAATCTTCGAAAAAAAGATTTTTTTTGGATAGTTAAACTTCACACTAGGGCCCCAGAGGGAATCAATAAAAGAATGGACGTAGATCTATTCATTGCATAAACACTTTTCTTGATTTTTTTCTTTTCCACTTTTTTCTTTTTTTTTCTTTTTCCCCTCCCTCTGTTAAAACTCCCCCCCACCCTGGAGTACATAAACTCCCCTTTTCCCCCCTTCCCTTGAGTACACATACTCTTAATACCTCAGATAATACCCCCCCTGTATCTACTATTTTTTTAGAGAAATATCCCTACTCCTGGATTATTCATGTATTCATATCATCTAACATCCATTTTAGATGATTGTGAAACTTAAGAGCGTTGTTGAGGATTTTGAATTGTTACTCTAATTGATAAGTACTAGAGACATTGCATGACTTTTAGGTTACCTACCTGATGTAGCTTATAATTTTTATATCTAGCAAATCAACTGTACCTAATTCAACAGTCTATTGTTACTACTTGTCTATTAGAATATATATATGTGTGGTTAAGCTTTTTTTAGATATTGGATGATTATATTATATATCATCGTACTAATAATTATCTTTTCATTAGGATTGTAACTATAAGTTTTGATAAAAGAACCGTATATCTTCTAAATATACTAGCAATTCTATCTAGATCCTCTTTGCCTTTGATTTATGGTAATATTTTTTTTATCCTTATATATATATATATATATGTGTGTGTGTGTGTGTTTTTGTTATTTATTTATTTACAATTCATTCATTGTTTTTTATTTTTATTTTCATGAGTTTTGTATGTGACACTTTTGCAATTCTAATTTGCTTTGATCTTTTGTTTCTTTTTATTTTGTAATACCTATTTTCCATTGAATTTTTTTTAATCAGTTTTTATGTATATATTTCTTGCTCTTTGTATATATGTTCTTTATGACATAGTAATATTATTGTATATGAATATTAGATGTATAAGCCTACGCATGAATTAACAGCCTTGCTTATTGGTTATTTGACCCATATGACTTACTTTTATCGGCTCTTGGAACAGCTTAAGGCTGCTTGATCATTTATAGGCCTCTGATGATGCGCATGTGCGCATGCGTGAAACATGTCAGGTGTTAATTTGTCTACTCACCTGTAATTCGACAACCTTGCTGAATAAACTTTAGCTTTGAAAAGTTTTTTGTCTCCGGTTTTGCCATTTTTTCCTTTGGGATACCTTTTACTGCATATAGCATAAGGGATACCACTGACGGCTAACCGCAGACTTAAGCCCTGCCACTGATTGAAGGAGCTAGTGTTTTTTCTTTCCCACAGACCTTCTCATTAAGCGCATACGCTGTAGCTCTGAGCCTCTGTCGTCAGAGAGGGTGGAACATCCACCGAAGACGGCGTGTGAGTGACTACGCAGCCATTTCCTGCTGACAGGCATGGAGGGTTTGATCGCCTGTCCAAGAACATCGGCAGAGGTTGTCCGCAGCTGCCACACACACAGAGTGATCTTGAACAACAGGTCTTTAACAGTGGGACGTTATTCATAGCTTGTTACCTTTGGCACCGTCATACAGTGGAGACAAGATAAGTACTGGCTAACTTTTCCACTATAGTATTTAGTGACTTTCCGGACATCATACTTTACACTGCATCCTAACATTTGGGAACTGTCAAATATAATACGTTTGACGTATTACACTGGAAATCAAGTCACTCAAGGCAATAGAGTTTGAAGGCATATGATCATTTTTTGCCTCGGGAACTTTTATTTGTAACTATAGCCATTCTTGTCTTTTACACTTGCTATTTGCATATTTGTGAGCCATACTAATTTTATATATATATATATATATATATATATATATATATATATATATATATATATATATATATATATATATATATTGTATATATATATATATATATATATATATATATACTAGTCCTAAAGCTCATTTTGCAGTTCAGCTGTCCCACCCCTTGCTCATTCTCTCCCCCCTCTCTTTTGTGCTCTCTACCCCTCACTTTTGTGCTCTCTCCCACTCTCTTTTGTGCTCTCTACCCCTCTCTTTTGCACTCTCTCCCCCTCTCTTTTGCACTCTCTCTCGCTACACCTCTCTTTTGTTTTCTCTCTCTACCCCTTCTCTTTTGCTCTCTCCCTCTGTTTTGTGCTCTCTCCCCCTCTCTTTTGCGCTCTCTCCCCCTCTCTTTTGTGCTCTCTCCCCCTCTCTTTTGCACTCTCTCTCGCTCCACCTCTAATTTGCTCTCTCTCTCTCCCCTCTCTTTTGCTTTCTCCCCCCCTCACTTTTTCTCTTTCTCCCCCTCTCTTTTGCGCTCTCTCTCCCCCCTCTCTTTTACTCTATCTCCCCCCTCTCTTTTACATTCTCTCTCTCCCCCTCTCTTTTGCGTTCTCTCTCTCTCCCTCTCTCTTTTGCTCTCTTGCTCCCCCCTCTCTTTTGCTCTCTCTCCCCCTCTCTTTTGCTCTCTCTCTCCCCCTCTCTTTTGTGCTCTCTCCCCTCTCTTTTGCTCTCTCTCCCCTTCTCTTTTGCTCTCTCTCTCCCCCTCTATTTTGCTCTCTCTCTCCCCCTCTCTTTTGCTCTCTCTCTCCCCCCTCTATTTTGTGCTCTCTCTCCCTCTCTTTTTTGCTCTCTCTTGCTCCACCTCTCTTTTGTTCTCTCTCCCCCCCCCCCTCTCTTTTGCTCCCTCTCTCGCTCCACCTCTCTTTTGCTCTCTCCCCCTTCTCTTTTGCTCCCTCTCTCCCCCTCTCTTTTGCTTTCTCTCCCCCCCCTTTTTTTGCTCTCTCTCCCCGTCTATTTTGCGCTCTCTCTATCCCCCTCTCTTTTGCACTCTCTCCCCCTCTCTTTTGCGCTCTCTCTCTCCCTCTCTTTTGCGCTCTCACTCTACCCCTCTCTTTTGCTCTCTCTCTCTCCCCCTCTTTTGCACTCTCTCCCCCCTCTATTTTGCGCTCTCTCAACCCCTCTCTTTTTTTGTATAGTTATTTGTAACTATAGCCATTCTTGTCTTTTACACTTGCTATTTGCATATTTGTGAGCCATACTAATTATATATATATATATATATATATATATATATATATATATATATATATATATATATATATATATATATATATATATATATATATATATATATATATATATATACTAGTCCTAAAGCTCATTTACACGGGCCATTTTTTTGCAGTACAGCTGTCCCACCCCTTGCTCGTTCTCTCCCCCTCTCTTTTATGCTCTCTACCCCTCTCTTTTGTTCTCTCTCCCACTCTCTTTTGTGCTCTCTCCCCCTCTCTTTTGCACTCTCTTCGCCTCTCTTTTGCACTCTTTCTCGCTACACCTCTCTTTTGTTTTCTCTCTCTACCCCCTCTCTTTTGCTCTCCCCCTCTGTTTTGTGCTCTCTCCCCCTCTCTTTTGCGCTCTCTCCCCCTCTCTTTTGCACTCTCTCTCGCTCCACCTCTAATTTGCTCTCTCTCTCCCCTCTCTTTTGCTCTCTCTCTCCCCCTCTCTTTTGCTTTCTCTCCCCCCTCTCTTTTTCTCTTTCTCCCCCTCTCTTTTGCGCTCTCTCTCCCCCTCTCTTTTACTCTCTCTCCCCCCTCTCTTTTACATTCTCTCTCTCCCCCTCTCTTTTGCGTTCTCTCTCTCTCCCTCTCTCTTTTGCTCTCTTGCTCCCCCCTCTCTTTTGCTCTCTCTCCCCCCTCTCTTTTGTGCTCTCTCCCCCTCTCTTTTGCTCTCTCTCCCCTTCTCTTTTGCTCCCTCTCTACCCCTCTCTTTTGCTCTCTCTCTCCCCCTCTCTTTTGCACTCTCTCTCGCTACACCTCTCTTTTGTTTTCTCTCTCTACCCCCTCTCTTTTGCTCTCCCCCTCTGTTTTGTGCTCTCTAGCCCTCTCTTTTGTGCTCTCTCCCACTCTCTTTTGTGCTCTCTACCCCTCTCTTTTGCACTCTCTTCCCCTCTCTTTTGCACTCTCTCTCGCTACACCTCTCTTTTGTTTTCTCTCTCTACCCCCTCTCTTTTGCTCTCCCCCTCTGTTTTGTGCTCTCTCCCGGCTCTCTTTTGCGCTCTCTCCCCCTCTCTTTTGCGCTCTCTCCCCCTTTCTTTTGCACTCTCTCTCGCTCCACGTCTAATTTGCTCTCTCTCTCTCTCCCCTCTCTTTTGCTCTCTCTCTCTCCCCCTCTCTTTTGCTTTCTCTCCCCCCTCTCTTTTTCTCTTTCTACCCCTCTCTTTTGCGCTCTCTCTCCCCCTCTCTTTTACTCTCTCTCCCCCCTCTCTTTTACATTCTCTCTCTCCCCTTCTCTTTTGCGTTCTCTCTCTCTCCCTCTCTCTTTTGCTCTCTTGCTCCCCCCTCTCTTTTGCTCTCTCTCCCCCTCTCTTTTGCTCTCTCTCTCCCCCCTCTCTTTTGTGCTCTCTCCATCTCTTTTGCGCTCTCACTCTACCCCTCTCTTTTGCGCTCTCTCTCTCCCCCCTCTTTTGCACTCTCTCTCTCTCCCCCCTCTCTTTTGCGCTCTCTCTCCCCCTCTCTTTTTTTTGTATAGTTATTTGTAACTATAGCCATTCTTGTCTTTTACACTTGCTATTTGCATATTTGTGAGCCATACTAATTATATATATATATATATATATATATATATATATATATATATATATATATAAGACACAAAAAACCCAGCACTCACTAGCAGATTCACAGCAATGTTTAAAAGCAAAACTGGGGGAAGTCAGTTACATTTGGCGCCAAAGGATCAACTTCCCCCAGTTTTGCTTTTAAACATTGCTGTGAATCTGCTAGTGAGTGCTGTTTTTTTTGTGTCTTGTGTTAATGTTTGTAATGCTCCCCTGCGGACCTGACACCCAGGTTGCTCGGGGGTTAACTGCCTGGGTTGCTGGGAACTTTGCAGCTGTCTGTCAGGGTTCAGGGCTGTGGAGTTAACAGTGGCTTAGGATGTGTGTGCGGTCCATTCCTGTGTTTTATATATATATATATATATATATATATATATATATATATATATATACTAGTCCTAAAGCTCATTTACACGGGCCATTTTTTGCAGTACATCTGTCCCACCCCTTGCTCGTTCTCTCCCCCTCTCTTTTGTGCTCTCTACCCCTCTCTTTTGTGCTCTCTCCCACTCTCTTTTGTGCTCTCTACCCCTCTCTTTTGCACTCTCTTCCCCTCTCTTTTGCACTCTCTCTCGCTACACCTCTCTTTTGTTTTCTCTCTCTACCCCCTCTCTTTTGCTCTCCCCCTCTGTTTTGTGCTCTCTCCCCCTCTCTTTTGCGCTCTCTCCCCCTCTCTTTTGCGCTCTCTCCCCCTCTCTTTTGCACTCTCTCTCGCTCCACCTCTAATTTGCTCTCTCTCTCCCCTCTCTTTTGCTCTCTCTCTCCCCCTCTCTTTTACTCTCTCTCCCCCCTCTCTTTTACATTCTCTCTCTCCCCTTCTCTTTTGCGTTCTCTCTCTCTCCCTCTCTCTTTTGCTCTCTTGCTCCCCCCTCTCTTTTGCTCTCTCTCCCCCTCTCTTTTGCTCTCTCTCTCCCCCCTCTCTTTTGTGCTCTCTCCCTCTCTTTTGCGCTCTCACTCTACCCCTCTCTTTTGTGCTCTCTCTCTCCCCCCTCTTTTGCACTCTCTCTCTCTCTCTCCCCCCTCTCTTTTGCTCTCTCTCTCCCCCTCTCTTTTTTTTGTATAGTTATTTGTAACTATAGCCATTCTTGTCTTTTACACTTGCTATTTGCATATTTGTGAGCCATACTAATTATATATATATATATATATATATATATATATATATATATATATATATATATATATATATATAAGACACAAAAAACCCAGCACTCACTAGCAGATTCACAGCAATGTTTAAAAGCAAAACTGGGGGAAGTCAGTTACATTTGGCGCCAAAGGATCAACTTCCCCCAGTTTTGCTTTTAAACATTGCTGTGAATCTGCTAGTGAGTGCTGGGTTTTTTGTGTCTTGTGTTAATGTTTGTAATGCTCCCCTGCGGACCTGACACCCAGGTTGCTCGGGGGTTAACTGCCTGGGTTGCTGGGAACTTTGCAGCTGTCTGTCAGGGTTCAGGGCTGTGGAGTTAACAGTGGCTTAGGATGTGTACCCAGTCCAGTCTGTGAGTGCGGTCCATTCCTGTGTTTTATATATATATATATATATATATATATATTTTGCACTCTCTCTCGCTCCACCTCTAATTTGCTCTCTCTCTCTCTCCCCTCTCTTTTGCTCTCTCTCTCCCCCTCTCTTTTGCTTTCTCTCCCCCCTCTCTTTTTCTCTTTCTCCCCCTTTCTTTTGCGCTCTCTCTCCCCCTCTCTTTTACTCTCTATCCCCCCTCTCTTTTACATTCTCTCTCTCCCTCTATCTTTTGCTCTCTTGCTCCCCCCTCTCTTTTGCTCTCTCTCCCCCCTCTCTTTTTCTCTCTCTCTCCCCCCTCTCTTTTGTGCTCTCTCCCCTCTCTTTTGCTCTCTCTCCCCTTCTCTTTTCCTCTCACTCTCCCCCTCTATTTTGCTCCCTCTCTTCCCCTCTCTTTTGCTCTCTCTCTCCCCCCTCTATTTTGTGCTCTCTCTCCCTCTCTTTTGTGCTCTCTCTTGCTCCACCTCTCTTTTGCTCTCTCTCCCCCCCCTCTCTTTTGCTCCCTCTCTCGCTCCACCTCTCTTTTGCTCTCTCTCTCCCCCTTCTCTTTTGCTCCCTCTCTACCCCTCTCTTTTGCTTTCTCCCCCCCCCTTTTTTTGCTCTCTCCCCCTCTATTTTGCACTCTCCCTCTCCCTCTCTTTTACACTCTCTCCCCCTCTCTGTTGCATTGTCTCTCTCTTTTGTGCTCTCTCCCCACCATCTTTTGCACTCTCTCTCTCCCCCTCTCTTTTGCATTCTCCCCCTCTCTTTTGCACTCTCTCTCTCCCTCTCTTTTGCGCTCTCACTCTACCCCTCTCTTTTGCGCTCTTTCTCCCCCTCTCTTTTGTGCTCTCTCTCCCCCTTCTCTTTTCCTCTGTTTGTCTCCCCCCTCTCTTTTGCTCTGTCTCTCTCCCCTTTTTTTGCACTCTCTCTCCATCCCTCTCTTTTGCTCTTTCTCTCCATCCCTCTTTTTGCTCTCTACCACCTCTCTTTTGCTCTCTCTCTCTCTCTCTCTCTCTCTCTCTCTCTCCCTCTCTCCCCCCTCTATTTTGCTCTGTCTCTCTCCCCTCTCTGTTGCTCTCTCTCTCCCCCTCTCTATTGCTCTCTCTCTCCCCCTCTCTATTGCTCTCTCCCCCTCTCTTTTTTCTCTCCCCCCTCTCGTTTTCTCTCTGTCCCCCTCTCTATTGCTCTCTCTCTTCCCTCTATGTTGCTCTCTCTTTTTCTCTCTCTCCCCCTCTCTATTGCTCTCTCTCCCCCTCTCTTTTTCTCTCCCCTCTCTTCTTTTCTATGTTCCCTCTATTTTGCTCTTTCCTCTCTCTTTTGCTCTTTCCCCTCTCTCTTGCTCTCTCTCTTACCCTCTCTATTGCTCTCTCTCCCCTCTCTCTTTTGCTCTCTCTACCCCTATCTCTCTCCCCCCTCTCTTCATTTGCTCTCTCCCCCCTCTCTTTTGCTCTCTCTCTTCCCCTCTTTTTTGCTCTCTCTCTTTCCCCCTCTTATTTTCTTTCTCCCCCTCTCTTTTGCTCTCTCTCTCCCCCTCTCTTTTTCTCTCTCTTCCCTCTTTTTTGCTCTCTCTTTCCCCTCTATTTTGCTCTCTCTTTACCCTCTCTTCTGCTCTTTCCCCTCTCTTTATCTCTTTCCTGTCTCTTTTTGTCTCTCACCCTCTCTTTCTATTTCTCTCCCTTCTCTTGCGCTGACCGCGCCCAACCACACCCCCGTCTCACCGACCACGTCCGGTCCCGTCCGGCCATGCCCATGCTCCTGCCCGGCCATGTCCACTTTCGCCCCCACTGCCGCAAACAGCATGTCAGGTAAGGCCAGGTGTGTTTGTCCTTGTGCTGTCTCTACTGCGCATGACAGCTTTGGACAAATACACTTGGCCTTTAATATTATAGGATATACATATATATATATATATATATATATATATATATATACACACACACACAGCAAAATAGTATGTTTACCAAAATAAACAAATAAAAAACAAAACTGGGTACTCACACTATTATTTCTATATTTAAATAAAGAACAAAAAAAGGGGAATATGAATAAATAAATATCAAATCCGGTAAAAAATATATGGAATAATAATAAATGAATAATTAAATTAATAAAAGTCCAGACTCCAAAATGGAATAAATTTAAACCAAAAAAAGGATATCCACAGTTCACAATGTTCCACGGAATCAGATACTATGTAGGTCACCATCTGAGTGATAGGGGAGAATAGTATGCCAATAACCTATTAATACATATAATAATCGCAGTGGCAAAAGATTAAAAATTCAAAGGACAGAGAGGCCCATTGTGTGGCACCTAGCGACTCAACAAAAATATTCCTATTCCAAAATGATGCTATAATTTTGTGAATCACACAAACAGTGGGCTATCAAGGGGCTTAACAATATACTGACGCTAGGTGTACATACACAATTGTTGAAAAAATCAGGGCCTCATCCTAAGTGAACCAAAAATATGGAATACAAATCACCAATAACCTCCTAGAATACATGGGAAAATAAACAAAATTAAGTCACTACACAGATACTCAGACAGGTGAATGCCTGACGTACGTTTTGCCTGAGCTTTGTCAAAGGTGCGAGCGGCCCTGTTGTCAGCTTCCATTTAATCCTTCATTGACCAATCAAAATTCAAATCTACCTACACACCTCCATGGTGGTAATTCCTATTGGATCTACAGAAGTCCCAATAATCAGCTTCCGTTAATTCACACAGAAACCGCTCCCCTCTGAAGTAAGTGGGGGCGTAGTGTTTGGATTATGTTATCATAGAGATCATAACTGAAAGTAAGTATTATAGTCTTGTCCTTTCGAAGTGATCAGAGGTATTAGCTCAGTGACAGCTGATAGAATGTCTGCAATAGACGTAATTTCAGCAATTATGTTTGCATACGTATACATAAATTATCAGACTAAGTGGCCAAATACACAAATTACATCAGATCTGATTGGTATATAATGCATTTATGTAGAAAATGTATGCCCATAACCAATACATGTCAGTAATCCTATCTCTATCATAAAATCACCACCAGGATTAGAATATGTAGTGAATTAGAAAAATCTGTACACATTCAAAGTCAAAAAGAAAAAAAAAAGGAAAACGAAGAAATTAAAAACGACATTGGCTATATCATACTGGTGTATTTTATACAGAGTATTAGGGTAGGACAGCATGAGATCGCTCAGATAATATCTTTGCAATTAATCTGCATATATCTGAGTCTGCTACAATATAGAAGTTGTGTATGAGTGTATGACCCCAAAGTGTCAGGAGTATACACTCATTTACAGACTCCTTCTGGTTCTTGTCTTTGTTATTTGTCTTTTTATATGCAGGGAAATCACTGGATGTCCCACTCCCAGCCTAATCTCATCAGCAGTGCTAAACTGAGAAAAAAGTAAGTTTTTTAAAGGGTTTATACTGGATTTTTATATCAGTAGCTGTGCTTATTCTTTTTTTCTAGTAGTGTCTTTTGCATGCAGTTACATGAAAGTTGGTGTATACTGTCCCTTTAATTCTGCTGCCTTGGTTGATTTTGTTACGGCTATATAAGAGACTCTGGGAATAAAGTATGAGAAACCTTAAGCTTCCTCAGAATGATTCTATTCTAAGTTAAAATCTAATAATGTATTTCCTGTATGTGAGGCCATTAAATCAAATAGTCTATTTTTTGCCAAGTATAAAAAGTAGCTTGTTATAACTGATAAAATGTTTTTACTGTTTCCATTGCCCAATTTTATATATATTCAGTTTTAAGCTATACTAAAATATAATTTTAGTTAAGCAGTACTGTGACTGTTACCCTTTTTTCATGATTATTATGGGCTTATTTAGTTTACAAAATTATCCTCTTGTGGCTTGAGCCGTATGTTAAATAAGATGTACACTTTTAAACATTGTGAGTCCTTTTAAGATATATGTATTTTACCATGTGTTCCTATAGTTATTCAGTAGTGAAGTTTAAGAACTAATGTACACTAGACAGAACTATCTATATGCAAGCTGTATATTATTCATTGTGTGATAGTATAAAGTTTTAAGCATAATTACAATCACATAAGCTGATTTGTGGTGGAAATTTTAATATCTTTTTTCAAAGTTATCGTAAAAGTCTTGTATTATTTATTATTATCTTTGTTTCTGAGCATGTATCACTCTGTTCAAGTGCTGCATCTTTTAACCCCTTAACGACCAGTGCTGTACCCTGGTCGTTAAGCTTGAATGATATTTAGTTCTGTCCTGGCTGTGTTTTAATTGTGAAGCCTTCTGTTGCATTTGCTGCCCATTTTTTCTGAAGTTTATAATCTTTTTGCCTTTTCTTGCTGATCTTTAGAAAACAAAACACTTTTCTCTAACAGCTATGTACTAGTTATTTTAACTTTTATGCAGAATCCATGGTTTCCACAGATCTGATAAGAAGCGCCTTGTGGTTCACATATTTTAAATCTGATTATATCTCAGAAGTTGTTATTTCTTGTCTTTTTGTAAAATGTATATGGTTTAAAATTAGAAATGTTGCACATTAATAATACAAGACATTTGCAATAAAAGTGGTAGAAATGATTGTACTACCACTGGAAAATTGTTTATTATACAAACTAGTGTTTTTAGTATATTTTTTTATTTTAAGATCTGCTTTTCTTTACAGACAAAGAACTTCAGAGTTTAGGTATTTTATACATAATTATTTTATAAGTAAGTTTTACAAGATAACAGCCTGGTTTGTGGTCTGATCTAGAGTAAACATGTTTCCCGTAGTCCTATTTTAATTTAAGGTACAGGAGAATCCCTCTAGTCACATTATTACACTGACATAATTAACAGAATGATCTCTTACAAGCTGGGTGTGTGTTTCATTTGCAACACTAAATCCTACTTGTATTCCCAAACAAGGGTCTCATTTTCATAAGTTTATTTTCCTCTTAATTTTTAAGATTAAGATTCTCAGTCCCAGACTAGGGGCAAGAGAGGTGGTTTTCCATTTTGGCTCTTCATGTTTAACAATCCTATTTACTAGATGCAACTTTCTCAAGTTTGGGGACATTTGAACCAGATTTTCTTATTGACTTGGTATATCACCACTCCATTAAGAATCTCTGAAATTGGAGGTTAGATTTCAGTCCAAAAGAAGTTTTAGAGCAAGCTGGAGGATATGTGTTTTCCAATATTATTATTTGTTATTTTAGAGACATATGGCTCTTTTCCTGCTGCATACCTCCTTTTCAGTTGTACTGAAGAGGCTCTTCTTTATTGGATTCAGAATTAAAACCTGTCTGGAAGTCTACTCCTGTTAGAGCCATTTTGGCACCTACTGCAATGAAGAAACAAGCAGTCAGTTATTCCTGAAGGAGATCTCTCCAATATTGTTGTGGGCTCAACACAAGCTTCTGACAGCCATTCAAATTTCAGGTTCTATGAATTTCAGGGCAGACTTCCTTTGCAGGAAGCAGGTTTTACCAACAGAATGGCAGGTCCACAATTCAGCTTTTTCGGAAGATTGTGGACAAGTAGAGCATTCTGGAGTTGGATCTATGGTCAGGTTCCTCTATCGTCAGGTTCCACAATATTTCTGTTTTTCCCAGATGTTCAAGCTCTAGAAATAAATACTCTGTCTTGGGAGTTTACTCTAAATGTATGTGTTTTTACTATTTCCTCTCATTCCTTATCTACTGAAGAGAATCCTGATGGAAAGGGTAACTTTTGTTTTAATCCTTCTCGTTTTGGCCTTGCAGACCTTGGTTTCCTCTAGTGCAAACGCTGGCATTTCAACCTCCATATATATTTCCAATATAACAGGATGTGCTGCTTCAATATCCTTTGTTGCATCCAAACTCACAGAAATTTAGGTTGAAGGCATGGTTGCTGAAATTGTCTATTTGCTGCAGGGGAAGTTTTCAGCCTTAGTGTTTTTAAGCACTCTAGTAAACCTACAACTATTGTTTTTTTTTTTACTGATTCTAGGTCTGTTTTTCCTCTTGGATGATCCAATATAATGCTTGCACAACAAATATTCTGCTATGTGTTGGCACGCTACAAATAACATAATTACAATAATCTTAAATTATTAAATAACTAGAAGATAAACAGTGCTCTCTGTGTAAGCAAATCCTAAATAATAAGGACACTGTCAATGTGAATGGCAGTGAAAAAGTTATTAGTCACAGTCGTAGATCCCCAAAAAGTAGGCAAAGATATATCAAATATAGGGGATGCAAAAAGGAGAATAAATAAAATGACAATACCATCTCCTGTGTATTACATTTGAATCTGTATGAAGTGTGACTCAAAAGTCAGCTGTGTCAAAAAATGTATTTCTTCTTATCCTTGCAGTATGGTAGTCTTTTCTTCCCTTGTAGTATGGTAGAAGATGCCGGTAGTGGGAAGGTCTGAGGAATAATCCTATTATCGTGCCAGTCCTGGAGTATGGTCTAAGCCAAGATTGGAGCAGCTGCTGGATGCAGGAAACTATCGCTCAAAGGATCCTTAGGTATGTGTAACTGGAAAGAAAGAAACACAGAGCATCCCATCTAAGAGTAAAAGTATTTAATGATACAAAAAATGTGTCATATAAAATCACACTTACAAGATGTGAAATAAAATCAAGTGTGTGTGTAGATACTCCTGGTCAGTGAGTCCAAAGAACGCCCAGGCTGGATATGACAATTCTCAGAGCAACACTTTTGTATCCTTCTTCATGAAATTTCTAACTGGTTTTGTACATTGAAAACCATGTCTCTAGAGGATATTACATCAGCAGAAAATGTTCAGAATTTCAGGCACTTTATGTGAAGTAGTCATACCTTATTCTTTCATCAGGATGATATAATCTTGAGAACTATTGCCATAACTTTTATTAGAGTCAAGATGTTATTTTACCTTCATTCAGTTCTGATAAGCAGGAGAGTCAAAGGAAACAATTTTATTATTTGGTTGTGGTCCATTAATTTCAGATTTCTAATATGATTGTCTCTTTATTTTATTATAAGGGCCTCATGTGGAGTAAGCTTTCACAAAGTCTACCATCTCTATTTGGATTGTTCAAGTTATTTTCAGATCATACAAGTCATAGAATGAGCAGGTTACAGAGGGGTTCATGCCATACTCATCTAGCATATTTGTGGCATTATACGTTTATAAGTAGATGCCAAGCTAGATGAACTTTGTCAGGCTGCTGTTTGAAGATTGTACCACATCTTCATTTAATATTTCAAGCTTGATGTACAACGTTCAGCTTCTGCTGGGTTTGGCTGTAAAGTGTTATTCTGATATTTTTTTTCCCACCTTTTATTATTGTTCTACAGCTTTTTATTCTTTTCACTAAAATATAAGTAATTTCTATATATTGGTCAATATCCTTGGATAATTCCTACCAGGCACCCTCTTATTTACCTAGAAAACCTATTAGGCTGGGCATCTCTAGGAGGAGGGGGTATTGTCTGGGAGTTACCTTTGTACAGGTAATTAGGGGAGTAGGCATCTCTGTCCATGCCCCTTCAGGGAGCGGTTCTCACTGGTAAGTATTGCCCAAGGATATGGGCCAAGATATGCAAATTACTTATATTTTGGTGAAAATTTCTTTCCACTACTTATTAACATAACATAGTAACATAGTAGATAAGGTTAAAAAAAGACAGAGGTCCATTAAGTTCAACCCATACAAATCTTAATTTATCTATAATAAAAGATCCAGTTAATCTTTAATCCCATTAAAGCTGTGACACACTTAACACCGGCAATCATATCCATGAATTCTGTTTCTAACCAAAAATGTATCTGAAAGATGTGTAAGGTATTCACATGTATTTTGCCTAAATTATGTATGTTATATAATAAAATCAGTATGCATTGTAACTAAAAAATAAGGTTTTCTTAAACTCTGACTAAGAAATATAAAAACAATTAGAAAGAAACACACTTTTTTTGTCTTCTCAGTGTTCCCATAGTGATTAAATCTGTTGCACATAATGTATGTGAAAAACTTGTACAAAAAATGCTCTCTGATGGCTTGGAAGGGCATTGAGATTAATGACTATGTAAACTGAATTGTACAACGTTTCTAATGCATTGGAATATACCACTTTAAATATCTCAAAAAACACTAACCTCATTTATTTTAAATGTCCCCCTTTGCATTGCTTTCTAAACCATTAGTTAAATTTTTCCAGTTCAAAATTGATATTAATTTACTTTTATTTAAATATTTGTTTATCAGTATTCAAACATAAATGTAATACTTTCAAAGACAATCCAAGTTTATTTTGTGCATGTTAAAAAAAGAATGCAAATGTGTAGCAAAGATCTTTTTTTTTTTTATTTCTTTTTATTATTTAATAAAGTGGTGTCAGTATATGGCCAGGTTATAATACAATATATTTAATAATTATTCTTTAAAATAAACCCTCAATAAAATGCATATACAAAACCATAAAATTAATAAAAAATCCTAAATTCTTTATATTAGTTAAAACTTATAGACACATTGAAATATATTTGTAGAAAGCCAGATATGAATCAATACTATACACGTTTAAACTGTTATAATATACTATACAAAGATCATAAAAGTTGCTTTGTTCACAATAGTCTCTCAAATTAGAGTTGCATTTAAAATATCACAATGATACACCAAGATATAAGCCACTAACATTCAAGCAGTACAATCAGCTATATAGCCAAAATTTATCTTATACAATTCCAATTTAAAACATCAGAAATTGTGTATATTATTTGTGCGAACAACCAATTCCTATGCCAATTTATCTAAGCTGAAATAAATTCTTAGTTACTTACAATTAAGACCAATTCTAATATATATATATATATATATATATATATATATATATTTTCAAAGATAAATTACTTAGCACTAAGGATTAGTTTTAAAATACACAGGCTATGAAATACAAGGTTAAAATACCATCTGCTAACTGCAGTTTAGTTATAATTACTAAATACCTTTGATTTAAATATTTAAAAACATAGAACGATCATACATCACCAACTTGAACCAATGAATGTTTCAACTCTTTCCAAGTATTTTCAGATCACCTCATTTGAAGAAAAGTTATTGCATAGATCAAGGTTAGTCTCAGCTCCTTGCTTAAGTGATTGTGTTCCCAAGTATAGCCGCCAGAAATCAATGACCAGTGTAAGCAGATCAAAGAAAACTCTAAGATTGTCCTTTTCTTGCATTCTGCCTTCCTTATATTTAATCATTGATGATCTTTTTGGTTATGCCCACGGAGGCTTGTCCCTTCTCATTGGTTCATTTTGGGGGACATCCCCCTCACTTACTCTGTATGTGTCCTAATCGAAAATTCATTTGGCTTTTATACCATTCCAATCCCCCAGAGGGCAGCAGACAACTAGCAATATAGTCCCACCACCCATTTTTGTTACAATGTAATATATCTTTATAAAATGACCATTTAAAACACCATAATAAATCTTTCCTGTCAGCATCCATCTCATCTAGCATAACAGAAAACCTGCAACCTGATATCAAACATCAATATTTTATAGTCATATCACATCAAAGTAATTCCTATATATTCATCCTATTATTTTTTAAGAGATGTATTTAAAGTTTCATAAACATTTTGTGCATAACCATATGATATGACTTAGGTCAACCCATGTTGGAATTCTGTATTAGCATCTTTTAGCTCCATCTGGAAGATATAAAAACAACAATATGCTATATTTCAAAAATGGGATCATTATAATTGTTATTTAATCTATTACAAATTTAAATTGTATCTCCTATATACTGCATATATATATATATATATCTGTATATATATATATATATATATATATATATATATATATATATATATATATATATATATATATATATATATATATATATATATATTTAATACAGTCTGAGGCGTACATTTAATATGTTGTCTGAATATATGTACATATATATACATATATTCATTTCTATGTTTCTAAAATGCAAAGGTTAAGACATTTTATGCTTTTAAAAATATATATATATATTGTTTAAGATATGTTAAAATCTTAACTTTAGGGGTAATTAACAAGTCTATGCTAATCCCTATACAGTCAGAATTGTATTTGCTTGTCTGACTTTATGTACAGAATGTTGTCTCCAAACATTCCATGATGTATGTGGGCTTGGTTACCCCCTGCAGGTCTGTGGGCTTAAAAAAGCTAAACCTTTTGTTTCAAATGCTATGTTATCAGGAAAGGGAATCATCACACTTGATCCAAGATTTACAACACACAAAAATATAGATGGTTTCAGAGTATAAATAGGGGTAATTGACAATCTGATAGGGATGTATTTTCCACTGAAATTAACAGATGCCCTGACATAATTCCCCCTTCCAATTTAAATAGATGTAGGACACATGTATTTGAATTGGCTTAAAGTCAGCGGTACTTGGTGAGTGTTTTGGCTATACGCATCATAGACAGTCTTCTATGAAGAGAGTTCGTGATTTTTGAAACCCTTTTCTCATTAGTTAGGCCTCTTTTAAACTACAGCATTTCTTTAGTGCATTTAGGGATATGGTATTTCATTCTCCCTTTATGGCTTGTAGTTGGGATCTAGGATGGCATGCTCGCAACTGATTAATATGGACCCATTTATCCATAAAAGTATAATTTTTAGGGATCCTAATTTTATAGGCGACTGGAGATATTTTGTCAGTAAGGATAAAAGGACCCTTCCATGATGGAAGAAATTTCTTCTCCTTAACCTGATCTCTTCCAAAGTTATAAAGATAAACTTTATCATTTATTTCATATTCCTTTTTGGACGTTTTGAGATCATAATAGATTTTAGTGGCAGTTGCAGACTTTTCCAAGTTTCTTTGAGCAAATGCAAAGGCATATTGCAGGTGCTTTCTTAGGTTCTTCACATATTGATGCATATTGGCAGCGTTTATCAAGTTCTGGTCTGATGTACAGTACAGTAGATGTTGAGGTAGAACCATTCTTCTACCAATCATCAGTTCAAAAGGTGACATCTTGGTAGCATTACTTGGAGTTGCTCTTAATGCCATTAGGACAAGAGGTAGTTTTATATCGCTGTCTTTACCAGTTTCACTCACAAACTTTTTGAGGATTTTCACAATGGACTGGTTGTAACACTCTACACCACCAATTGAGGCAGCTCTATATGCAATATGGAGCTTTCTTTTAACCCCTAGTATTTTCCACATTTTGGTCATCACTTCGCTAGTGAAGTGGGTTCCTCGATTGGATTTGATTCTTTGGGGCAAACCAAATCTGGAAAATACGTGGTTGATGAGCAATGCTGCACATTTTTCAGCATTATTGTTAGGTGCACTGATGCACTCTACCCATTTAGTGAACAGGCATGTCACTGTTAACATGTGTTTGTTACCTCTTGATGACCTTGTTACTGGGCCAATTAACTCAATTTGTATATCTGACCATGGCATTGCCATCCCCCTTTTCTGCAATGGCGCCCTATGCATTGGTGCAGTGGGTTGGAACTGTGGGCAGATTAAACAACCTTGACAGTAGATTTGAACATCTTTCAACATGTGTGGCCAGAAGGAGTAATCACGCAATATTTCATACATTAATTTGGCGCCACGATGGCCAGATGTGGGAGCATCATGGGCATGCTGAAGCATGAAACCTCTGAACTTGGTAGATACCACCCATTGTTGGATGCCAGTTTTAGAGGTTCTAATTAACAAACCATCCTGTAACTTGAATTGTGATCTGGACTTCAGATTTTAAGATCTTCTTTGCCAATACAATCATCTTTTGAGATGGGGTTGCTTTCAGGATCTTCTATGTTTTTATAGAAGATGCCTACAATGGGGTCTTATTTTTGACTAGTGATCTGGTCCTCACTAGGAGAATCCTGACTCCATTGTACCAGGTTAGGCTCACTCTGTTGTTTAGCCTGGTTTCTGGTAAAGGCTTCTACTTGAATTGCACCCATTAAGTTGTCAATATTAAGGAGTTCTCCTTATCAGGACCTAGAACCCTGGAATGACCCTTGATCTTTTTCCAGTGTATGGTTAAATCATTGGATACCACCTGATTAGCAATCTCGCAGAACAACTTGCCATGCTTGACTGGTTTGTTGTTACTTTTCTGCATGCCATTCCTTTTCCAAGTTGGCAGGTATTTAACAAAACTGTCACGCACATAATTTGAGTCAGTTATGATCACAAATTCCTTAATACCTTGTTCAATAGTCATCTCAATGGTTTTTAGAACAGCAGTTAGTTCTGCTACTTGACTGGATCTTGGTCCAATGTTGAAACCTACATAAATATTTGGGAATCCACCTGTCCAAATTATACCAATGCCAGTGACTAATCTGCGCTCGTTATCAATAGTTGCATGGTAAGAACAACCATCAACATATACCCAAGGTAATGTTTGACAATGGTCCTCATTGCATATTTATATGGGGAACACAATTGTTCCTCCAGGAAATTATCTTCTGATAATTCCTTCCCAGGATCCTTAGCAGTAAAGTCGTGGAGCTCAGCCAGTTCCTGTTCATCTGGATTCTTTTTATTCTGCTTGCAGCAAATTTCTAAAGGCCAACCTTGCAAGAAAAGAGTCCACACTGTTATGCGGCTATTAGACAAATTCCCATCTCTTATTCTCTCACTTGTAAATATAGGAAAAGCTGGTTGGCTGTTTCTACAATAATTTTCTTACCCTGTATATAGCTGCGGAAATTTGTAGAGCACATACAGTAGATAAGAAGGTTTTTTCGCAATCGCTAAATTTTATTTCTACTGGGGATAGAGTTTTGCTCGCATAAGCAATAACTTTGCTTAAATTATCATGCTTTTGGTATAAAACAGCACTCATGTTTATATTTGTGTAACCTGTCTCTAAGTAGAAAGGTTTACCACCTTCAGGGTACGCTAAGCAAGGTGCTTTAGTGAGTTTCCTCTTCAGCTTCTTGATGGCTGTATCTTGAGTCTCACTCCAGTGCCATTTCACATCATTATTTAGAAGTAGTAGTGTTTTAGCTAATTCTGTATAATTATCAATGAATTTGCGAGAATAATTCATCATACCGAGGAATGATCTCAATTCTTTTAAGTTAGTTGGGTTTTTAGAATTTACTATAGCTTCCACCTTTTTCTTCTGAGGATTTAGCCCTTCAGAAGTAACTTCATGTCCTAAGAAGTTTACACGAGTGCGGCACCATTGAGCTTTTTGTAAGGATAATTTGATGCCTTCCCTTTTAAGTTGGCTGAGGACGTGTTTAAGTTCTGTGATGTGTTTTTCAAAGTCTGTGCATTTGATTAAAACATCATCAACTTAAGATAAGGTCCCCCTTTCCAGTGCATCAGGCATAGCCTTATGCATGAATACAGCAAATTCATGTCCAGAGTTTATGTATCCAAAAGGAAGTCTCTGAAATGCATACTGGACATTTTAGAATGAGAATGCCAGCTTATACTGGTCCTCCTCATGTACCTTTATGGTCCAATATCCCTGTGCACAATCAATGGCAGTGAATATTTTGGATCCCTGCCTCTGCGCTAGGCACTGGTCAATATATGACACAGGCCAGCCAGACATATACACTCGTTTGTTTAGCTGCCTTAAGTCAGCACACAAATGCCATTGTCCATTGGGCTTAAGAACACCTAGAATAGGATTATTATAAGAGCTGTGCACCTGTCTGATAATACCTCTTTCTTGCAAATTTCTTATGATTTCTGCGAGAGAATCATATGAGGCTAAAGGAAGTCTGCATTGCTTAACAAAGACGCGCGGTACATTGGGATCTGTTTGAATTCTTGCAATATGCAAGTCTGTAGTCCCACAGTCATAAGAATCCCTAGCAAAAATATCCTTGTACTCCATCAGGAGTTCCCGTAGCTGTTGGCTTTCATCATCACTGGAAGAGCCATTAGCTAAAGATATTTGCTCTTCGACTATTTGCTGAAATCCTGGAAAGATTTCAGGCTGTCCTATTTCATAGGCTTCTTCCAATCTAGAGGTGAGGTCCCCTTGATTATAACTTATATTGCCCCCACTACTCTGGGTATTGGGGTATTCTTGCTGTTTGATCGGTTGATCAAACACCAGGGAGGCTTCTTCAATTTTACAGATGCCTTCCTCTGAGGTGAAGGGATAAATAGAATGAATTGTAAATAGTCCCTCTGGCATAGACGCAAAGGATTGTTCTATTAATTGTTCTTCAGTTAAAGGGACAGTATACACTCATTTTCATATAACTGCATTTAATAGACACTACTATAAAGAATAAGATGCACAGATACTGATATAAAAATCCAGTATAAAAACTTACTTAGAAGTTCTAAGTTTAGCTCTGTTGAAAATGTGGCTGGAAAGCCCACTGCAAGTGGGAAATAAGACGCTCCCCCCTCCCCCTTCTTTTGCATATGAAAAGACCCTTTACACAAACAGGAGCAAGCTGGAGAAGGTAGCTGACGGTATTCACATAAACCTTTGGGGCTTGGTTAGGAGTCTAAAAATCAGAGCAATGTTATTTAAAAATAAGCAAAACTATACATTTTTAAAAAAAGAAAACTTTATGGGCTATATAAATAGATCATCTACAAAACATTTATGCAAAGAAAAAATGAGTGTATAATGTCCCTTTAAGTATCCTTCAAGTATTAGCCCAATTACATTATTCTGGAATCCAAAAGTGTAATAACTTGATTCCAGCGCATATCCTATGGTAGTTCCCTTGTATAAGGTTATATCCTGTGGGGTCATGTTATGCACAATAACATGTATTGGAATAGTTTCAATATTTACCAAAGGAGTATAGGTCATTGTGATACCCAGATTTTGTATTCTTTGGGAGAGGCAAATTAGTGTTTCAGAAGTTTTACATTTCTGACCTCTCTTTACCTGTAAGGGTAAAAGGAATTTATCAGTCCCAGCAGGAAATATAACATCTTTAGACACCTGCATATTCACAGCATATGGCAATTGCTGGTTTGATTTCAGGGCTATATTTTCATCCTGAAATATTTCAGGGTCCCCCTTTAACCTGCTACAGAGGCAAGAGTTAATCAAATCTATTTGTATTGCATATCTATGTAAGAGATCATTGCCAACGTATATTTGATTATGGGGAGTATTTATTTATATAGATATAGATAATAAGCACTTTGCTGTGATGTTATAGCTTTCAAACCTGTCATCCAGGCTGTGGACCCAGTGGTCTTGGGGAGAAAGATATTTAATCACCTTAGGTTCAGCCATCTGCTAATAAACCTTTGCTTATATAGCTAGCTTCCTGTTTTAAGCTCAATTTGGCAAATTTGGTTTTCCCACTTGTATAGGGATAAATAGATCCTCTTTAACTCTCTCAATTCCTGTGAGGTATTGAGCATGGCTTCCCCTTAGGGATGTTAGCATCCCCCTTGTGGAGAGACATGGTTAATACCTCGCCGTCTAAGAAAATATTTGCTATTTTTCCAGGCGAAATTTCAAAAGTGTTACCATTAGTGATGTCGCGAATTGTTCGCCGGCGAATAGTTCCCGGCGACCATAGCTTGTTCAGGTTTGCAGCAACATATGCGATGTTCGATCCGCCCCCTATTCGTCATCATTGAGTAAACTTTGACCCTGTATCTCACAGTCTGCAGACACATTACAGCCAATCAGCAGCAGACCCTCCCTCCCAGACCCTCCCAGCTCCTGCATTGTTAGTGCATTGTTAGTGAGAGGAGGGACAGTGTAGCTTCTGGTGATTTCATAGGGAAATTGATAGCTAGGCTAGTGTATTCAGTGTCCACTACAGTCCTGAAGGACTCATCTGATCTCTGCTGTAAGGACAGCACCCCAAAAAGCCCTTTTTAGGGCTAGAACATAATTTTTTTCCCCTGTGTAATCTAATTGCAGTTGCCTGCCTGCCAAGCCACTTGCCCAGTGCCACCACTCATATCTGGTGTAACAGTAGTGTAAATTAAATAAAAAAAACTTTTTTGACTGTGAAACATCAGTCTGCTAGTGTAATCTAATTGCAGTTGCCTGCCTGCTAGCGTGTATGCCAGGCCCACTTGCCAACTAGTGCCACCACTCATATTTGTTGTAACAGTAGTGTAAATATTTTAAAAAAAACTTTTTTGGCTGTGAAACATCAGTCTGCTAGTGTAATCTAATTGCAGTTGCCTGCCTGCCAGCATGTGTGCCAGGCCCACTTGCCAACTAGTGACACCACTCATATTTGTTGTAACAGTAGTGTAAATATTTAAAAAAAAAAAACTTTTTTGACTGTGAAACATCAGTCTGCTAGTGTAATCTAATTGCAGTTGCCTGCCTGCCAGCGTGTGTGCCAGGCCCACTTGCCAACTAGTGCCACCACTCATATTTGTTGTAACAGTAGTGTAAATATTTTAACCCCTTAATGACCGGACCATTTTTCAATTTTCTTACCCTTAATGACAATGGCTATTTTTACATTTCTGCAGTGTTTGTGTTTAGCTGTAATTTTCCTCTTACTCATTTACTTTACCCACACATATTATATACCGTTTTTCTCGCCATTAAATGGACTTTCTAAAGATACCATTATTTTCATCATATCTTATAATTTATTATAAAAAAAATATAAAATATGAGGAAAAAATTGAAAAAAACACACACTTTTTCTAACTTTTGCTGTTACACATCTACAACCACCAAAATACACCCATTCTAAATAGTTTCTAAATTTTGTCCCGAGTTTAGAAATACCCAATGTTTACATGTTCTTTGCTTTTTTTGCAAGTTATAGGGCCATAAATACAAGTAGCACTTTGCTATTTCCAAACCACTTTTTTTCAAAATTAGCGCTAGTTACATTGGAACACTGATATCTTTCAGGAATCCCTGAATATCCCTTGACATGTATATATTTATATTTAGAAGACATCCCAAAGCATTTATCCAGGCCCATTTTGGTATATTTCATGCAACCATTTCACCGCCAAATGCGATCAAATAAAAAAAAATGTTGACTGGGGGGCGGAGTCTGGCCATGATCAGAGATGGCTGCTAACTAACAGAGCTCCGTAGTCCCTTGTGTGTTTTCGCCTATAGACCTACTGAATCGCCAATCACTCAGGCTACAATAAGCTATAATCCTGCTCCTTAGAGCCTAGGGTACTGCAGGCTTGACGGACATTTAATTTGGTGAAGCGCTACCCTTAATTGTTTACCCTGCAACCGAGAGCCGCACGGAGTGAGGGCTAAGACTGATCAAGGGGTACCTACTTGCGCAGGGACACTTACCGGAGGCAAACGGAGGGCTGCAGGACCTGTCGTATACCCCCTCAGGCCACCTGAAACATCCACTGAGCGTTGGCGGCCGTGCCGCGCAATCTTCTTCTTCAGCGGTATCAGAGCCGCGACCACGTGGCACGCAGCGGACACTGGAGTGTGCAATCCTGACACCGAGTGCAGGCGAGGCCCTCTTCTACTATCGATCGGCGCTTGGGCTGTGTGGGAGAGAGGACCGGCCTTCTGCAGATGAGGAGTCCTGGCGGTTCTGCACGGAGATTTGATGTGCCACGAGGGTGAGTCCGGCCGTTGGCCCACGCATTCCAACCTAATCACAGGCCTCAGCGGCGCTCTGGCCTTGCTCTGAGGTACCACACACTTGATCCAGGAGGGTGAATATAACCGGGCACTATAACTCCAGTAACGGAGGACTTGCTCCCCCCTAAACGAACAGATTAACTTATTCTGGGCCTCAATAAAGTCCGGACTTATACAGAAACGGTTAGGCATTATAAGAACCCCCAGCTCCCTTGGCCTTGCAGATACACGGGAGTCCTGCAGTCATTAAACAGAGTGCAGTCACCCTACAGCAGCACATCACTTACACAACGAAGCCTACACCTGCCAAATTTAATTTATCTGTTTTATGAAGCAGGGCCTCTTTGCCTTTTGTACTACTAGGCCTCAAAATTGCAATGACTAGTAAAAGGAACTCTAAACCCCCTAAGACTTTACAGCCTTCTGTAATGGAAAATTACCTTATACCTGCTGACCCTGCTCAGTCATCTACTAAGTCAGCTCAAGACACAACAGGTCCCTCACCAGCTATCCATATCCAGGAGCATAGTTCCTCTATGAACTCTCAGAGATATCTCACAAAGGATGACATTACTCATTTATCCTCTAAAGAGGACATTAAAAATGCTATGCTCGATTTCAAAAGCATGTTCGGGGAACTTAAAAGGGACATAGGAACCTTAAACCATCGTGTCACACAAATAGAGGAGAAGCAGGTATCGATTAACTCAGATGTGCAGCATCAAGCTAGTCTCTTGCAAGCGCAGGAGGGCACGGTTCAATCTCTCATGGACCGTGTAGAGGATTTGGAAAACCGGAGCAGTAGGAGTAATCTGCGCTTCCGGGGCATACCAGAGGCGGTTGACCCCCCAGCACTACAGCCCTACATTCAGGACTTCATTAGGTATCTGAAAAATAATGCTGCAGCTCAGGATATACAAATAGAACGGGCACATAGAGCCTTACGCCCTAAGCCACCCAACAGGGCTCCCCCTAGGGATATCATTATTAAATTTTTATCTTTTCGGGACAAGGAAGAGGTGCTTAAACTAGCAAGGGCAAAACACCCAATTACTTTTAAAGGCACTGAGGTCCAGGTGTTTTCAGACTTGTGTCCTACAACACTGCAAAAGCGGAGAGACATGAGACACATTACCGCAGCGCTGAAAGAGAAAAACATTGCATACAGATGGGGATTCCCTACCTGCTTGATCGCTACAAAAAATAATGTCTCTCACACCCTCAGATGCCCTGAAGACCTTCCTGGTTTCAGCCAGGCCCTGGGCTTGGACCTTGAACTCCCACGTCATGATGACTTACCCCGCAGGGCCCCTGCTGGCAATGAGCATGAGGTGGCCCTCGTACCCACTGATTAATGACACTCTGAGAGTGTGGGATAAGGTGCTGGATGAAGGCGCTTATGTGTCCACTCGCATCTCACCAAATATCCCCTTGCGGGAAAACCCTGATCTAGGAATGGAAGTCCCGAGACGCTATACGAGGACAGGCTACGCCTTATCTGAAACTGCTTTTTCAAATGCTCTCCAGAGCAATAAACTTAAAACACAAGCGGAACTTGCTGAGTTGGATCAGATCACCTTTGCTTCCTGGTACAGGATGGCACAAGTCACTTATTTCTACAATACTTGCAGGGATCGAGGTGCATTGGCAAGGAATAAAACACCCTTTGAGGCTCTATGCACGATGCAGCAAACGCCGACTCACCTCATCTCCCATCTGTACCAGCTCTTGCTGAGCAAGGGCAATGCTGTCCTCCCGACTTTTGCTCCTCAATGGCAAAGTGACCTGGGAATAGACATTTCTGACGGGGACTGGCTTAAGATCTTTCGAAAGATTAAGAGGGCCTCGGTCTCAGCTCGAATCTTGGAAATGCACTACAAATTAATTAGTAGGTGGTACCTAACACCTCAGAGATTGCAGAAAATCTACCCCAACACTGACGGGAAATGCTGGAGGGGCTGTGGTGAAGAGGGTTCCCTCCTCCACATTTGGTGGAACTGTGCCCGAATAACACCATTCTGGGGGGAGGTGCTGGGAGAAATGAGCAAAATTTTGGGAACCATTATACCCCCCAAATCAACATATCTGATTTTTCATGACCTGCCTAAGGTAGTAGGAGTAGATAGGCACATTCTTTTTCTTATAATGTTGGGCGGCGCGAAAGGACTCATCCCCGCACACTGGAAGAGCCCTCAGATCCCGACTATACAAGAGTGGAGACATAAAGTGGGGGATCTCCTTAGGCTGGAGCGATTTCACTTTCTCAAAACTGGGAGGCTTGCCACACATGAGATGATGACTCTAACCTGGGAGGGCAAAAGGCCATAACCACCAATCATATGGCTTTGTAACGCCATTTAGAAATTCTCCACCGGGCGGCTTCCTTTACCTCTCCCTGTACCCCCTCCCTTATCCCCCCCCCCCCCCCTTTTTTTTTTTTTTTTTTTTTTTTCTCCTCTCTGGCCTGACTTCTTTTGTTCTTCCTTCAACTCTCTCTTTTCTTTTCTGTCCAAATAAGACGTCAGACCTGGGGTCATATTCGGCAGCATGAATCAAGCGTGCCGAAAATTGATTTGTATAACTCTGTCTTAATATCTGATGTCAAATTCCAAAGTTTATGTTCTAACTGACTATAGTAAACTTAAACCACAAGCTAGTTGCTGGTGGACACAAGCTCACGACTCTGCACTGTTCTCAAAATGAAGAAAGCAAGAAAATGATAAATATGTTGGACTAACATACTCATAGCACTTTATCTTTGGATAAACTGTACCAAGTTTTACTTGCTAACATTGTTGGGGGGATGCTCGCGGCCTAGTGCTGTGGGCGGGACTCCTGCACTTTGTTTGATTACTCAATGTACACTGTTTTCCAATGTCTGTATATCTTGCTAAACTTAATAAAGCTTGTTTAAAACTTAAAAAAATAAATAAATAAATAAATTGTTGACTTTTTCACAATTTTTTTCACAAACTTTAGGTTTCTTGCTGAATTTATTTACAAACAACTTGTGCAATTATGGCATAAATGGTTGTAAATACTTCCCTGGGATCCCCTTTGTTCAGAAATAGCAGACCTATATGGATTTGGCGTTGCATTTTGGTAATTAGAAGGCCGCTAAATGCCGCTGCACACCACATGTGTATTATGCCCAGCAGTGAAGGGGTTAATTAGGGAGCTTGTAGGGAGCTTTTAGGTTTAATTTTAGCTTTAGTGTAGTGTAGTAGACAACCCAAATTATTGATCTAGGCCCATTTTGGTATATTTCATGCCACCATTTAACCGCCAAATACGATCAAATTAAAAAAAAAACTAAAATTTTTCACAATTTTAGGTTTCTCACTGAAATTATTTACAAACAGCTTGTGCAATTATGGCACAAATGGTTGTAAATGCTTCTCTGGGATCCCCTTTGTTCAGAAATAGCAGACATATATGGCTTTGGTGTGGCTTTTTGGTAATAATAAGGCTGTTAAATACTGCTGCGCACCACACTTGTAATATGCCCAGCAGTTAAGGGGTTAATTAGGTAGCTTGTGGGGTTAATTTTGAGCTTTAGTGTAGAGATCAACCTCCCACCTGACACATCCTACCCCCTTATCAACCCCTGATCCCCCCTGACCCCCCTCAAACAGCTCTCTTCCCTCCCCACCTCACAATTGTCACCGCCAACTTGCCCAGTGGCACCACTCATATGTTGTTTAATAGTAGTGTAAGTGTACATTTAAAAAAAAAAAATGACAGGCAGAGGCAGGCCATCCCGCAAGTGCCATCATGGTTGTGGTGCTGTCATTCCCTTTGACTCTACAATAATGCCCAGTGTTCAGAGGCCACGTACCATGAACGCGAAAAGTTCTGAGGAGGACCTAGTTGACTGGCTAACACAGGACACCCAATCTTCTACAGCTTCTGCTCGGAACCTTGACGCACCATCCACCTCCAGCTAAGCTTCAGGCACCTCTCAAGTGACCACTCGCCCGCCTGCCGCCACCACCAACACTAGCACCACAGCAGCTTCACTTGATCTGTCAGAGGAGTTATTGACACATCAGTTTGAAGAAATGAGTGATGCGCAACCATCATTGACAGAGGATGTAGATAACAGTGATATGTCTCAATCAGGCAGCATTACAGACATGGACGTACGGTGTGATGATGATGATGTTGTACCCACTGCTGCTTCCTTTGTTGATTTGTCAGATACAAGTGAAGCGGTTGATGATGATGCATCCGTGGATGTCACGTGGGTGTCCGCTAGAAGAGAAGAAGAAGAGGGGGAAAGTTCAGATGGGGAGACAGAGAGGAGGAGGAGGAGACGAGTTGGAAGCAGGGGGAGGTTGTTGCAAGAAGCTAGTGGCACAGTTAGACAGCATGCATCGGCACCCGGGGTCAGCCAGACAGCACGCCAATCAACGCATGCTGTTGCCACCACCAGAATACCGTCATTGCAGAGCTCAGCAGTGTGGCATTTTTTTGTGTGTCTGCCTCTGACAACAGCGATGCCATTTGCAACCTGTACCAAAAGAAACTGAGTCGTGGGAAGTCCAACACCCACTTAGGTACAACTGCTTTGCGAAGGCACATGATCTCACATGACAAACACAGATGGGATGAACACATGAGTAGAATCAGCACACAAACTCAAAGCCGCCATCCTCCTCCTGGTCCAGCATATTCAGCCACGTCAACCACTGCTGTCCTCCTTGCCCCCTCTCAACCATCCGCCACTCCGTCTCTCTTCCGTAGCAGTTCCTGCTCATCTGCCCACAGTCAGGTGTCTGTCAAGCACATGTTTGAGCGTAAGAAGCCAATGCTTCAAATTCACCCCCTTGCCCGGCGTCTGACAGCTGGCTTGTCTGAACTCTTAGCCCGCCAGCTTTTACCATACAAGCTGGTGGAGTCTGAGGCGTTCAAAAAATTTGTAACTATTGGGACACCGCAGTGGAAGGTACCCGGCCGAAATTTCTTTGCACAAAAGGCAATCACCAATCTGTACTCAATTGTGCGAAAGGAAGTAATGGCATGTCTGGCACACAGTGTTGGGGCAAAGGTCCATCTGACCACTGATAGCTGGTCTGCAAAGAATGGTCAGGGCAGGTATATCACCTAGGCACCGGATGATTTTCAAAAATGCAAATGTCCTTTATTCAGGTGATTAAAATGCAATACAACAACGGATGCTAGGAAAAGCATAAACCTCAGGGCTTAGGTGGAGAAGTGGTCACCCACGTACCCTAATGCTGACATGTTTCGGCAAAAGCCGTAATCATAGCTAAAGGGTAAGAATTATGCCTGCCTTTTAAAAGAACAGTTCACCTGTGATAGGTTAAAAACAAAATTGTTACGTGGTTGATACACACCTCCACCTATGGGTCAATTTGTATATTTACATTGCCATGTTTGGAAATTAACTCCTTATAGTCCACTAGAACACATGCAAGGACAGATTACTGATTTTAGCCATAACTGTAGAGCCTAAATAAAATTAGTTCAATACATATCTTATTATATACTTCTTCATATGAAAACATAACGAATTTAACATAAATCATATACATCTACTTGCTTTAACAGCATTTTGTGCAATTTACCATTACAATAATAATCAGCTCTATATATAGATAATCGTTGCCTGTCAGTCATGTATTGAAACTTCTAGTGCTAAATTAAAGGTAAGGATCGATAATGTATGTAGGGAAAAGACTGAAAAAATAATAATAATAACATTTACATAAATAATGAGATCCTTCATAAAATGAACTTGATTACTGACTTAGTATAAGTGAACCTTTGTAACATTTGTGATGATTATTTGTTATATTGTTTATAGTTCACCCTCTGTAACCATATAACCATCATCCAATATAACATATTATATTGTTCATGTATATATATAGACATTTGCATTTTTGAAAATCATCCGGTGCCTACGCTTTCTTTCCTTCACATTGATACCTTTTGGATATGGTTAAGGCACGGATGGTACTTTGGCAGTAGAACACTCTCCCTACAAGGTGCTACAACACTTTGAAATCTTTTCTTGAAGCTGTGGACTCTCCCCGGTTCTGTCTGGTTCATCTGCTCTACATCGTGACGTCACGTTTCCCCGGATCAGCCGCTTAGACGCTGACACGCTGTAGGGATCCACACGGCTACTCGACCTCCAGGACACTGTTAAACGCACAGATACCTTTGTGAGAGGATCCGGAGCAGGATATTAGAGGTGGGTCCCCAGAATCAGCTGTTGTCAGTAGCGTGCACACCGGAGGTTTATATTACAGACCACACGGATCTTATTAATGGTGGGAGAGACACTTCAAGGCACCTTATATATATGTGGGACTAACGTGAGTTCATAATAACAATACCTTACCATTGTGACAACAGGTGCTGCATCAACTTTGTTGTGATAACTTGTCACGGAATATCCCAGTGAGCCTATTTTTGCTTGCACTGTTTTTCACACCAAGGTTTCTTTATTCCATTTGATTTATCTCACGGCTGCCTTGATATCACAACATGGAGGCCAATCAAAGCATGGAAATACAAACACAGTTTTATTCTCTTTCTAAATTGGAGGACAGAGGGTTAGACAAAAATGAACTTGAGACTTTATTTGTTACTGACCGGGCCCAATTGCCACTGAGTAAGTTGTTTGAGGAGGCTGAGTTTCTGTTGATTAAGGAATGTCGACTGAAATGGGACATTTGGACACTACAAAAGTATCTTAGCTTGGGTATTATACCCAGGGGTCTACGGATCACTAAGTTCCCCACATTTCCAGTGGAGGATTTGGAGTTTATTGCTGCATGGAATGCTATATTAACAGACTGCTCTATACGCCTTATTAACATGTTGATTGATTATAAGAGTAAATTACTTACTGGTATAACTGTTAATATTGAGCTTTTACAATCTGAGCTAAGCATACGCAGCACATGTATTAAATATGCACAATATGATAGTATATTGAGAAACTCCCTGAAAGAGGCTAAAAATATTATCATGGAAACAAAACATGAAAAATACCTTAGAGACCAAAGTGACTACGATAATAATAGAATCTATATTTGGAATAAAAAAAAAAGGTCACTTAGCTATAGATTCAAAAGGGATAATAGAAACACAAACAAGGATAAACACACATCTCATGGTCAGGGAAATAAGAAGGGCCAGCAAACACCTAAAAAGGTAACTTTTTCAGATAGTGAGGTGGAGTCCCAGGATGATTACAACACCGGAGTATCCTCAGGTGATGAAAATACACAGGCCCCCTCAACCCACACAAATAAAACTGGGGATATGGGTTTGACCCCGGCACATACTAATGTGGGTGGCAGAGGAAGAGGGAGGGGAAGACAATCCAGATATCAGGATTTGGATAGGACATCTGAGACCCCTATACCCATAACTACCACTACTGTGGAAAGGGAAAGGGGAGAGATAGAACAGGTTTTTCCAGGCCCCCAATAGGACAAGAAGGGGGGAAGAGGCAACTTAAAGACAAGGTCTGCAACAAGGAGGAGACAACAGGGCAGGAAGTACAACTGACATCGGTTATCAACCTGTCCAGTCACACATTAAGTAAGGCTGAAGAGAGGGTCTTAGGGTTAGGACTTAATTTTGTCCCTACTGATGATTTTGATCTTTTTTCCACGTTATTGGATGTAAACAAATTAATTAGGTCACTTACATTAAAAAAGCATTTCAAAAATTGTTTGTCTGATAATCCCTGTGCAGAACAACTCCCCAAGGTAATGAGAACTAATTTAACATTTGAGGAATGCTGTGATGTAGCAGGTTTAGAGACACTACAAAGGGAGAGTCACAGTGTGGATATTTTAATGTCACACACTGGTGACACTGGCCCTAAACTTAGAAATACATCCAAATTTTACCCAATCCAGTCTAGGGGTCCGGTACTGGAAAAGTTCCAGAAGAGAGTAGAGGAAGATTTGACTAATCTGGCATACACTACTAAACTTGGGATTAAGGGTAATCTTAACAATGAAGAGAAAAAAGCACTCAAAAACTTAAGTGAAAACACAAATCTGGTAGTCAGGGCCGCAGACAAGGGTGGGTCTGTTGTCTTAATGGATAGGACATTCTTTGAAAAGGAGGCCCATAGGCAATTAAATGACCCCAAACAATACATTATACTAGACTTTGACCCTACAAGCAGATTTCAAAAAGAGCTTTCACACTTGATTGATGATGGGAGGGAAGAGGGTTTTTTGGATGATGGCACTTGTGAATTTTTGTATGCCGTGAATCCCAAAGTCCCTACCTTCAACATTCTGCCAAAGGTACACAAGACCTTGGAGAATGTTGAGGGTAGACCCATCATTAGTGGGATTGACTCCATGTTGGAGCCATTATCCAAGTGGCTTGATTCGATCCTACAGACCCTGGTGGGGGTAATTCTGAGTCGCCTTAGAGACACCAAACAACTACTGAAAGAGATAGAAGTAATTCCTTGGAAAGAGGGTTATGGATGGTTATCTGTCGATGTAAAATCTTTATATTCGTCAATCCCACATGGCTCTGGGTTAGAATCCATATCCTTCTTTCTAAGGAGATCCACTGGATACAGTGAGAAATTTATCAGATTTATTCTCAGAGTCACTGAGTTCCTGCTAACTCACAACTTCTTTGTATTTGAACGCGTGTTCTATCTCCAGAGATGTGGCACAGCCATGGGAGCTAAATTTGCTCCCTCTTACGCCAACCTATATATGGGTTGGTGGGAGCTGTGCCACATCTTTGGAGATACAAATACTTATAGGGGTAATATCGTCTATTATCGTCGATATATAGACGACCTGCTGTTTATATGGGATGGTAGTCAGTATGAAGCACAAGAGTTTGTAGGGCACCTCAATGTTAATAATGCAAGCCTACAATTCACCCATGAGTTTGGGCATTCCAAAATTAACTTTTTGGATGTCACCCTCCTTGGTGAGGGGACTGACTATATAAGGGTAGAGCTCTACAGAAAACCCATAACCAGGAACACCCTATTACACGCTCATAGCAGTCACCCTAAGCAGGTTTTCAAGTCGGTACTGAAAGGTCAGTTCACTAGATTAAAAAGGAATTGTAGCAAAACCAGTGAACATTCCAAACATGAGATGGAACTATGTGAAAAATTCCTTGAGAGGGGGTACCCTAAACAGGACATTATTAGGGCCCGGGATGAAGTAAGGGCCATAGAGAGAGCCAACCTACTCAAGGATAAATCCATAGAAAGTAATGCAAAATCTGAACAACTTACATTTGTGACTCAGTTTAGCAAACAGTATTACCAAATATGTAATATTATACGTAGACATATGTCCCTTTTAAGGTCAGATGATGATCTAACACATATTGCAACACAGAAGTTGAGATTCGCCTTCAAGAGAGGCAAAACTATAGGAAACTATGTGGCACCTACACAACTAAAAACGAGTGAGACCAATACATCCTCTTGGCTTAGCTGCAAAGGAGTCTATAAATGCAGCTTCACAAACTGCATAGCATGTAGTCATGTCAAACTGGGCAATATATTTAGAAGTTCTTATTCCGGTGAGACATTTGCCCATAGAGCGCTTTTCAATTGTAGGTCAACATATGCAGTATATCTTCTTAGCTGTGACTCCTGTGACATTCAGTATACAGGACAAACGTCTAGACAAGTAAGGACTAGAATAAGGGAACATATAAATGACATTAAGAGGGGTACACTAACCACCCCCCTGGTGAACCATTTTAAGGTTAAACACAACAAAGATCCAAGGACATTATCATGGACAATTGTTGAAGTTGTTGGTACAAACAACAGGGGAGGTGATAGGGACACCTTGCTTCTTAAAAGGGAGGTGTTTTGGATACACAGGCTGCACACCAGAATGCCAAATGGGATTAATTCAGAATATGATCTTATTAATTTCTGGTGTTAGCCTGTGTATCTATATATATATATACATGAACAATATAATATGTTATATTGGATGATGGTTATATGGTTACAGAGGGTGAACTATAAACAATATAACAAATAATCATCACAAATGTTACAAAAGTTCACTTATACTAAGTCAGTAATCAAGTTCATTTTATGAAGGATCTCATTATTTATGTAAATGTTATTATTATTATTTTTTCAGTCTTTTCCCTACATACATTATCGATCCTTACCTTTAATTTAGCACTAGAAGTTTCAATACATGACTGATAGGCAACAATTATCTATATATAGAGCTGATTATTATTGTAATGGTAAATTGCACAAAATGCTGTTAAAGCAAGTAGATGTATATGATTTATGTTAAATTTGTTATGTTTTCATATGAAGAAGTGCATAATAAGATATGTATTGAACTAATTTTATTTAGGCTCTACGGTTATGGCTAAAATCAGTAATCTGTCCTTGCATGTGTTCTAGTGGACTATAAGGAGTTAATTTCCAAACAGGGCAATGTAAATATACAAATTGACCCATAGGTGGAGGTGTGTATAAACCACGTAACAATTTTGTTTTTAACCTATCACAGGTGAACTGTTCTTTTAAAAGGCAGGCATAATTCTTACCCTTTAGCTATGATTACGGCTTTTGCCGAAACATGTCAGCATTAGGGTACGTGGGTGACCACTTCTCCACCTAAGCCCTGAGGTTTATGCTTTTCCTAGCATCCGTTGTTGTATTGCATTTTAATCACCTGAATAAAGGACATTTGCATTTTTGAAAATCATCCGGTGCCTACGCTTTCTTTCCTTCACATTGATACCTTTTGGATATGGTTAAGGCACGGATGGTACTTTGGCAGTAGAACACTCTCCCTACAAGGTGCTACAACACTTTTAAATATTTTCTTGAAGCTGTGGACTCTCCCCGGTTCTGTCTGGTTCACCTGCTCTACATTGTGACGTCACGTTTCCCCGGATCAGCCGCTTAGATGCTGACACGCTGTAGGGATCCACACGGCTACTCGACCTCCAGGACACTGTTAAACGCACATATACCTTTGTGAGAGGTTCCGGAGCAGGATATTAGAGGTGGGTCCCCAGAATCAGCTGTTGTCAGTAGCGTGCACACCGGAGGTTTATATTACAGACCACACGGATCTTATTAATGGTGGGAGAGACACTTCAAGGCACCTTATATATATGTGGGACTAACGTGAGTTCATAATAACAATACCTTAGCATTGTGACAACAGGTGCTGCATCAACTTTGTTGTGACAGGTATATCACCTACACTGTGCATTGGGTAAACCTGCTGACGGCTGCCAAGCATGGAATGCGTGGCTCTGCAGAGGAGTTGGTGACACCACCACGACTTGCAGGCAGGCCTGCTGCTACCTCCTCTACTCCTCCTACTCCATCCTCTTCCATAACCTCTTCCTCGGCTGAGTCCTCTTCTGCTGCTGTGTCTTGCTCCACATCAATGGCACTCCCCCAGCTCCGCAGGTACTATTCCACATCCCGGATACGGCAGTGTCACGCCGTCTTGGGGTTGACTTGCCTGAAAGCAGAGAGTCACACCGGAACAGCACTCCTGAATGCACAGGTGGATCAGTGGCTGACTCCGCACCAACTGGAGATCGGCAAAGTGGTTTCTGACAACGGAAGTAATTTGTTGGCGGCATTGAAATTGGGCAAGTTGACACATGTGCCATGCATGGCACATGTGTGTAATCTGATCGTACAGCGCTTTGTGCATAAGTACCCAGGATGTCCTGAAGCAGGCCAGGAAGGTGTGTGGCCATTTCAGCCGTTCCTACACGGCCATGGCGAATTTTGCAGATATACAGCGGCGAAACAACATGCCAGTGAGGCGCTTGATTTGCGACAGCCTGACACGTTGGAATTCCACACTCCTAATGTTCGACCGCCAGCTCCAACAAGAAAAAGCCATTAGGAGTATTTGTATGACCGGGGTGCTAGGACAGCCTCTGCGGAGCTGGGGATTTTTTTGCCTAGTTACTGGACGCACATGCGCAATGCCTGTAGGCTCATGCGTCCTTTTGAGGAGGTGACAAACCTAGTCAGTCGCACCAAAGGCACCATCAGCAACATCATACCATTTGTTTTCTTCCTGGAGCGTGCCCTGCGAAGAGTGCTGGATCAGGCCGTAGATGAGCTTGAAGAGGAAGAGGATGAGTTGTGGTTAGACATGTGCGATTCGGTTGGGTCCGAATCGAAATTCAGACTAATTTGTCGAATTCGGAGATTCTCATCGATTCGAATTTCTGAATTGCGGTAGTGCCGAATCTACCGAATAAATCCGAATCGATTCAAATTTATTCGGTAGATTCGGATGGATTCGGATGGCTATGTATTACACTAGTATTGTACAGTATACTAGTGTAATACACAGCACATCCCACTTAACACTGACCGAAATTCCGAATCGATTCGAACCGAATCGAACCAAATCGAACCAAATTTCCCACGAATCCGAAAGAATCTGAATGAATTCGAAACAAATTAATTTGATTTCTTCCGAATTCGAATCGATCTGAACCGAAATTTGAATCGGTCCGAATCGATCCGAAACAAACCGAATTTTTCGACGCTGCACATATCTAGTTGTGGTCACCATCACCACCAGAAACAGCGTTATCAGCATTGCTTGCTGGACCAGCAGGAACGCTGGAAGAGGATTGTGAGGAAGAGGAGTCAGAGGAGTAATGTGGCCTTGAGGAGTAGGAAGACCAACCACAACAGGCATCCCCGGGTGCTCGTTGTCACCTATCTGGTACCCGTGGTGTTGTACATGGCTGGGGGGAAGAACATACCTTCAGTGAGATCACTGAGGACGAGGAACGGGACATGAGTAGCTCGGCATCCAAACTTGTGCAAATGGGGTCTTTCATGCTGTCGTGCCTGTTGAGTGACCCTCGTATAAAAAAACTGAAGGAAAACGACCTGTACTGGGTGTCCACGCTACTAGACCCCCGGTATAAGCATAAAGTGCCTAAAATTTTACCAAATTCCCGCAAGTCGGAAAGGATGCAGCAGTTCCAAAATAAATTAAAAAGTATGCTTTACACAGCGTATAAGGGTGATGTCACAGCACAACGGGAATTTAACAGGGGAAGAGGTGAAACTAATCCTCCGACTCCCACGATTACGCCGGCAAGGACAGGACGCTTAAAAGACGTGTTGTTGATGGAGGACATGCAGAGCTTTTTAACTCCTATGCATCGCCACAGCCCTTCGGGGTCCACCCTCAGAGAATGACTCGACCGATAGGTAGCAGACTATCTCGCCTTAACTGCAGATCTCGACACTCTGAGGAGTGATGGACCCCTTGACTACTGGGTGTGCAGGCTTGACCTGTGGCCTGAGCTATCCCAATTTGCTATAGAACTTCTGGCCTGCCCCGCTTCAAGTGTCCTGTCAGAAAGGACCTTCAGTGCTGCAGGAGGTATTGTCACTGAGAAGAGAAGTCGCCTAGGTCAAAAAAGTCTAGATTACCTCACCTTTATTAAGATGAATGAGGGTTGGATCCCGAAGGGACTGACATTGGGCGATACATTCGAGTAAAAAAGGCCTAATGAGATGATCTGCCTTGGGCTATAAATGGTCCACAAGCTGCTGTATGTTATCTTCGAATGCCGGATGACTTGCGTGACTTATCCGCCACCAACTAGTGTTCAAGCCGCAATGTTTTAGGGCACTTTCTGCCAGGGAAACAAACATCAATTTTTCTGGCCGCTGCTACAGCAGCGGCTGCAAAGAAATCAAATTGTTCCAGCGAGTGCAAAAATGGCTTTTATTTGTGCATAACAGGGATCGATAAGCAACGTTTCAGGCCCAAACTTGGCCCTTTCTCAAGCTTGACAATAGATTAGTGAGCAAACATTTAAATAGCCATACTGGCGCCAAAATTGTGATTAAAAGTAATACAATGTTGCCCTCTAATGGCGAGCAATAATATAACATATACAAAGATGTGTTTTAAAGTGCATTTTGATGGCCTGTGATACTGCCACCTAGTGAATCATCATGTTATCTAGAAAACATATAGATTTCATGTCATAAGTGAAAATTCATATATCTAAGAATAATAAATGTTTTAAACATTTCATCAATATACAAATGACATAAATTTCTATATAAATACAAGTTTAAAAATGCATCATAAATTTATCATAATTAAATTAATCATTGTTTCCAATAATCAAAATATTTCAAATTTAAAAACATATATATGTGTCTGGTGCGTCTAGCTCTAGATGGATAAATAATTTTTATCAGTTAACTCAATTTTGTAATATTTTAACTCATAATCCATCAAGAGACAGACACACCAACATATCTAGTCAATATTAGATATTCAACTGGGACATTCATTTGCAGATTTCCATGAAATCCATGATTTAAACAGTACAACATTATAAAAAGATTTTCCATTCTATTTCATTAAGTTACCAAAAGGCAGTCCAATTGCATTCCCTATTTAAGCCTTTTCGGCCACAGGGTACTTAATTCATTAATCCAGTATGTTTCCCTCCTGGTTAGAATATTTCCTTTATCGCCCCCTCTCCTAGGTGTATGAACCCTTTCAATAATTTGGAAGCGTAATTGACTTATTCTGTGGCCTGCCTCTAAAAAATGTCCCACCCACCACCTTTAAGGCTGTTTTAAAGAGTCAACTTCTTAGGGTTAATAGGATCGTGTCAGATCCTGTCATTAAGAAGTCTCGCCTAGAGTAAATTTCAGAGAAATTTGTCTCAAGGGGTTACCCTAAATCATTAATTGAAGATATAAAACAAGATGTGAGTAAAAATGAGAGTAGATCCGAAATAGTAAGGAGAGATGAGAATAGAAATAATTCTAAAAATTCTAAAAATTCAGAAAGGATTAAGTTTATATCACAGTACAATACAAGAAGCAATCAAATTAACAAAATCATTCGAAAATACTGGCATATTTTGTCCAAGTGTCACCCAGATATAGGGGCATTCTCAAGACCACCTATGTTAGCCTATAAACGTGGCCCTAATATTAAAGATAAATTGGTGAGAGCCGATATGGGGGCTGAGAAGAAACAAATACAAAGTACAATAACTGGCCAAAAACGAAAGGGATGTTACCCATGTCTATCTTGCATTAATTGCAACTCCATGATTAAAGGGGAGACTTTTTGTCACCCTTACACGAGTAAGAAATATTCCATAAATGAATATTTGACTTGTAGGTCAGAGTATATTATTTATGCAATTAAATGTCCGTGCTCCTTTATGTACATTGGTCAATCGACCAGGGAGGCACGAGAGAGAATCTCTGAGCACAAGTCGAATATCCGTTGTGGAAAAAAGGATGCTCCAGTGGCTGGACATTTTTTAGAGGCAGGACACAGAATAAGTCAATTACGCTTCCAAATTATTGAAAGGGTACATACACCTAGGAGAGGGGGCGATAAAGAAAATATTCTAACCAGGAGGGAAACATACTGGATTAATGAATTATGTACCCTGTGGCCGAAAGGCTTAAATAGGGAATGCAATTGGACTGCCTTTTGGTAACTTAATGAAATAGAATGGAAAATCTTTTTATAATGTTGTACTGTTTAAATCATGGATTGATAAATGTGCAAATATATGTAGATATTAATATGAGATTTGATGTCTCTGGAAATCTGCAAATGAATGTCCCAGTTGAATATCTAATATTGACTAGATATGTTGGTGTGTCTGTCTCTTGATGGATTATGAGTTAAAATATTACAAAATTGAGTTAAGTGATAAAAATAATTTATCCATCTAGAGCTAGACACACCAGACACATATATATGTTTTTAAATTTGAAATATTTTGATTATTGGAAACAATGATTAATTTAATTATGATAAATTTATGATGCATTTTTAAACTTGTATTTATATAGAAATTTATGTCATTTGTATATTGATGAAATGTTTAAAACATTTATTATTCTTAGATATTTGAATTTTCACTTATGACATGAAATCTATATGTTTTCTAGATAACATGATGATTCACTAGGTGGCAGTATCACAGGCCATCAAAATGCACTTTAAAACACATCTTTGTATATGTTATATTATTGCTCGCCATTAGAGGGCAACATTGTATCACTTTTAATCACAATTTTGGCGCCAGTATGGCTATTTAAATGTTTGTTCACTAATCTATTGTCAAGCTTGAGAAAGGGCCAAGTTTGGGCCTGAAACGTTGCTTATCGATCCCTGTTTTGCACAAATAAAAGTCATTTTTGCACCAGATGGAACAATTTGATTTCTTTGTATCGATGCTGGGTTTGGTGAACCTGTTCCTGGCTGTGCAGTGAGTGCGGTGCTTCACGATACATTGTTACAGCAGCGGCTGCAACAATACCTAATTTTTCAGGCATGTGTACATGCCAAATTTTTCTGGCCTCTGGTGCTGCACTGTGGCTTCAAAAAACAAAACAAAAAAAAAAAAGGCACGTAACAGGGATTAAAGTGATAGGAATAGTACTACTTAACACATCACTCATATCTGGTGGCACAGTAGATTGCACGCGCAGTGCCCCAAATTTGAAGTAGGAGGACCGACCAAGCATCTTTTTCCATCTCCCGGTTCCTAAAATCCATGCCATATACACGTCCCCTGATAGGGGACACTGCAGTGGAAGGTACCCGGACGAACTTTCAAGGCAAAAAAGGCAATCCCCAACCTGTACTCGATTGTGCAAAAGGAAGTAACCTTCCCAGACCGCACGTCTTGTAATTCTCTGTCTGGGAAATTATCTATCTATCAAATCTATCTATTGATCTATCAAATCTATCTATCTATCTATCTATCTATCTATCTATCTATCATCTATCTATCTATCTATCTATCTATCTATCTATCTATCTATCATATCTATCAAATGTATCTATTACATCTATTGATCTATCTATCTAATCTATGTATCTATCTATCTATCTATCTATCTATCTATCTATCTATCTATCAAATCTATCTTGTGGCCGGACCGACCAAGCATCTTTTTCCATCTCCCGGTTCCTAAAATCCATGCCATATACACGTACCCTGATAGGGGATTTAATAGGTATTAAACTGATAAGAATAGTACTACTTTACAGACCACTCATATCTGTTGGCACAGTAGATTGCACGCGGTGCTCTGACAAAATGCAGAAGGACATTTGGCAGACGGACATTTGGCAGACGGACATTTGGCCGACAGATAGAAAGCTAAAGAATGTTCCGATTTCGGTCGAGGGCAGATATGTTCCAGAGTGCTCTGTTCTAATCAGAGCCTCGGGCGCCGCAACTGCCTCTGGGAACCTTACCATGGGCCCCAGACCGCACGTCTTGTAATTCTCTTTCTGGGAAATTATCTATCTATCTATCAAATCTATCTATTTATCTATCAAATCTATCTATCTATCGTATCTATCAAATGTATCTATTGCATCTATTGATCTATCTATCTAATCTATGTATCTATCTATCAAATCTATCTATCTCGTGGCCGGACCGACCAAGCATCTTTTTCCATCTCCCGGTTCCTAAAATCCATGCCATATACACGTCCCCTGATAGGGGACACCGCAGTGGAAGATACCCGGCCAAAATTTCTTTGCAAAAAAGGCAATCCACCCCAACCTGTACTCGATTGTGCAAAAGGAAGTAACCTTACCATGGGTCACAGACCGCACGTCTTGTAATTCTCTGTCTGGGAAATTATCTATCAAATCTATCTATTTATCTATCTATCAAATCTATCTATCTATCTATCATATCTATCAAATGTATCTATTGCATCTATTAATCTATCTATCTAATCTATGTATCTATCTATCAAATCTATCTATCTCGTGGCCGGACCGACCAAGCATCTTTTTCCATCTCCCGGCTAAAATCCATGCCATATACACGTACCCTGATAGGGGACGTAACAGGTATTAAACTGATAAGAATAGTACTACTTAACACACCACTCATATCTGGTGGCACAGTAGATTGCATGTGCAGTGCCCCAAATTTGAAGTAGGAGGACCGACCAAGCATCTTTTCCCATCTCCCGGTTCCTAAAATCCATGCCATACACATCCCCTGGTGCCGCAACTGCCTCTGGGAACCTTACCATGGGTCCCAGACCACACGTCTTGTAATTCTCTGTCTGGGAAATTATCTATCTATCAAATCTATCTATTTATCTATCTATCTATCTATCGAATCTATCAAATGTATCTATTGATCTATCTATCTAATCTATGTATCTATCTATCTATCAAATCTATCTATCTCGTGGCAGGACCGACCAAGAATCTTTTTCCATCTCCTGGTTCCTAAAATCCATGCCATATACACGTCCCCTGATAGGGGACTCCACAGGGATTAAACTGATAAGAATAGTACTACTTAACACACCACTCATATCTGGTGGCACAGTAGATTGCACGTGCAGTGCCCCAAATTTGAAGTAGGAGGAGCAACCAAGCATCTTTTTCCATCTCCTGGTTCCTAAAATCCATGCCATATACACGTCCCCTGATAGGGGACACCACAGGGATTTAACTGATAGGAATAGTAATACTTAACACACCTTATAATAACGCAGAGAAAGGCAATGCAGAGAGAGGAGTCTGAAGAAGAGGAGTCAGAGGAGGAAGGTGGCTTTGAGGAGGTGGAAGACCAAACACAGCAGGCGTCCCAGGGGGCTTGTTGTCACCTTTCAGGGACCCTTGGTGTTGTACGTGGCTGGGTGGAGGAAGAGACCTTCAATGACATCAGTGAGGACAAGGAACGGGACATGGCTAGCTTGGTATCCAACCTTGTGCAAATGGGGAGTTTGCCGTTGTGCAAATGGACTGTTTGCGGTTGTTTGCGGTGCGTTAAAGGGACAGTCTAGGCCAAAATAAACTTTCAGGATTCAGATAGAGCATGTAATTTTAAACAATTTTCCAATTTACTTTTATCACCAATTTTGCTTTGTTCTTTTGGTATTCTTAGTTGAAATCTTAACCTAGGAGGTTCATATGCTAATTTCTTAGACCTTGAAGCCCACCTCTTTCAGATTGCATTTTAACAGTTTTTCACCACTAGAGGGTGTTAGTTCACGTATTTCATATAGATAACACTGTGCTTGGGCAAGAGAAGTTATCTGGGAGCAGGCACTGATTGGCAATACTGCAAGTCTGTCAAAAGAACTGAAAAAAGGGGCAGTTTGCAGAGGCTTAGATGCAAAATAATCCCAGAGGTTAAAAGTATATTATTATAATTGTGTTAGTTATGCAAAACTGGGAAATGGGTAATAAAGGGATTATCTAGCTTTTAAAACAATAAAAATTCTGGTGTAGACTGTCCCTTTCTACCTTTTCATACCTGATGTTTTAAAGCACGTTATTCCAAACTATTTAGGAATGTTAGGTGATTGATGCCCTTTATGGCTTAAAACCAGACTCTGCATCAACTATGTAATTTTCCATGGGAGTTTTGCCATGGATCCCCCTCCGGCATGCCACAGTCCAGGTGTTAGTCCCTTTGAAACAACCTTTCCATCACTATTGTGGCCAGAAAGAGTCCCTGTTGGTTTTAAAGTTCGCCTGCCTATTGAAGTCAATGGCGGTTCGCCCGGTTTGTGAACAGTTGCGGAAGTTCGAGCCCGCCGTTCGCGAACCAACATTTTTAGGTTTGCGACATCACTGATTACCATCAGAACCACTTAAAGGAGTCTTATCATCTATTTGTAAGATAGTGATTTCAGGTACTGAGTTATTCCTGAAATGAATCACCACAGCATCTGGCTTCTCTTTCACCATGTGACAGTTATGTCGGTTGCGAGATATATCAGATTTCTCATAATTGATAGGTCTTTTTACTTGTGACCAAATTACATTATTTATGCAAGCAATTATGGTGCTTAATTGCTTCAGGAGATCACTACCAATAATTAAATGATCAGTTGGCAGATCCACTATAATGATATTATGACCCTGTTCCCCAGTTTAAATTTTAACCATGCCGTACCGTAGAGTTTTAGAGAGTCACCCCCAACACCTATTAGTGAAACATCAAATTATTTTATTTTAGGTTTGTGGGGTGTTAGCTCATTTAGCTGTGTGTAGTACTTGTGGGATAAAATAGTTGCCTGAGACCCAGTATCAATTAATCCCATGTTAGGGTTGGAGACTGAATCATGCAGCTCAGCTAATACATAATATCTCCCTGCAGTTTCTACCATTTCAAATTGGCATGATTGCACACTTGTGGGCTTCGCCATGTGTTACCTGAATCTGCTGTGTTATCTGATGTAGAAGAAACTTCATTCTTACCATTCATGTCCTCTATAATGGGGCTGATTGGGTTCTTGTGTACTGCATCTGTGGAAATAAGATTAAGAGAATGCTGCAAAGGAAGAGATTTGTTAATGCTTTCAGGCTGAGGTTACTCCTCATCACAGCTAAATCGTCCGTTTCCCGTCTGTGGGGAGAGAACATGATTAGTACCATTATTGACATGTATCATTTCATTTGGTATATCTTTTCCCTCCCTTTCAGGTGATACTGCAGTATTTATGACTGTGCCTGTGGTCCGCTGCTGGCCACTGGCTGTACCCCTAAAAAAGGATTGTTATGTTGCTGAGCAGTAAACGCTTGACTCATATTAGCGAATTGTTCACTCAAGCGAATTAGCTGGGTACTAAGCTGATCTACTTGATCGTACAAGTTACCTCTACCCCTTTGCCTACCTCTTGATGCCCCATAGTAGTGATTCCTGGACCATTGGGTCCCTTAAGAATCAGGGCCGCTGTTTCTATACTGGCGTGGTTGCCCCTGGGGTTCAACTCATTCAGCACTATTTACTTGGGGTGTCTGGTTACCCTGAGAGTATTTTGCCACTTATTGTATCATCCTTTGTGGGGATACCTATTATCTTCTGGGAATTCACTTGGGAGTAGTTATTTACCTGGGCATGCCCCCCCCATTTTGGGTACAGTCTCTCTGCACCTCAGCTAGTGTTGGGGGAGGGACAGAGTTAAAACTTTGTGGGGATGGCCTGTTTTCTTGGGCCACCTCAGCATAGGTTTTCTTTTTACCAAATTAAGGGGGTTAGCTGACACCCTTGTTTCTGACACAATTTTGGGACTGGGCTTTGATTCCCTTTTAACCCCCTGTTCACCGGACTGCTGGATAGAGTGTACCTTTGTACTCTCTTTGATCAGCCATTCCAATGAGCAGTTCTAATCAAAATCCCTAGCTAAATTAAGTTTGATGGGTGTGGGCAGTGCTTCAAAATAAATTCACAAATTCTGACCATTCAAATATGGGATTATCTTCAGCTATACTGTACACACTTTTCAGTACAGAAAGGAATTATATAGGGCTTTGATTTGCACTACATTTTAAACCATATACAGCTATTTTCGCAGCAGTTTTAATGCGATGTGCCCAAATTCTTTTCTGCACTGTCATTTTGTCTCATTCCAGGAATGAATATTCATATCCCTTAGTGAAGCAAAGAATTTGTGATATTTACCTTCAAATACCCAGGGCAGAAATTCAATTTTTAACTGCTCACTTGTAACATTCATTATAGATAAAGCATTTTCAAAGGCCTCTAAGTGGTCAAATATGGAAGTGGTCCCCCTTTTGGAAAATTGGCATACTGTGTTCTTTAGGAATTTAATTATTGCAGGGGTGTCATACACTTTATTAAGTACATTACTGGATTTTATTGGGAACTTATTGTTTGAGTTAGAGCGCCTTTTATCTGTCCTATCTTTGCTATGCTGAAATTTCACCCGTGCATTTTTATATGGGCTGTCTGAGAAGCTAGCCCCCCTTCTGACCCGCTATAGAAGCTAGCCCCCCTTCTGACCCGCTATAGTAACTGACCTCTTCTTCTGAGGTGTAATAATCATCTTGTCCTCCAGAGTTAGGTAATTGCCTAAGGGGAAAAATTATCTCTGGGCCTGAATTAGGGCTATAATTTGGGTACTTTTGTCTATCCTCCTGCCTGGTATTTTGAAACTCATTTCTGACCCAGTCCTTAATTGAGTTAATCATTTCAGCATTGGTATTATTATTTAAAGGTTCCTTATTGCTGCTGATTTATCTTTTTAATTAATTTATTTCAGCCACACGATATCTAGCTTTTATAGTTTTATTTACATTTTGGCATTTTTCATAGTCTTCTTCTAAAGCTTTAAATTCAGCCACTAATTTCTGATTATATTTATTTAAGGCAGAAACCTTTTTATTCACTTCTAGAACCTCTACATTTCCGTTAATAAAGGCTTCTTCAAATTCTCGTAATGAATAATTTTCATCACTTAGCTGTCCTAATTGTCTGTCTTGTCCTTTAGAAAAATTTTAAATTAAGTCAGCACCTCTCACATAGTATGTTGGGGCACGGAAAAGGGGATTAGCCAGATCCCAGTATCATATTCCAAAATTCAAAAGGATTTCCAGCCTCCAAGTCATAGTTTAAAAGACCTTTATTGTTTCATGCAGGGTCCATACAAAAAAAACAAAGTTTCAAACCAGCAATTGGTTCTTAGTCATGTCTTGTCCTGCCATTTGGCTAGACATCTCACAGCTCAAATACTATAGGATCAACCAAGATTTTAAAATTAATTCATCTCACCCTCTAAATTCCATGCATTTACCAAGTTGCAGTAAAATTTGGTATAATTCACCATCTTCAACCCACATATCTTTAACTAAATCTTTGGCCTAAGCTTTACACCCCTTAATATACATGGATACATCATCCCCAATATCAAGTTTGCTCACGAGGTGGCTCATGGCTTTAAATCTAAGAGTTTCTGCCTGAGCCATTTCATGAACAGAGGATCTTGGGGAGGGCACATTTTCATCATATACAGAAACGCTAGCTTTACTTTTTTGCTGAAGACATAGCTATTTTAGTGTTGTACTTAATAAGATAAAAATGCTAATACAATTCTGACCAATAAGAGAGAGAAAAAAATATATATTTTCAAAAATTAATATTTCATAAATTTTCAAAATTAATTGTTAATAATATTTCAAGATATTAATATTAACTTTGAAATATTTAATCACAACAACAACAAAAATAATAATAATAAAAAAAAATAGATTTTTTTTTTTAATTTTTTTTTTTCAATAATAATTTCTATTTACTACAAATATATGATATCAATGTGATAAATATTAATAATATCTTGTGCAAGTGCCTCCAAATAATATGTCAGTATATGGCCGGGTTATAATACAATATATTTAATAATTATCCTTTAAAAAAAACTCAATAAAATGCATATACAAAACCATAAAATTAATAAAAAATCCTAAATTGTTTATATTAGTTAAAGCTTATAGACACATTGGAATATATTTGTAGAAAGACAGATATGAATCAATATTATAAACGTTTAAACTGTTATAATATGCTATACAAAGATCATAAAAGTTGCTTTATTCACAATAGCCTCTCAAACCAGAGTTGCATTTAAAATATCACAATGATACACCAAGATATAAGCCAGTAACATTCAAGCAGTACAATCAGCTATATAGCCACAATGTTTCTTATATAACTCCAATTTAAAACATCAGACATTGTGTATATTATTTGTGCAAACAACAAATTTCTATGCCAATTTATCTAAGCTGAAATTAATTAGTTACTTACAATTAAGACCAATTCTAATAAATATATATATATATATATATATATATATATATATATATATATATATATATATATATATATATATAGATATAGATATACAGGGAGTGCAGAATTATTAGGCAAGTTGTATTTTTGAGGATTAATTTTATTGTTGAACAACAACCATGTTCTCAATGAACCCAAAAAACTCATTAATATCAAAGCTGAATATTTTTGGAAGTAGTTTTTAGTTTGTTTTTAGTTATAGCTATTTTAGGGGGATATCTGTGTGTGCAGGTGACTATTACTGTGCATAATTATTAGGCAACTTAACAAAAAACAAATATATACCCATTTCAATTATTTATTTTTACCAGTGAAACCAATATAACATCTCAACATTCACAAATATACATTTCTGACATTCAAAAACAAAACAAAAACAAATCAGTGACCAATATAGCCACCTTTCTTTGCAAGGACACTCAAAAGCCTGCCATCCATGGATTCTGTCAGTGTTTTGATCTGTTCACCATCAACATTGCGTGCAGCAGCAACCACAACCTCCCAGACACTGTTCAGAGAGGTGTACTGTTTTCCCTCCTTGTAAATCTCACATTTGATGATGGACCACAGGTTCTCAATGGGGTTCAGATCAGGTGAACAAGGAGGCCATGTCATTAGATTTTCTTCTTTTATACCCTTTCTTGCCAGCCATGCTGTGGAGTACTTGGACGCGTGTGATGGAGCATTGTCCTGCATGAAAATCATTTTTTTCTTGAAGGATGCAGACTTCCTGTACCACTGCTTGAAGAAGGTGTCTTCCAGAAACTGGCAGTAGGACTGGGAGTTGAGCTTGACTCCATCCTCAACCCGAAAAGGCCCCACAAGCTCATCTTTGATAATACCAGCCCAAACGAGTACTCCACCTCCACCTTGCTGGCGTCTGAGTCGGACTGGAGCTCTCTGCCCTTTACCAATCCAGCCACGGGCCCATCCATCTGGCCCATCAAGACTCACTCTCATTTCATCAGTCCATAAAACCTTAGAAAAATCAGTCTTGAGATATTTCTTGGCCCAGTCTTGATGTTTCAGCTTGTGTGTCTTGTTCAGTGGTGGTCGTCTTTCAGCCTTTCTTACCTTAGCCATATCTCTGAGTATTGCACACCTTGTGCTTTTGGGCACTCCAGTGATGTTGCAGCTCTGAAATATGGCCAAACTGGTGGCAAGTGGCATCTTGGCAGCTGCACGCTTGACTTTTCTCAGTTCATGGGCAGTTATTTTGCGCCTTGGTTTTTCCACACGCTTCTTGCGACCCTGTTGACTATTTTGAATGAAACGCTTGATTGTTCGATGATCACGCTTCAGAAGCTTTGCAATTTTAAGAGTGCTGCATCCCTCTGCAAGATATCTCACTATTTTTGACTTTTCTGAGCCTGTCAAGTCCTTCTTTTGACCCATTTTGCCAAAGGAAAGGAAGTTGCTTAATATTATGCACACCTGATATAGGGTGTTGATGTCATTAGACCACACCCCTTCTCATTACAGAGATGCACATCACCTAATATGCTTAATTGGTAGTAGGCTTTCGAGCCTATACAGCTTGGAGTAAGACAACATGCATAAAGAGGATGATGTGGTCAAAATACTCATTTGCCTAATAATTCTGCACACAGTGTATATATATATATATATATATATATATATATATTTGCAAAGATAAATTACTTAGCACTAAGGATTAGTTTTAAAATACACAGGCTATGAAATACAAGGTTAAAATACAAATTATTTTTTTTTTAAATCTGCTAACTGCACTTTAGTTATAATTACTAAATACCTATGATTTAAATATTTAAAAACATAGTACGATCATACATCACCAACTTGAACCGATGAATGTTTCAACTCTTTCCAAGTATTTTCAGATCACCTCAATTGAAGAAAAGTTATTGCATAGATCAAGCTTAGTCTCAGCTCCTTGCTTAAGTGATTGTGTTCCCAAGTATGGCCGCCATTAGTCAATCCCCAGTGTAAGCAGATCAAAGAAAACTCTAACACTGTCCTTTTCTTGCATTCTGCCTTCCTTATATTTAATCATTGATGATCTTTTTCGGTTATGCCCATGGATGCTTGTCCCTTCTCATTGGTTCATTTTTGGGGATGCTCCCCTCACTGGCTCTGTATGTGTCCTAATCAAAAATTAATTTGGCTGTCATACCATTCCAAGCAATATAGTCCCACCATCCATTTTTGTTACAATTTAATATATCTTTATAAAATGACCATTTAAACCACCATAACTCCTTGCATTAATAAATCTTTCCTGTCAGCATCCATCTCATCTAGCATAACAGAAAACCTACCACCTGATATCAAACATCAATATTTTATAGTCATATCACATCAAGTAATTCCTATATATTCATCCCATTATATTTTAAGAGATGTATTTAAAATTTCATAAACATTTAGTGTATAACCATATTATATGACTTAGGTCAACCCATGTTGGAATTCTGTATTAGCATATTTTAGCTCCATCTGGAAGATAGAAAAACAACCATATGTTATATTTAAAAATGGGATCATTATAATTGTTATTTAATTTTTTACAAATTTGAATTGTAGCTTATATATATATATATATATATATATATATATATATATATATATATATATATATATATATATATATTTTAATACAGTCTGAGGCATACATTTAATATGTTATCTGAATATATGTACATATATATATAAATGAAGAAGTGAAAAAGCCAAACAGGTCTTAAAACAAAAAGTCCAATTTTAATGGTTAATTTTAAAAGTATTGACAGTACTCAGTGCGAAAAGTCTGACATGTTTCGGCCCACGGCCTTACTCCTAGACATAATTTCAAGTGAACAACCGCCAATATTTAAAAGCAGTACTGAGAATCTATTGGTTGTCATTAATTACAAACGGGGAACACTTGTGTTAGTTTGTGCAAAAAAACACACACATAGGAGAGCCTGAGAAACAGAACTATTGTACATATATATAATTACTCTGGGCCTATTTGAAAATCACAATAATACTTAACATATAATATCAAACAGACAGAAGATATAGATTATATGATAATGATTGTGAGTATATAAACTGTACATAAAGGCCTATTAGCATACAGTAAAACTAATGACAAAGAAAAAGAAAATTGCTTGGTAATCACTAATAGTCGCAAATAAAGACATATTTATATAATATTGGTTATGAATATATATCGCACTGAGTACTGTCAATACTTTTAAAATTGACCATTAAAATTGGACTTTTTGTTTTAAGACCTGTTTGGCTTTTTAACTTCTTCATTTACCCATTATCCCTTTTAACAAGCCTGGTCTAAGAACGAGTTCTATTCCGTGGTAAATATACCCCGGATTATCAATTCTTCCCCTGAACTTGGATTTCGGAGTTTCCCCTGAAGGATTGGCCGAGCGGTGGAGCTACTTCATAGACGAGCACGGATTGGTTGATATCATCACGGTGGGTCGTTAGGAGCTGCAGCCATGCCAGAGAGCGGACAGAAGGAGTGGATGGTCTGGAGTTTCACCGGTCTTCCAGAGGTGCAGCGGTGGCGGTGCCGACTGGTTTAGACACCAGAGAATAAACCTGTTTACCCCTCCTACAGAAGCTGCACAGGATCCTGTGAGTACCCACCTTAGATGAACTTTATTGCTTTCCGTTTTTTTCACCGAGCGCAGGCATACTTCACAGCGGGCTCCATTGGGACTTTACGTCACGACAGGTTACCCAAACACAGCCTTGATGTTCCTTTTGTATCTTTTACATATATATATATACATATATTTATTTCTATGCTTCTAAAATACAGAGGTTAAAGGGACAGTCTAGGCCAAAATAGGCTTTCATGATTCACATAGAGCATGTCATTTTAAACAATTTTCCAATTTATTTTTATCACCAATTTTGCTTTGTTCTCTTGGTATTCTTAGTTGAAAGCTTAACCTAGGAGGTTCATATGCTAATTTCTTAGACCTTGAAGGCCACCTCTTTTCAGAATGCATTTTAACAGTTTTTCACCACTAGAGGGTATTAGTTCACGTATTTCATATAGACAACACTGTGCTCATGCACGTGAAGTTATCTGGGAGCAGGCACTGATTGGCTAAACTGCAAGTCTGTCAAAAGAACTGAAATAAAGGGGCAGTCTGCAGAGGCTTAGATACAAGATAATCACAGAGGTTAAAAGTATATTAATATAACTATGTTGGTTATGCAAAACTGGGGAATGTATAATAAAGGGATTATCTTTTAAAACAATAAAAATTCTGGTGTAGACTGTCCCTTTAAGACATTTTATGCTTTAAAAAAATATATATTGGTTAAGATATGTTAAAATCTTAACTCTAGAGGTAATTAACAAGTCTATGTTAATCACTATACAGTCAGAATTTTATTTGCTTATCTGACTTTATGTACAGAATGTTGTCTCCAAACATTCCATGATGTATGCTGGCTTGGTTACCCCCTGCAGGGCTGTGTGTTTCATAAAGCCAAACCTTTTGTTTCAAATGCTATGTTATCAGGAAAGGGAATCCTCACACTTGATCCAAGATTTACAACACACAAAAATATAGTTGGTTTCAGAGTAGAAATAGGGGTCATTGACCATCTGATAGGGATTTTAGCTTCACACCTCAGCAGGACATTTTTGGAAACAACCTTTTGTTCTCAGATGTGGAATACATAGGGGCCTAGTTATCAAGCCGTCAACCTCAAATACGCTGGAATTCCGCAGCGTATTTGTGGCGAGGCTGATACGCCTTAGTTATCAAAGGCTCGAGACCGGCAAAAGTAGAATTTTGTGACGTAAACTTCGATCCGCCGGACTCAGTCCGACACAGATCGATTCTTACGTCACTCCAGATGTTCCGCACACAAGTGCGGCACATTCTCACTACTTTTGCTAGTTATCAAAAAACTAGCAGGTAAGCTCGGCACTTTTACGGCCCAGCGTACCTGGTTTTCAATCCGCCACCCCTGGAGGCGGCGGATCCCATAGGAATCAATGGGAGTCTGACCATAGCGAAAGTACAAGTTCGCTGCTGCCAGACATCCCATTGATTCCTATGGGAGCTGTCCACACCTAACACCCTAACATGTACCCCGAGTCTAAACACCCCTAATCTGCCCCCCCTACACCGCCGCAACTAAATAAAGTTATTACCCCCTAAACCGCCGCTCCCGGAGCCCACCGCAACTATAATAAACTGATTAACCCCTAAACCGCCGCTCCCGGAGCCCACCGCAAGCTACTCTATACATATTAACCCCTAAACCGCCGCTCCCGGAGCCCACCGCAACTATAATAAATGTATTAACCCCTAAACCGCCGCTCCATGAACCCGCCGCAACCTATATTAAATGTATTAACCCCTATCCTGCCCCCCCTACACCGTCGCCACCTATAATACATTTAATAACCCCTAATCTGCCCCCCCTACACCGTCGCCACCTATAATAAATGTATTAACCCCTATCCTGCCCCCCACTACGCCGCCGCCACTGTAATAAAATTATTAACCCCTAAACCTAAGTCTAACACTAACCCTAACGCCCCCTAACTTAAATATTAATTAAATAAATCAAAATAATATTTATCTTATTAACTAAATGAATCCTATTTAAAACTAAATACTACCTATAAAATAAACCCTAATATAGCTACAATATAAATAATAATTATATTCTAGCTATCTTAGGATTTATTTTTATTTTACAGGTACCTTTCAATTTATTTTAACTAGGTACAATAGCTATTAAATAGTTATTAACTATTTAATAGCTTACCTAGCTAAAATAAACTGAAATTTACCTGTAAAATAAAAACTAACCTAAGTTACAATTACACCTAACACTACACTATACTTTAATAAATTATTCCTATTTAAAAATAAATACTTACCTGTAAAATAAACCCTAAGATAGCTCCAATATAATTAATAATTATATTGTAGCTATCTTAGGATTTATATTTATTTTACAGGTAACTTTGTATTTATTTTAGCTAGTTAGAATAGTTATTAAATAGTTATTAACTATTTAATAACTACCTAGCTAAAATAAATACAAAATTACCTGTAAAATAAATCCTAACCTAAGTTACAATTAAACCTAATACTACACTATCATTAAATTAATTAAATAAACTACCTACAAATAACTACAATTAAATACAATTACATAAACTAACTAAAGTACAAAAAATAAAAAAAGCTAAGTTACAAAAAATAAAAAAATAAGTTACAAACATGTTAAAAATATTACAACAATTTTAAGCTACTTACACCTAATCTAAGCCCCCTAATAAAATAACAAACCCCCCCAAAATAAAAAAATGCCCTACCCTATTCTAAATTAAATAAATTTCAAAGCTCTTTTACCTTACCAGCCCTTAAAAGGGCCATTTGTGGGGGCATGCCCCAAAGAAAACAGCTCTTTTGCCTGTAAAAGAAAAATACAAACCCCCCCAACATTAAAAACCACCACCCACATACCCCTAATCTAACCCAAAACCCCCTTACAAAAACCTAACACTAATCCCCTGAAGATCATCCTACCTTGTCTTCACTCAGCCGAGCAGCGATGGAACCGAAGTGGACATCCGGAGCGGAAGAAGTTAATCCTCCAAGCGGCGCTGAAGAAATCTTCCATCCGATGAAGTCATCATCCAGGCGGCGCTGATGAAAAGTCTTCGATCCGGCCGATATCATCTTCAAAGAGGCGCTGAAGAGGTCTTCTATCCGGGCGATGTCATCTTCCAAGCCGGGTCTTGAATCTTCCTCCCGCCGACGCGAACCTCCTTCTTCACCGACGGACTACGACGAATGAAGGCTCCTTTAAGGGACGTCATCCAAGATGGCGTCCCCTCAATTCCGATTGGCTGATAGGATTCTATCAGCCAATCGGAATTAAGGTAGGAAAAATCTGATTGGCTGATGGAATCAGCCAATCAGATTGAGCTCGCATTCTATTGGCTGATCGGAACAGCCAATAGAATGCGAGCTCAATCTGATTGGCTGATTGGATCAGCCAATTGGATTGAACTTGAATCTGATTGGCTGATTCCATCAGCCAATCAGATTTTTCCTACCTTAATTCCGATTGGCTGATAGAATCCTATCAGCCAATCGGAATTGAGGGGACGCCATCTTGGATGACGTCCCTTAAAGGAGCCTTCATTCGTCGTAGTCCGTCGGTGAAGAAGGAGGTTCCGCGTCGGCGGGAGGAAGATTCAAGACCCGGCTTGGAAGATGACATCGCCCGGATAGAAGACCTCTTCAGCGCCTCTTTGAAGATGACATCGGCCGGATTGAAGACTTTTCTTCAGCGCCGCCTGGATGATGACTTCATCGGATGGAAGATTTCTTCAGCGCCGCTTGGAGGATTAACTTCTTCCGCTCCGGATGTCCACTTCGGTTCCATCGCTGCTCGGCTGAGTGAAGACAAGGTAGGATAATCTTCAGGGGCTTAGTGTTAGGTTTTTCTAAGGGGGGTTTGGGTTAGATTAGGGGTATGTGGGTGGTGGGTTTTAATGTTGGGGGGGTTGTATTTTTCTTTTAAAGGCAAAAGAGCTGTTTTCTTTGGGGCATGCCCCCACAAATGGCCCTTTTAAGGGCTGGTAAGGTAAAAGAGCTTTGAAATTTATTTAATTTAGAATAGGGTAGGGCATTTTTTTATTTTGGGGGGGTTTGTTATTTTATTAGGGGGCTTAGATTAGGTGTAAGTAGCTTAAAATTGTTGTAATATTTTTAACATGTTTGTAACTTATTTTTTAATTTTTTGTAACTTAGCTTTTTTTATTTTTTGTACTTTAGTTAGTTTATGTAATTGTATTTAATTGTAGTTATTTGTAGGTAGTTTATTTAATTAATTTAATGATAGTGTAGTATTAGGTTTAATTGCAACTTAGGTTAGGATTTATTTTACAGGTAATTTTGTATTTCTTTTAGCTAGGTAGTTATTAAATAGTTAATAACTATTTAATAACTATTCTAACTAGCTAAAATAAATACAAAGTTACCTGTAAAATAAATATAAATCCTAAGATAGCTACAATATAATTATTAATTATATTGGAGCTATCTTAGGGTTTATTTTACAGGTAAGTATTTATTTTTAAATAGGAATAATTTATTAAAGTATAGTGTAGTGTTAGGTGTAATTGTAACTTAGGTTAGTTTTTATTTTACAGGTAAATTTCAGTTTATTTTAGCTAGGTAAGCTATTAAATAGTTAATAACTATTTAATAGCTATTGTACCTAGTTAAAATAAATTGAAAGGTACCTGTAAAATAAAAATAAATCCTAAGATAGCTAGAATATAATTATTATTTATATTGTAGCTATATTAGGGTTTATTTTATAGGTAAGTATTTAGTTTTAAATAGGATTCACTTAGTTAATAAGATAAATATTATTTTGATTTATTTAATTAATATTTAAGTTAGGGGGGCGTTAGGGTTAGGGTTAGACTTAGGTTTAGGGGTTAATAATTTTATTACAGTGGCGGCGGCGTAGTGGGGGGCAGGATAGGGGTTAATAAATTTATTATAGGGGGCGACGGTGTAGGGGAGGCAGATTAGGGTTTAATAGGTTTAATATAGGTTGCGGCGGGTTCAGGGAGCGGCGGTTTAGGGGTTAAACTATTTATATAGTTGCGGAGAGGTGCGGGATCAGCAGGATAGGGGTTAATAACTTTATAATAGAGGGCGACGGTGTAGGGGGGGCAGGATAGTGGTTACTAGGTATACTGTAGGTGGCAGCGGTGTCCGGGAGCGGCGGTTTAGGGGTTAATACATTTATAAGAGTTGCGGCAGGGTCTAGGAGCGGCGGTTTAGGGGTTAATACATTTATAAGAGTTGCGGCAGGGTCTAGGAGCGGCGGTTTAGGGGTTAATACATTTATAAGAGTTGCGGCAGGGTCTAGGAGCGGTGGTTTAGGGGTTAATACATTTATAAGACTTGCGGCAGGGTCTAGGAGCGGCGGTTTAGGGGTTAGTAACTTTATTTAGTTGCGGGGGGCTCCGGGGGCGCCGGTATAGGGGGTAGAACAGTGTAGTTTAGTGTGAGTGCTTAGTGACAGGCTAGCAAGAAAGCTGTCAAACAGCCGAAGAGCAGCGAGATCGGATGAGTGATAACTCTCACAGTCCGCTGCTCATTGCCCCGCGGCTTTTTGACAGCTTTTTTTGATAACTTAGGCGTATTTTTTCAGGTCCGCGGCAGCGATGTGAGGCGAGCTTAGGCGGGCGTATTGGGCCGGCGAAGCCAGAAAAGTAGACGGCTTGATAACTACCCCCCATAGTGTGACGAATGAGCATGCTCAAACTTACTATTTGAGAGATTTCATACTTATTTTATCTGATATTATATATATATATATATATATATATATATATACAAATGTGTATATATATATATATATATATATATATATATATATATATATATATATACAAATGTAATCATATGTGTTTATTTACTTCTTAATAATTATATTGAAACATTGTAGCAACGCGCTCTCTGTAGGAATCATTGCTTGAAACATTTATGCCATAATATTGTCACACTAGGTGTATTAAAACAGTACACTATATATTGTGAGATTAGCGCTGTGTAGTGAACTCTACTTTGTTTTTCTCTATACCAATACGGTGTGATCACCTGCAAGGGTAGTGTGACCACACTCTTTCGTTTACTCCAGCAGCTTATCTCGTACTGGTGTTAATATTTTTTTGCGCCTCCAGTGTGGCCCACACCTAGGTGTGGCTCACATTACGAAAACCCTTTGCTTCTGATATATATATATATATGTGTGTATTTTCCACTGACATTTACAGATGCCCTGACAGTGGAAACAAAAATACAGTATTTGACCATAATTATACATTCATTTTGATATGGAACCATACTACATAACTGAAACAAAACACTTTTCAGTCTGAGTAAAAAGGACATAAAATTAAAAAAAAAAAAAAAAAAAAGGAAGCATAACAAAACTTCTTGTATATGTCCTATAACTTAGGTCTTGTTAGTCTGGGCAATCATATTAACAAAACTCTTTTTGCTTCGATTACATAATCATATTCTTGTCAAATATTTTTTCCAAAGCATTTTCCGATAAACATATTTTAACTTTGTACTTAAATAATACTTACTATGTATCGGAATTCAAATTTGGTCGATAACAAACTTTATAACTTGAAAGAATGCTTCCCACAAAAACATGAACAAAAGGGGGCGCAAAGCAAAAGCAAAGAATACAAAGAAAGAGACAGGGTGCATAATATAGGCCTCCAAGTGGCCGGCAATTCATTAGTGAAAATTCACTGCCTTACTAACTTAGATTTTATTAACGGTTTAATAATTTGTAGTTGGGCATTTATCGGCTGTGACTCTATTAACTTTAAGCATTTATAGAAAAAGCATTTTAAATGTTTCTCAGAATCCAGTGTAATGTTATATTTTTCCATTACAATTTGGTTTATCATCTCAGACGTGAATTGCGCTATACTAGGTGCTTGGGCAGATTTCCATTTAGAAAGGATCAGCATACTGCCCTGCAGAATGGCGTTATTAATTAAATTTGAATTGATTCACCAGTCTAGACGGCAGTATAGAAAAAGGACAAATTTGCTATTAATTTGGAATTCCTGGACCAGCATCTTGCTCAACCAATAGTTGATTTTTTCACCAAAACTGTCTAATTTTTTGTCATGACCAGAAGCAATGTTCCAGATCTGCATATCTTGTTCAACATTTATAACATACTATGATATCCTTTCTGTACCATTGTGCCAATTTGCTGGGTGTGATATAAAGTTGGGTTATTATTTTAAAATATTATTTTAAAATTTGATTCTCTCCAAGAAGTTATATTGGTTGCTTTAACAATGTTATGAAGGCTAGATATTACCTCTGTAGTTGAAAGCATATTAATTGTTTTCAGCCATCTTCTATGTACTACCTGTATATATTCTTCGGACTTATATGACATACGAGTGTTATATATTGTGGTAATTGCATATTTCTTTTGTTGAAATATTCTATAACTTTTTCTAGTTCTCCCAACTGCCAGTCGGTACCAAACTTGTCCTGCAATTCATTGAATAAGTGTCTGATTTGGAGGTATGCATATAATTCTGTTTTAGGTAGCTGGAATTCTCTACTTAAATGCTTCAAATGATTTAATAGAGCATACCATTACATCCTGTAGCTTACTACATTGGTGAGGCCCCTGTTGTGCCATTTTTTTAAATATTCCCCCTTTACTACATCCTGGCATAAAGTTAGGGTTTCCCAAAATTGGTAGAAATCGTGATACACAGGGTTTCACTCCTATCCCATTACAGAGTCTGTGTTATGCCATTATCACATTGTTAATCACAGTGAGTTGGGATATTTATTTTTGTATATTTTGAAACTCAGTGTAATAGAGCTTTTAAAGACAAGAGGGCACATATATTTGTTTCTAACTGCCAATATGTCACATGATTCTCTTCTATAATCCAATCTATGACGTACTTAGATAGTGCTGCAAGATTGTATATCTTTAGGTTTTGGCAATGCCAAGCCACCTGCTCTAACTGGAAGGCAAAGTGTTTCTGTTACACATCTTATTTTTTTCCCTTGCCATACAAAACAAGCTCATATCTTGTTGAACCTAATCATATATTTCTGTTTTATAATTAAAGGGATATTTTGTAACAGGTACAACATACGTGGAAATATAACATTTATTAACATTATTCTAGCTGAGATAGTGAGAGATAGGGCTGCCCATCTCTTGCAGTCTGCTAGACACTTGTCTAGACAAACGGTGAAATTTTTGGTGTATCATTGTCTTGGATTTTTACTAATATATATTCCCAAATATTTAATACATTCCACACTTCTAAATTGGCATTTCACTTGCTCAAATTGTGGTTAAGTTAGCCACATAATTTCTGACTTATCTACGTTAATCTTGTAGCCTGAGAATGAACTAAATTGGTTGTATATATTAAGGAAATGCTTATTACTCTGTGCAGTGTTGGTAAGATATATCAGTAAGTCGTTTGCAAATAGTGATAAAACTGTTTTGTGTTGCTGTATATTACTACCTGGCAATTCCTGTTTCAGCTTTATTGCTAGCGGTTCTATTGAAAAGTTAAAAAGGAGGGGCGATAGTGGGCAAACTTGCCTTGTTCCTTTCTTTAACTGCATGTTGGGTTTTGGTTCGTTATTTATGATTATATTAGAAGTGGGATTCCTATAGATTAGTTTTATAAAATCATTTATATTACCTTGTAAGCCAAATTTGTCAAGAGCTGTGAATAAATGATCCCACGTTATGGAATCAAACACTTTTTCGGCGTCCACTACAAGAACTGCTATATCTGTTTTTTTATGCCGCAAAGTATTTAGAATGCATTTCGCTTTTAGTGTAGTAGGTATTGTAAAGGTTAGTAAGAGTAGGTTTTACTTTACTGGATAGCATTTTAAAAAATTCTGCAGGTAACATGTCTGGTCCCGGTGCTTTATTCGATTTTATCTTGCCTATTTTTTTTGCTACTTCATCTTCCGTTATGGTTTGGTTAATTGTCAATACATTCTCTTCAGCAAGTCTTGTAATATCTACCTTATCCCACATTTTGTGTATTATTGAAGAAAATAATGATAGATCACCTGATTCACATCCCTATTGGTTGACACTCTATGCGCTCTTATTTTAATTGAAGCGATATGGTTATTCTGTGTGTTGTTTTTAATAAGCCTAGATAAATATTTGGCCGATCTACCATAATAGACTCTATATAGGGCTCTCTCTTATCTATCTTGTTGGGTGGCATTTTGTTTTAGGAAGAGATCTCTTTCTTGTTTACTATTTTTGTACTTGTTCCATAATCGAGGATTAGGATTATTTATATAGGCTCTATAGCTATTTTTTCGTTGATTGGCTAGTTGGAGATTTTTCTCTCTACTTTTTTGTTCCATTTACATATTTATGCCTTAATAGCACCTCTCAAGAAAGCTTTTGCTGCTTCAAAGTATGCTTCACTTTTTCCTAGATATGCTCTATTAAACCACTGGAATTCCTTCAACTTTTCACTGATATGATTTTTGAAATGTATATTGTCTGCTAAGTATCTAGGAAATGTGAATCTACCTGGATCGTTTTTAAATTGTGCTGTATTCTGTAGTTCTAACGTGATAATCGCATGGTCGGAAACAATGATGTCTTTAATGTCTGAGTTAATATCAAGCCCCAGTAGATTATCTGAAATTAGAAAGAAATCAATTCGTGAAAACGGGTTAAATGTTTTGTATACGCATGAAAATGAACGTATATCTGGATTTTGATTTATCCATATGTCTTGTAATCTTAGTCCTTTGCTTCTCTTTTAGAGTCTCTGGAATGACTACACCCTAGCCTATCTACTAACAGCAGTGGTGCCAAATTGAAATCCCCCCCCTAACCATTACATTCTTCCCTATGTACTTTATAAGTTTATTGTTTAGCTCCTCCTAGAATCCATAGTCCATCTTATTAGGGCTATAGACATTGCATAAAATAAGATTTGACTTATGTATTTGTATTTCTATGATTAAATATCTGGCCTGCTTATCAATATCCTGTGATATTATATTATAGGAGAGGTATTTATTAAAGAGCACCACTACTCCCCTACCATAAAATGGAGTAGAGATTGCTTGACCTACCCATCTGCTTTTAAGTATAGGAGTTTCAATTTGATTGAGATGCGTCTCTTGTAGAAACACTATACTTGGTTTCATATATCCTAGTTGTTTTAAAATCAGTTTCCTTTTTATAGGAGAGGTTATTCCACCTACATTCCATGATAACAAATTAACATTGTTTGCCATTCTTACTATCTATTGCACTCTGTGTGGAAAAAAATAAGAAAAAGATATAAAAATGTGACAGGGGCAAAAATAATACTAAATACCCCCTCCTCTGCCCTCCCTCACTGGCACATGATTATACAGAGGGCTATCATTAACAGTTTAAGGGGTCAATTTATGCAGCATACGCTGTCGGCATTTATAATTGCACCCGCAGTTATTGTGAACTGCTGGTGCAATGCTGCCCCCTGCAGATTCATGGCCAATCGGCCGCTAGCAGGGGGTTTTGATCAATCCGATCGTATTCGATCAGGTTGATTTCTGTCCGCCACCTCAAAGCTTCATAACTTCTGTTTCCGGCGAGCCAAACACGGGGCATCAAGCTCCACACAGAGCTTGATAAATGGACCCCTTAGCCTGTATTTATGATGGAATAACAGTCTACGTATGTCCTATATTTCTAAAGAACGTATCAAGAATCTAGATAGGCCATCAGTGAAGGGTTTTCAAATCTGTCCTTCACATGCAATTTAATAATCATCTGATTAGTAAACATGGTTATTATTAGAGATGTGCATTTGTTTTGTTACAAATGCTACTTCGAACAAAAAAGTATATTAATTTAGTTTTCAAGAAAGGAATATCTGAATGAATCCCCAAAACTCATCAGTATTACTTTGTTTTCTTTAAACTACCTTTAAAGGGTTAAATACTTACCTCTAGCCTGCTAGAGAGCCATACTAACCCGGTATTCACAGAGCCCGGCTACACTAATAGGAGGCATTGCTCGGAGGCTCCCAGGGCCTGCACTAAAGGAGAAGGTTCATTAGTGCAGGCCCAGAGAGCTGCCATGCTAAATCTCCTATTAGCATGGCTGGGGCTCTATGAAGAAAAGGAGCAGGTAAGCACAGCTCTCCAGTGTGCTAAGGGTAAGCTTTTTCACCTGTAGCTTTGGAACATTTACATTCTAAGGAAAACAAAACAAATACAAATTTCAGCCAATAAATATTCGGGGGGGGGAATATTTTTCTTATTATTTCATTCCAAAAGATTCAGATTAACCAATTTATTTGGCGCTGCAGACGTCTAGTTATTAACCTGCTCTCCCCCAAGATAATCCTGAAAATCTGCCCTCTTAGGGAGGACTGAGGAAAGGTTTGAAAACCCCTGCTATGAGGCAGTACCTCCATATCATGTTAAAGTTCACAGGTTCAAATTACACAAAAAACTGTTTATATTTTTCTTTTTATGATAATTTATTAGGGTCAATAAAAATAACCAAATTAATATGCAAGTTTTTAAAACTCATTCAGCATTTTTGTCTTTCTGCATAAGTTACATGCTTAGAGGCTGAATTATCATATGTCTGTCAGACCTGATCCGACAGTGCGGATCAGGTCCGACAGACCTCGCTGAATGCGGAGAGCAATACGCTCTCCATATTCAGCATTGCACCAGCAGCTCACAAGAGCTGCTGGTGCAATGCCGCCCCCTGCAGACTCGCAGCCAATCGGCCACCAGCAGGGAGGTGTCAATCAACCTGATCGTACTCAATCGGATTGTATTGTGGCGATTCCTGTCCGCCTCATCAGAGCAGGCCGACAGGGTTATGGAGCAGCAGTCTTTAGACCTCTGCTCTATAACTTGTGTTTCTGGCGAGTCTGAAGACTCGCCAGAAACACATGCCCTCAAGCTCCCTACGGAGCTTGATAAATGGGCCTCTTAAAGTTAAATGCAAAGCTAAAGTTCCTACTAGAGGTTTTCGCTCAGATTTGAAATATGTGTATTTTTGCATTTGAAGTTCCTTCATTTTTACATATTTAATATAATATATACAACAAATAAAATCTCCCTTGTTCCTTAGCGACACATTGCCATATAATACATAGCAGCAAAGTGCAATTAAGCTCACTTAAACCTACAACTTCTATATAAGCCTGAAAGCATAAAGATCTTCTCTGCATGAGCTATACGTCTATATGTATATATAAGGCATGTGCAGTTGGCATTCGTTTATATAAACACATAAATATATCCAAGGGTAGCAGAATTCGATTAGTTTCAATGCCCAATTTGTTAATTTGAATGTGCATCACACAAAGATTTGTGCAAATCCAGATCTTTGTGTGTTGACCTTTGACATACACATATCTAATGCAAATGCCTAGTATATACGTATATTTCTCTATATTACCTCTCTTATCTCCAAATTCTCCACTACTGCCCTCTTTGATTAATCTCTGACCCACAACTCTCAACTCCTATTTTATCTACTTCCTTCTCTCGCCTCCAAGAATTCTCACATGCTGCTCCTGTCCTCTGTAGCTCTCAAACCTACTCCATCAGACTGTCCTCAATCTTGTATAGTTTCCGACGCTCTTTAAAAACTCACCTATTTGTAGAAGTTTACTTTCTATCCTAAACAAATAAATATTGAACTGCCTTGACATGCTGCTAAAATTTTCTTGACAAGCTACTCCAAAACATATGTCTCGGCACCCTTCACCTGAAGACTGTAAACTCTTTGGAGCAGGGCTAGTTTTGTTTAGTCTGTTATTTATTTGTATCTTACTGCATATCTTGAACATGCAGAAAACAGTAAACAAACAAGGAGCTATTGCCTTGATTCTATATTGACAACAGATCATTTATTTGTCAGTTTCCTTTTAATAATATCATCTAGAAAAGCAGACTGTAGATCCATCATACACGCAAACAACCTCTTTAAGCAAAGTGTGCTTAAATCATGTTAAAAAAAAAACATTCTCCATTTAAATTTTCTAATTTAAAAAACTTCTACATTATTTTATTGTAACTAAATTAATTTTAGGAGCTATACAATCTCAGTAGTCTAATTTCTAATCTTACATAAATAATCTGTTTCTTTTTTTCTGCCCAATGGCAAAAGATGGCCTTGTCCACCAAGAAATGTTCATTTCTATCGCACCAGTCTCGCAAGCCATGGCCGGGTTGAAATGTGCTAAAAAAAATGGGCTGTCCCTCAATGTATGGATGACTGGAAATGTATCTTTCATAGGAAAGCATAGGGCTCACTACCTTTGAACATCCCAAGCACATAATCAATTAATGTAAATCTCAGCAGTGTGGAGGGGTTATATATTCAAAAACAACATTTAGGGCCATTATGAGTGGAGCACTAACCGTTACGCACGAGCGATAAGGGGTTTATTGCGGGTGTTTTGCACTCATTGGGTTGTCCGCTCATATTAAAAGTTCAAAGTTAAGGCGATTGCGCTAGAATGGTTATTGATTATCGCTTCCTCAGAAGTCTGGTTAATTGTTTCGCAAAACAAAAAAGCGTTACAAAACACATTAAAATACATTACCAAATACAGTTACACTCATAATAACACCATCTAATCAAAATTACTTTAAAAAAAATAATACTGCACAGTTATAAGCTATGAAGGCTCATCTCAGGTGTTAGACAACAAAGGCTTCAAAGGGCTTTCACATAGATATATGTATGTATAAATGTCTATGTATATGTACATATATGTTTATATGTATATGTGTATATATGTATTTACAGACATATGTACACATACCGGGAGTGCAGAATTATTAGGCAAATGAGTATTTTGACCACATCATCCTCTTTATGCATGTTGTCTTACTCCAAGCTTTATAGGCTCGAAAGCCTACTACCAATTAAGCATATTAGGTGATGTGCATCTCTGTAATGAGAAGGGGTGTGGTCTAATGACATCAACACCCTATATCAGGTGTGCATAATTATTAGGCAACTTCCTTTCCTTTGTCAAAATAGGTCAAAAGAAGGACTTGACAGGCTCAGAAAAGTCAAAAATAGTGAGATATCTTGCAGAGGGATGCAGCACTCTTAAAATTGCAAAGCTTCTGAAGCGTGATCATCGAACAATCAAGCGTTTCATTCAAAATAGTCAACAGGGTCGCAAGAAGCGTGTGGAAAAACCAAGGTGCAAAATAACTGCCCATGAACTGAGAAAAGTCAAGCGTGCAGCTGCCAAGATGCCACTTGCCACCAGTTTGGCCATATTTCAGAGCTGCAACATCACTGGAGTTCCCAAAAGCACAAGGTGTGCAATACTCAGAGACATGGCCAAGGTAAGAAAGGCTGAAAGACGACCACCACTGAACAAGACACACAAGCTGAAACGTCAAGACTGGGCCAAGAAATATCTCAAGACTGATTTTTCTAAGGTTTTTTGGACTGATGAAATGAGAGTGAGTCTTGATGGGCCAGATGGATGGGCCCGTGGCTGGATTGGTAAAGGGCAGAGAGCTCCAGTCCGACTCAGACGCCAGCAAGGTGGAGGTGGAGTACTGATTTGGGCTGGTATCATCAAAGATGAGCTTGTGGGGACTTTTCGGGTTGAGGATGGAGTCAAGCTCAACTCCCAGTCCTACTGCCAGTTTCTGGAAGACACCTTCTTCAAGCAGTGGAACAGGAAGAAGTCTGCATCCTTCAAGAAAAACATGATTTTCATGCAGGACAATGCTCCATCACACGCGTCCAAGTACTCCACAGCGTGGCTGGCAAGAAAGGGTATAAAAGAAGAAAATCTAATGACATGGCCTCCTTGTTCACCTGATCTGAACCCAATTGAGAACCTGTGGTCCATCATCAAATGTGAGATTTACAAGGAGGGAAAACAGTACACCTCTCTGAACAGTGTCTGGGAGGTTGTGGTTGCTGCTGCACGCAATGTTGATGGTGAACAGATCAAAACACTGACAGAATCCATGGATGGCAGGCTTTTGAGTGTCCTTGCAAAGAAAGGTGGCTATATTGGTCACTGATTTGTTTTTGAATGTCAGAAATTTATATTTGTGAATGTTGAGATGTTATGTTGGTTTCACTGGTAAAAATAAATAATTGAAATGGGTATATATTTGTTTTTTGTTAAGTTGCCTAATAATTATGCACAGTAATAGTCACCTGCACACACAGATATCCCCCTAAAATAGCTATAACTAAAAAGAAACTAAAAACTACTTCCAAAACTATTCAGCTTTGATATTAATGAGTTTTTTGGGTTCATTGAGAACATGGTTGTTGTTCAATAATAAAATTAATCCTCAAAAATACAACTTGCCTAATAATTCTGCACTCCCTGTATAAACACATAAATACATATGTAACATAAATAGACATATATACATATAAAGAAGTGCATTGGAGTTGTTTGCAGTTAAGTAGATAAAAAAACAAAAGAGCACATATATGCAATATTTATTTTTAATAAAGGTTTAAACAATGTATTTCATGTAAATATTTTACATTCCTATGTTCTGCAAATTTTTTTTATTTTTAAATAGATTTTCCTATTGAGCCTTTGCTATGTTTTATAGGCAGCGTTGAGTGGTAATCTGTGCTCGTATTACAAGTTGAAAGTAAATCCAATCACACAAACCCTATCTTGGGGTTTATTGTTAGTTTTTTGGGGCTTTTATTTTGGTGGGTATTTTTTTTTAGATTAGGGATTTTTATTTTCTCGGGGCAGCAAACAAGCTAAATGCCCATTTAAAGGCAATGCCCAGCCAAATGCCTTTTCAGTGCACTTTTTAGATTAGGATTGTTTTAGATATTTTTTTGGGGGGTTAAAGGGACAGTTTACTCAAAAATGTTTTCCCCCTTAATTTGTTCCCAATAATCAACTTTACCTGCTGGAGTATATTAAATTGTTTACAAATATTTCCTTTAACATTATATTAGCATCTGAAATAATTGATTTAACCTGTGGTATCCCCACCTATTCTGAAAGTTTCTTGTCTTAAGTCCAAGCTATTGATTAACTTTCTAAACACAGCCAGCAGAAGAAAGTACACTCCCAGTGGGATTTAGAATATATAAGGTAATAAAATGTTAATTTTCCATTGTTCTTATTAAGTATTAGTCTTTGGTTTATGGACAGATATAAGATAAAGAAGAATGTATATGTACACAATGTGATAAAGTTATGAGATCTGGCTATACCGTCAAGCTCAACCCATTTTATTAGGTTGTGGCTTCAAAACACAAAATCAGCTAATTCATATACACAAATAAACCTTTAAGAGCAAATTCTTATACATGTTATACTCTGCAATTTTTAAAATACAGTAATTGGAAACACATTAAGGGAAAAACAATTTTGTCCCTTTAATGTTAGAAAATGGTAACAAAAACTAGTGCTTAAGTGATGACCAATGTCACTAAAGCACTTATAAGATGCACCTAGGATTAACAAGAATGGGAATAATTATTAATATATGTGCTGTAAAAATTGAATTTGTCAGTATAGCAAAAAGCAACAACAGTATACTATAAAAATATTATTATAACAACAATACTAAAGCAACAATATAATGGTGCTCAAAAATGGAGAAAATAATATATGCATATATACAAACTGTATAGTCCAGTGTATGTGTTCTGGTGCAAAGTCCTGCAATACACAATTGGTAGTTCCAGAAGCTGACAGATGAACAACAGTGTTCCAAGAAAGTGTAGGCCGCTCCTCCAAGGTGTTGTGCCGCAACACGGGTGACAAATCTAGGAAGGAATGGATAGAGGGCGCCACATAGTGCAGATCATAAAATATAGATGAAGGCAATAATAGGAACACAAGAATCCTACTCACACAGTGTAAAGCACAAATGTGCAGTATTCGCAGTCCGGAACCATACGTCGTCCTGTAGACCTCAGTAGGAAGGTATTGCCAGAGGGAGTTCCTCGTCTCGCCAGCGAGAGTCCAGGGAAGCCCAAAAATGGTGTAATAGGAGCAGGTCAGTATCACATTGCTCACACCAAAAATCCAGAAGCTCCAAAAAGATTATAAATTGATGTATTTGGCCTAGGCCAAAAAAGCAATGATGCAGCAGATAGAGAGTTAAAAGGTAAGATAAAATGTATTAGGCTAAGCCTGATGAAAATTGTTTTCCCCTTAAGCCTGATGAAACAGTGTGTAACACTGAGAAATGCGTTGCTGTTGATTTTATTGTGGAATAAATGTTATCTTACCTTTTAACTCTCTATCTGCTGCATCATTGCTTTTTTGGCCTAGGCCAAATACATCAATTTATAATCTTTTTGGAGCTTCTGGATTTTTGGTGTGAGCAATGTGATACTGACCTGCTCCTATTACACAATTTTTGGGCTTCCCTGGACCCTCCCTGCCGAGACGAGGAACTCCCTCTGGCGATACCTTCCTACTGAGGTCTACCGGACGATGTGTGGTTCCGAACTGCGAATACTGCACATTTGTGCTTTACACTGTGTGAGTAGGATTCTTGTGTTCCTATTATTGCCTTCATCTATATTTTATGATCTGCACTATGTGGTGCCCTCTATGCATTCCTTCCTAGTAATGTTAGAAAATGGTAGTTGTTTTTAAGAAAAAGAGCTGGTTCACTTTAGGGCAATGCCCAACAAAAGGCCTTTTTAAGGGCTATATTTGTACTTTAGTGTTAGAATATTTTTATTTTTATTTTGAAATAGGCATAACTCTTATTACTTTTGGAAATTTGTTTCTTATTTTTCATATGTTAGGGGATTTCTTTGGTAATGTTATTTTTTTTATGGAAAAGTTAGATATATTTTTTTACAGTAATGTTATTTTTTTTTTAAAGTCAATTTTAGATTTTTTTAATTTTTTAGTTAAAGGGACACTGAACCCAAATTTTTTCTTTCATGATTCAGATAGAGAATGCAATTTTAAGCAACTTAATAATTTACTTCTATTATCAATTTTAATTTGTTCTCTTGCTATCTTTATTTGAAAAAGAAGACATTTCAGCTAAGGAGCCAGCACATGTTTGCTTCAGGACCATGGAGAGCACTTGTTTATTGGTGCTGACCAATCAGCAAGGACAACCCAGGTTGTTCACCAAAAATGGGCCGGCATCTAAACTTACATTCTTGCTTTTCAAATAAACATACCAAGAGAATGAAGAAAATTTGATAATAGGAGTAAATTAGAAAGTTGCTTAAGAATGCATGCTCTATGTGAATCGCGAAAGAAAATTTTTGAGTACAGTGTCCCTTTAAGTTTTTATTTTTTTAAAGTTAGTTAGGTTTTTAAAATAAAGGTAGGGTTAGTATATTTTGGGTTAAGTTAGGGGCTGTTTATATGTTAGTCGGTTACTGTGCGATGTGCGGTCTGGCATTTTAAGGATTAATTGTGTAGAGAGGTCATTTGTGATGTGGGGGGATAGTGGTTTTGGGGTTAATAGAGTAGTGGGGACATTGCAGTGGGCTTTGTGGCAGTTTAGGGGTTATTAAAGTAGGGGTCTTATGGCAATTCGGGCTAGCACACAAGTTGAGTGTTAGAGTTATTTTCCAGTTTTTTTCTCCATTGACTTCTATGGGGTAATAGGTCATCGCACGTGTGATATTGTAAGTTCTGCTTTTTGCATGCGTCAGGTTAGCGCTGGAGCGATAACTATTTACTTTCAACTCATAATACCCGTACAACCAACACGCACAAAAAGTTTACTTCTAGCACAGTTAGTGCTGTAGCATAAGTGCTAATTAGCACTCCACTTGTAATTTGGTGCAAAATGTTCACTATGTATGCAAAAACCATTGCTAATAAAGAAAAAAAAATATTAATAAGAAACCTATATGATCTGAGGTATTGTGGGTATGCTGTGTGTTTGCATTTGGTGTTATATATAATTATTATTGTGTAATATAGTTTATTATATATCTTAGCATAGTTCGGTATTAAAAAATGTGTTTTAAATATTGGATATTTTTATTTTTTTATTTTCAGGAATAACATTTTGAGTGCAGGATATTAATATGCTGCAGAAGAAAATGGCAGCAAGTTTTACAGTTTACAATAGTGTGCTTTATAAACTTTATGTAAATAGCATTTCATTTTAAACATTGTATATTATATAATAGAGTTACACATTCATAACAAAAAACAGATATTTGTTTTGTTTTGACAAAATGAATAACTGAATGAATGCCCCAACAGAAATGAAAGAAAATGAATAAACACTGATGAAATACGTCAGTATTCATTCCTTTCCTATATTTCCTAATATTTTTTTAAGGGTTAATACCTTTCACATTGAAGAGCATGCTAACCCTTCTTGCCAGGAGAATTAGTGCTGGCGGCTCCAAGGACCTGCACTATAGTTAGGGCTAGATTTATTAAATCCCTATGGCTGCAAGTTCTCACAAGAACTTGCTCGCCGTCATTTATCAAGCAGCGGTCACCAGACCGCCGCTTTTCTAACCTCTTTGCCACCTCTAAGGTGGCGAAATTCAATCTCCTCGGTCTAGTCAGACCGAGGGGATTGACAGCTCCTGCCCGCGCGTGATTGGCTGTGCGCGGGCAGGGGGCGGGATTGCACGCAAGCTCAAAATCGCGCTCGTGTGCAATGGCGAATACCTGAGGGTAATTTTGCGCCGCCACATGCGAGTTGAGGCGTACAGGAGCGTGTATACGCACCCCTGTCTGCCTCAGCATTAATAAATCTAGCCTTTAGTGTGGCTGGGGCTCTGTGCTTGCTCTCCAGTGTGCAATAGGAAAGTATAAAGCTACGGATTAACTTTTTCTCCTGTACCTTGGAACATTTATGTTCAGATTAATTAAAACAAATGTAAATGTTTAACTAAAATTCAGTATTCGTTTCATTTCAAATAAAATGGAAACCGAATAGTGCAGCCAACAAATATTCTGGGAAACAATTTCCCTTTAATATTCGTTACAAAAATTTAATTCAAAACTAAATTTTCTTGGCTGCACAAGTCTATTGTATATATTGAGTCACTACAATCGTATCTATTTAATTGAAAATAAAGAGTTTCAGTTTCAGTTCACACATGCAAATTGCATTGGCATTCCACACTGTCTAAATGGATCATTTCATTAAACCCTTGCTGAATGGAACATTTAGCCAGTGGCAGAGAAACCTTGCACCCCACAGTTAAAGAGAATGTCAATTTTCATGTGAAAGGGCCCATTTTTAAAAAAAAACTATTATAAACAGGGGCACTTTCAGTCATGAAAATTGACATTGCTAAGGATTTTAAAAATATTTACATACTTTTTCTTCTGAAACGCCCAATCGTCATTCTGAAACTATGCCCCCACCTGCTTCTTCCTGGTTAACTTAACCAACAATGACAAAACCTGCTTCCACCAATCACGGCGTTGCCTCAGGCAATTATTCCCCGGGGGAAGCCGTGATTAGAGGATGCCAGAATCGTATATGCTGACATTTGAAGAAGCTTGTGTTGGGCTGGTGAAGTACTGGAGTGGCTTCAAGAAGAAAAGGTAAGTATTTGAAAAAAAACGGGTGAAATGTAAACTTTCATGAATGAAAATGCCCTTGTTTTCATATAGTATTTTTAAAAACCGGGCACTCATTCTTGAAAGTTTACATTCACTTTAAGTATTCTATCAGTTATCTGATCCCTTTAGAACATTTTACCTGCACTTTCATTAGCAATGCAGATATGTCAACACCATATTATGACAGTGTTTTGAACATCTGTCTAATAAGTGGATAGTGTAAATAAATTATTAAAAGGTAGATTAGATGAAATTTCACTTTGATATAAATTTCAGCGTAACCTAATACCAAGAATGTAAGGTTAGGTAGATCTGTCAGTGAAAATTGCAGCAGTATATGATTAATAATTTGGCTGAGCTGATAGAGATAGGAGCACTCTCACAAATTCAGGAGTTACAGTGCAAAGTAGTGATAATATAAAACTCCAATGAAGATCACACTCTCTGAATTTACAACACTGCAAACAATTTATTGTGTTTCAGTGCCTTCACCATCATCTCATGATACATTTGACATATTTGAATAATATAAGTGAATAATACATATCCATACTATTTAGACATTAATTTGAACCATATTAATTCACTTGGTATAGAAGTAAGTCAAAACTTCGAAACGCGTAAGGTCTTGTAGAAGTGTGGCAGTGCAGTTTTCACATACTTCATTTGTGACCGGCTTCTGAGGATTATTTATACTAACGTTTTTCATGTATATATTTGGTTTTTAAAACGCCTTTTTGTGACTTACCAATAGCCCTGGCTTTTGGGCCCATATAAATGTACATTTCCGCCCCTGGGGCGGCCTGTTTTAGCTGTATATAACTGTATCCAGCACAGCCAGCAATTAGCACTTGGTGTGGCACCAGGTTTACTAGAGGGGTGCATTTTTAAGAAACTAGTTTAGGCTCCCCATTTTGGAACACTATCCACGATTTAGAAGGTGTGAAACAGCAGTTTGAAACAAACAACATATATCCATCCTCCAGTCTAACTACAATAACCTGTGTGGTTTACCGGCTATGTGTTTACATTACTTTATGTGCTGAAAGCTTACCTCATCACGGATTGAGGGTGTTACATGTTAGTGCATATTTTACCACTATTGTTCTTAATAAATTTATTACATAAACAGTATTACGCTATGTACTCTTTTCTTTCTTTGCCAATACCTACCTGAAAAACTGAGGACCAGAGAACACAGGCTGAAGTACCATACTCCGGAGAGACACTTAGGCTCCAGCTATAAAATTCTGGAAGTTTCCACAAGACAAGGGCCATACACAAGACTGCAGTGAAGGACCCCAAAAAATCCAATTCCCAAGACTACAGTCCTGAGGCTCTTCATCTTGCTGACCAAAGAGGGGACAGCCAATACTCCTTATATGATCATACATTACCTCATATGATTGAGGTAATTTCTGGTAAGGAGACATCCACTCATTTACCATATTATTTGTTTCGCTCCTGCCCCTATTTGGGACTTGCTAACAATATTTCAGAACTAATTTATATTTTCCATTGACTTCATATGTACATTTTGTATTTATATCTGTTGTTTCATATTGTATTTAGTTGCGCTGAACTACCACGATTTGTTCTCTTGCTTTCTCTATTACCTACTGTGTTAGGGGTACACATAATCATTGGTTCATGCTGCACAATACTATGATTTACATTTAACTTTATATTCAAATATTTACATATATAGATCTCACTTTTCTGTATATACACCATCTGAACCCAGGTATTTACCATTGGGTAAGATCTAATTGAGCGCTGGTCATATCCTTTGTTGTATAGCCGGTTTAGGCCACCTTTGGATAACTAGCTTAAAGCAAATGCATCCCTTCTGTATATATTTCCTGGTTTATAAATATATATATATGTATACAAGTCTTAATGTATAAACTGTGCTTAAAACATGTGAAATATAAGTTTATTATATATGTACTAAACCATGGCAATCTTACCTGTAATCATTTTTAGGGGCCGATTTATCAAGCTCCATAATTTGTCTGCCTGCTCTGAGGCGGCGGACAGAAATCAATCTGATCGAATACGATTGGGTTGATTGACTCCCCTGCTAGCGGCCAATCTGCAGGGGGCAGCAATGCACCAGCAGTTCACAAGACACTTTTGGTGTAAGTGTTCACGTTTTGCACTACACGTTTACACCATGGATACTCTTTCTGTACCAACTTCCACACCAGCATCCCAGGCTATGATTCACAGTGGAGGGATGATGATGCAGCACACATCCTTTTTGACTTTGAGATACCTGAATCTGGCACTGAATATCCACAGTAAATATACCTGTCTCTAATAAAATTAAAGAAGAGAGAGACTAATCTACATTTTCATGGGATGTATCTGCATACCACAAGAAGAAGACGATTCCAAAGGGATTCAGGATTCGCAATGTGACTACTATTATAAAAAATAATGCTGATTTCTTTAACAGGTGGTGTGCGGTTCTGAACATGAAATGTTCACTTGATCTGTTATAACTTGTTGGGGAAGAGAACAGAGCACTACTATGTAAGGTGGAAGAAGAGTTCAAGACCTTTGAATTGAAAAAAAGGTCTGGCTCTTAAACATGATACTCCCGAGGATTGGCAGAATAAGTTATCAATACAATTGAAAGCATATAGGGATGCACTCACTGCCATTCAAAATAAAGCATTGCATCAAATGGTTGATGACTACAAGGAGAAGCGGGTTTATAAGTGCAATTTAAGCCCTGAAGACACACTTTTTGCAGGAGATCTCATTGACAGAAAACCTATATTAGGAGACAACTTATCACTATAGATAGCAGCTCGGGTTCAGACTCAGATACACTTATGATATCTGGTCAAGCTACACAACCTCCCACAGGATTCAACTATTTTTTAGAGGTGACCACTAGATCTGGTCACTGGAAAAAGAATGGAGTCCACACCCCAAGAGGGGACTATCCTCACAAAGGGGCCTAGTTATCAAGCCGTCACCCTCAAATACGCTGGAATTCCGCAGCGTATTTGTGGCGAGGCTGATTCGCCTTAGTTATCAAAGGCTCCAGACCGGCAAAAGTAGAATTTTGTGACGTAAGCTTCGATCCGCCGGACTCAGTCCGACACAGATCGATTCTTACGTCACTCCAGATGTGTAGCACACAAGTGCGGCACATTATCACTACTTTTGCTAGTTATCAAAAAACTAGCAGGTACGCTCGGCACTTTTACGGCCCAGCGTACCTGGTTTTCAAACCGCCACCCCTGGAGGCAGCGGATCCCATAGGAATCAATGGGAGTCTGACCATAGCGAAAGTACAAGTTCGCTGCTGCCAGACATCCCATTCATTCCTATGGGAGCTGTCTACACCTAACACTCTAACATGTACCCCGAGTCTAAACACCACCAATCTGTCTCCCCTACACCGCCGCAACTAAATAAAGTTATTACCCCCTAAACCGCCGCTCCCGGAGCCCACCGCAAGCTACTCTATACATATTAACCCCTAAACCGCTGCTCCCTGAACCCGCCGCAACCTATATTAAATGTATTAACCCCTATCCTGCCCCCCCTACACCGTCGCCACCTATAATAAATTTATTAACCCCTAATCTGCCCCCCCTACACCGTCTTCACCTATAATAAATTTATTAACCCCTATCCTGCCCCCCACTACGCCGCCGCCACTGTAATAAAATTATTAACCCCTAAACCTAAGTCTAACACTAACCCTAACGCCCCCCTAACTTAAATATTAATTAAATAAATCTAAATCATATTTTTATTATTAACTAAATTAATCCTATTTAAAACTAAATACTTACCTTTAAAATAAACCCTAATATAGCTACAATATAAATAATAATTATATTCTAGCTATGTTAGGATTTATTTTTATTTTACAGGTAACTTTCAATTTATTTTAACTAGTTACAATAGCTATTAAATTGTTATTAACTATTTAATAGCTACCTAGCTAAAATAAAGAGAAATTAACCTGTAAAATAAAAACTAACCTAAGTTACAATTACACCTAACACTACACTATACTTAAAAAAATTATTCCTATTTAAAACTAAATACTTACCTGTAAAATAAACCCTAAGATAGCTACAATATAAATAATAATTATATTGTAGCTATCTTAGGATTTATATTTATTTTACAGGTAACTTTGTATTTATTTTAGCTAGTTAGAATAGTTATTAACTATTTAATAACTACCTAGCTAAAAGAAATACAAAATTACCTGTAAAATAAATCCTAACCTAAGTTACAATTAAACCTAATACTACACTATCATTAAATTAATTAAATAAACTACCTACAAATAACTACAATTAAATACAATTACATAAACTAACTAAAGTACAAAAAATAAAAAAAGCTAAGTTACAAAAAATAAAAAAATAAGTTACAAACATTTTAAAAATATTACAACAATTTTAAGCTACTTACACCTAATCTAATCCCCCTAATAAAATAACAAACCCCCCCAAAATAAAAAAATGCCCTACCCTATTCTAAATTAAATAAAGTTCAAAGCTCTTTTACCTTACCAGCCCTTAAAAGGGTCATTTGTGGGGGCATGCCCCAAAAAGTTCAGCTCTTTTGCCTGTAAAAGAAAAATACAATCCCACCCCCAACATTAAAACCCACCACCCACATACCCCTAATCTAACCCAAACCCCCCTTACAAAAACCTAACACTAATCCCCTGAAGATCATCCTACCTTGAGTCGTCTTCACTCAGCCGAGCAGCGATGGAACCGAAGTGGACATCCGGAGTGGAAGAAGTTAATCCTCCAAGCGGCGCTGAAGAAATCTTCCATCCGATGAAGTCATCATCCAGGCGGCGCTGAAGAAGTCTTCGATCCGGGCGATGTCATCTTCCAAGAGGCGCTGAAGAGGTCTTCTATCCTTGCGATGTCATCTTCCAAGCCGGGTCTTGAATCTTCCTCCCGCCGACGCAGAACCTCCTTCTTCACCGACGGACTACGACGAATGAAGGCTCCTTTAAGGGACGTCATCCAAGATGGCGTCCCCTCAATTCCGATTGGCTGATAGGATTCTATCAGCCTATCGGAATTAAGGTAGGAAAAATCTGATTGGCTGATGGAATCAGCAAATCAGATTGAGCTTGCATTCTATTGGCTGATCGGAACAGATTAATTTAAACTTTTGCATAAAGTACTACTACTAATGTTAACCTATAGACGTATTTAGCTAATAAGTAGAAATGTATTATATATATCAGTTTTTCTTTAATGAAGATACCTAGGCATGGTTACAGGTTAAACATCTAATTTTTCCTTGCACATCCCTAACAGATACCTAGGCATTATTACAGGTTAAATATCACATTTTTCCACTACTATAAACTTTACCAATAGTGCATACACATCCGGATAAGCCCCCCCAGTCACCCTATTGTCTAAGCTAGGATTTCTTTATTACAGTCCCTAGCAATTTGGACTTATCATTTCTTACAACCATGTGTGACACATATGAAATCACATGTTCATGATTCTATGGATAGTCGCTTTAATTTCAGATATTCAACAGATGGATTGGATGGTGACAATTTACATCATTAGCCTATGTACCATTATACCACATACTGAAGGACTTAAAAGAATAAAGAAGACTCTCCTCAGATACCCATACCTAATGTCAATTTTGTTATGCAAATATTAGCCTTGTGCTCAATCTACAATTATTTCAAATCCGAGTTCTCCTATAACATATAAGTGACAGTCATGGTGGTGGGGTCCAATGTGTCTCCATCATATGCCAACCTTTTAATGGAAGAATATGAATATTATGTTATGCAAGTATTTTAACATCCGAATATTGTGAAATACAGGAGCTATATCAATGATGTCTCCCTCATCTGGACAAGTACATAGGCGGGGTTGAATTCCTTGATTAATTATCTTAATTTACTACCTACATCAGTCACATTTAAGGCTATATACAAGTGGATTTTTTCGACTTGAGGATCATAAAGATTAATGACCATCTGGAAACAGCATTGTTCCAGAAGCCAAGTGCTCAAAACTTTCTTTTTCTGGCTAATAGCTATCGTCCTCACTCATTGATTTGAGCTATTCCTAAAGCTCATATGAGCAGAGTTATGAGGAACAACACAGACCCTACAACAGCACAACCACAACTGAAGAAGATGCTATCCAAGTTCTTGAAATGAAGATATGTATATGCAGTTTTGAGAGACTCTTACAAGATTGTTGAGAACTTGACACAGAAACATCTAATTACCTCTACTAGGATATTACAAGAGAAAAAGAACATGACATTTGAAACTACCTACTCTCCAGCATTGAATCTATGTCTAAAACAGTGAAACAACATTGGGATATTATTAGATCTGATCCTACACTCCCATTCAATTATTTTAACCCCAAAAGAAGGGCTATAGAAGTGCATATAGTCTGAGGGATCTCCTTATGATCACAAATTCTATGCACTGTTAGTGGAAATAATCAAGGCTACAGTCCACAAAACTGGGATGCTTCCATGATCCAGGGTACTATCTTCAGACACATACATACCAATAAGAAATTTCAGATACGCTACCAGCTAACATGCACCACTAGATATGTGATCCATCTATGTGATCCATCTGTTAAGGTTTATCTGTGAGTGTTTTTATTTAGGTAAAACAAATGATAATATAAAAAGAGAATGGCTAATCATAGAAGCGCCACATGACCTGCTTTGAACAAACAAAAAATAGACCAACCTTTTGCAAGACATTTTTTGGAGAAACAACATACTGTCAAATATCTCAGTTTTTTCTAAAAGGGATAGAAAACCCCACATTTTTCTTTCATGATTTCTACTGGAAGCTTTCTGAACACACCCAGTTAACCAATCTCAAGAGACAAATGTGTGCAGGCACCAATCAGTAGCTAGCTGCTACTAGTGTAGGATATGTGCGTATTTGTTTTGAACAAGGGATACCAAGAGAACAAACACATTTGAAAATAGAAGTGAATTTAAGTGTCTTAAAATTACATTCTCTATCTGAATTATGCAAGTTTAATTTTGACTTTCCTATCCCTAAATCTGACCATGTTCCCCCTCAGGAGAGGGGACAACAAGAATAAAAACTATTACAATTGGAAGCAGGGACGTATTAATGCATAGGCCAACAAGGCCGGTGCCTATGTCAGCAGATTTTAAGGGGCAGCAGAATTTTGAGTCCCTAGGGCCACTCTACTGAACTCAGGGCCGGGTGTCTAAATCAACCAATTACTAATGACTTAAATGGCTGGCCCGGCTATTGCTATCCTATGGGATTGTATGTGGGTGCGCATGACGTGGTGACAGTGGAGGCCGAGCTCACTTGAGCAGCCTGGCCTGGACTGAGAGGGAATGCGGTATTCTTCCTGGCTCCACCGCGTGATTGAGACCCACACAGACTACACAGTGCAGTGTGCACTACACCGTGACCACTGTGAAACAGCATATGCCTTTCTCCCTTCAATACATCTTCATTAAGCATTAAAATACTTAAACGGATTAGTCACTAAATACTTGCACATTTACTGTTTGTCTATCTGTCATACATGCAAAGATTATGTATTTATTGCTGAATCTATACAACTATGTGACTTAAAACAAAACTGAAAATATGTTGTATGCATTTAATACATTCAGAAACAATACAAGTATATACTTTATTATCATTGTATCATGTGACTTTATCCCCTAGGATACAATTGCTTAACCTATCATAACTACTGTTGTATTTTTTAAGTACTTTTAAATGCCAGTTTGTATATTCATTACATATTTATCCAAGCAGATATTTTGCTTAAAGAACTGTCAATCACTAAAGAAGATGTTTAAGGTTAAACAACTACCTACTGACAAACTATCATACAGTGAAGGATATTTTTTTCTGATATAAACACTTTAATCACCTGACTTGCAAAATAATGTCATATATATATATATATATATATATATATATATATATATATATATATATATATATATTTGTAGCAAAGATGTGCACTCTCACTACTTCAAGGCAGCTGCCAGGGTGCAAGTAAAAACGCAATATGTAGAAACAAAAGAACTTGCACTCACTGGACTTTTTAGTGTTCAATTTTACTTTTCAAATATGTGACGTTTCGAGAATAATGTATCTGTCTGAGGAAGGGGATACATTATCCTCGAAACGTCACATATTTGATAAGTAGAATTGAACACTAAAAAGTCCAGTGAGTGCAAGTTCTTTTGTTTCTACATATATATGTGTGTGTGTGTGTGACCAGAGTGAATGCAAGCCCTGGTGAACATCTACTTAAAAAGACATTTTTTTTTTTTTTTTTTTTACACCCTGTCCCAAAAATATTATGTCTAAAAAAGGCCTTAAACCTGGGGTGGGGTGGGGGCAGCAGAATTCTGAGTGCCTAGGGCAGCACAAAACCTAAATACGTCACTGATTGGAAGCCAAATGGATTTTTACTCTAGGAACTTTACAACACAATGGCTTATATAGTTTCCTATAAATATTTTTTACTTCTTTTTTCCCATTGTTTTCATTTTTTCCATTATGAAAAATCCAGTTACATGGTAGATGTTTCATTATCCAGCAGACTATGTGAAAGTTGCCATATTGGTTATACCTGCTATGGATATTTTTAATAGCAGTAAGGAGGTAAGTAAGATTAGTCAGGTCATATCTAGGGCCATATATTGACAATGATTTGTTGCTAACCAGGTATTAATATGAATAATGTGAATCGTTTTTTTTTTCTCACTTTGTTTTTTCCTCCACTTTTGCATAGACACTTATGTGCATAGTCTACTTACCTAGCCACACATCTTCAATACTGAATTATTATAGGTCTAATAACTAGTGATGTTTCTCTGCAAATTAAGTAATAGGATTTGAGTTTAGGATACTCCCCATAGGTTTACTGGCTATACTAATTCCTCATAGTGTCATTGTGATTTGCAAGTCCCTTTCTATCACTGTTATATTGATTTAATATATCCCTAGTAATAGTGGTTTGTGAGTACTCTATAGTTAGATACAAGAGGTTTTGTAAGATTAGTTGCTGTAGACTGACCAATGGAATGTTTTTTTCTGGAAAGAATGGTTAAGCTAATTCCCTTTACATATAGTGCTCACAAATTTTGATAAATTACACACTAATCCTGGAATTGTTAACATGCTTTTGTTATTTAATCCAAGTGGTTAAATATGTTATCTTTATTTACACATTTTCTTCTGATAATGATATGCCAGGCTTAATCAGACATCAGACCACACCCCTTATAGCCCCCCTCTAGTAACATAGAGTGATTAGTCTTTCACATTAGATCCTCATCTAATACCCCTAATCTTACACTTATTAACCCCTAATCTGCCGCCCCCGACATCACCGACACATACATTATATTATTAACCCCTAATCTGCCACTCAGGACACCGCCACCACCTACATTATACTTATGAACCCCTAATCTGCTGCCCCCAACATCGGCGACACCTACATTATATTTATTCACCCCTAATCTGCCGCCCCCAATGTCGCCGCAACCTACCTACACTTATTAACCCCTAATCTGCTGCCCCCAACATCGCTGCCACTATTTTAAAGTTATTAACCCCTAAACCTAAGTCTAACCCTAACACCCCCTAACTTAAATATAATTTAAATAAATCTAAATAAAATTCCTATCATTAACTAAATTATTCCTATTTAAAACTAAATAATTAAAATAAACCCTAATCTAGCTACAACATAATATATAGTTACATTGTATCTAGTTTAGGGTTTGTTTTTACTTTACAGGCAAGTTTGTATTTATTTTAACTAGGTAGAATTGTTATTAAATAGTTATTAACTATTTAATAACTACCTAGCTAAAATAAAGACAAAAGTACCTGTAAAATAAAACCTAATCTAAGTTACAATTACACCTAACACTACCACTATAATTAAATTAATTCCCTAAATTAAATAAAATTATCTAAAGTACAACCCCCCCACTAAATTACAGAAAATAATAAACAAATTACAAGATTTTTAAACTAATTACACCTAATCTACCCCCCCTAACAAAATAAAAAAGCCCCCCAAAATAAAAAAGCCCTACCCTACACTAAATTACAAATAGTCCTTAAAAGAGACTTTTGCAGGGCATTGCCCCAAAGTAATCAGCTCTTTTACCTGAAAAAAAATTACAAACCCCCCTCAACATTAAAACCCACCACCCACACAACCAACCCTACTCTAAAACTCACCCAATTCCCCCCTTAAAAAAACCTAACACTAACCCCCTGAAGATCACCCTACCGGGAGACGCCTTCATCCAACCAGGCAGAAGTGGTCCTCCAGACGGGCAGAAGTCTTCATCCAAGCCGGGCAGAAGTGGTCTCCAGACGGGAAGAAGTCTTCATCCAGATGGCATCTTCTATCTTCATCCATCCGGCGCCGAGCGGGTCCATCTTCAAGATGTCCGACGCGGAGCATCATCTTCTTTCCACGGCTACGACTGAATGAAGGTTCCTTTAAATGTCGTCATCCAAGATAGCATCCCTTCAATTCCGATTGGCTGATAGAATTCTATCAGCCAATTGGAATTAAGGTAGGAAAAATCCTATTGGCTGATGCACATAATCCAAGTTCCGACTTATGGCACAATCCGATATACAGCGTAGTTTTCGGCGCAAGCGAGGTAACTCGTGCTGCCCGTAGTTTCACCTCGCACATCGGGGTATTACATATACGGTGCCGGCAGTTGCTAAAGTGCTGTAAGTCGGACAAACTAGCGATGTCCAGAAATAAGCGTAAGTACAAATTTCTGGAGTCGCCAGTGACTTACGGCACTTTAGAAACTGCCGGCGCCTAAAAAAACTAACTGAACTTTTAAATCTCCCGTAACTGTCTAACACACCTCCCAAAAATAGCCCGGCACGTATACCCCTATATCCGCAATCCCCCTATCACTCCTAACAATAAATGTATTAAACCCTAGACCGACAACCCCCCACAACGCAATAAGCCTAATTATTAACCGCTAAACCGCCATAGCCCACACTGCAATAAAACAATACTAGTATTAACCCCTAAACTGCCGCTCCCGGACCCCGTCGCCACCTATATTAAATGTATTACCCCCTAATCTGACCCCCCTACACCGCCGCCACCTATATTAAATGTCTTACCCCCTAATCTGACCCCCCTACACCGCCGCCACCTATATGAAATATATTACCCCCTAATCTGACCCCCCTACACCGCCACCACCTATATTAAATATATTACCCCCTAATCTGACCCCCCTACACCGCCACCACCTATATTAAATATATTACCCCCTAATCTGACCCCCCTACACCACCGCCACCTATATTAAATGTATTACCCCCTAATCTGACCCCCCCACACCGACGCCTTCTATATTAAATATTTTACCCCCTAATCTGACCCCCCTACACCACCGCCACCTATATTAAATATATTACCCCCTAATCTGACCCCCCTACACCACCGCCACCTACATAAAATATATTACCCCCTTAACTTAAGTCTAACCCTAACACCCCCTAACTTAATTATTATTTAAATAAATCTAAATAATATTAATATTATTAACTAAATTATTCCGATTTAAAATTAAATACTTACCTATAAAATAAACCCTAAGATAGTGTAAATACAAATTTCTGGAGTCGCTAATGACTTTAGAAACTGCCGGCGCCTAAGAAAAGTAAAGGAAATATCAAATTTCTGTAAAAGTCTAACCTGCCTCCCAAAAATAAGCTTGACACGTAAAACCCCTATATCCGCAATCCCCCCTCTCACTACTAATAATAAATATATTAACCCCTAGACCGACAACCCCCCACAACGCAATAAGCCTAATTATTAACCTCTAAACCGCCATAGCCCACACCACAAGTAATAACTTAATTATTAACCCTTAAACCGTCATAGCCCACAACGCAATAAACCTATTCTAGTATTAACCCCTAAACCGCCATAGCCCACATAGGCTAATAAATGTATTAACCCCTAATCTGCTGCAGCCAACGTCACCGCCACTATAATAAAGTTATTAACCCCTAAACCTAAGTCTAACCCTAACCCTAACACCCCCCTAACTTAAATATTATTTAAATAAATCTAAATAATATTACTATTATTATTAACTAAATTATTCATATTTAAAACTTATCCTATTTAAAACTTAAACTTATTTAAAATTTATGTTAAATAGGTACAATAGCTATTAAATAGTTAATAACTATTTACCTAGTTAAAATAATTACAAAATTACCTGTAAAATAAATCCTAACCTAAGTTACAAATACACCTAACACTGCACTATCAATAAATTAATTAAATAAACTACAATAATCTAAACTAAAATACAATTAAATAAACTAAACTATATTACAAAAAATAAAGAAACACTAAATTACAAAAAATAAAAAAACATTACAAGAAGTTTAATCTAATTACACCTAATCTAAGCCCCCTAATAAAATAAATCAGCCAATAGAATTACAGTAGCTCTTATTCTATTGGCTATTCAAATCAGCCAATAGAATTACAGTAGCTCTCATCCGATTGGCTGATTTGAATTTGAAGGCTCAAATCAGTCAATAGGAATTCAAGGACGACATTTTTAATTGTGTACCTTGAATTCCTATTCAGTGTACAGTGGAGATCGTATGAAGAGGATCCTCCATGCTCCATGGCTCCGCTGTCTTCAGTTCCAGTGTCGACGGTCTTCAGCTCCACGGTCATCGGTCTTCAACTCCTCCGCTCCGCGCCGGCTGGTTCCTTGAAGAAGTAAAGGTCGCCACTTGGAAGAAGACTTCACTGCCTGGAACAGGACCTTCTCCGCCGGTCTTCAGGACAGGTAAGGACCACTTGGGGGTTAGGCTTAGGTTTTTCAAGGGGGGGATCGGGTGGGTTTTAGAGTAGGGGTGTGTGGGTGGTGGGTTGTAATGTGGGGGGGGATTGTTCTTTTTTATACAAGTAAAATAGCTTATTACTTTGGGGCAATGCCCAGCAAAAGGCCCTTTTAAGGGCTGGTAATAGAGCTGATTAATTTGGGGCAATGCCCCGCAAAAGGCCCTTTTAAGGGCTATTTGTAATTTAGTTTAGGGTAGGGAATTTTTTTTTTTTTTTTTTTTTTTTATTAGGGGTCTTAGATTAGGTGTAATTAGATTAAACTTCTTGTATTTTTTTTCATTTTTTGTAATTTAGTGTTTGTTTGTTTTTGTAATATAGTTTAGTTTATTTAATTGTATTTTAGTTTAGATAATTGCAGTTTATCTAATTAATTTATTGATAGTGTAGTGTTAGGTGTATTTGTAACTTAGGTTAGGATTTATTTTACAGGTAATTTTGTCATTATTTTAACTAGGTAGCTATTAAATAGTTATTAACTATTTAATAGCTATTGTACCTAGTTAAAATAAATACAAAGTTACCTGTAAAATAAATATAAACTCTAAAATAGCTACAATGTAATTATTAATTATATTGTAGCTATCTTAGGGTTTATTTTATAGGTAAGTATTTAGTTTTAAATAGGAATAATTTTGTTAATAATATTAATATTGTTTATATTTATTTAAATAATAATTAAGTTAGGGGGTGTTAGGGTTAGACTTAGGGGGTAATATATTTTATGTAGGTGGCGGCAGTTTAGGGGGTCAGATTAGGGGGTAATATATTTAATATAGGTGGCGGCGGTGTAGGGGGGTAAGATTAGGGGGTAATATATTTAATATAGGTGGCGGCGGTGTAGGGGGGTCAGATTAGGGGGTAATATATTTAATATAGGTGGTGGCGGTGTAGGGGGGTCAGATTAGGGGGTAATATATTTCATATAGGTGGCGGCGGTGTAGGGAGGTCAGATTAGGGGGTAATATATTTCATATAGGTGGCGGCGGTGTAGGGGGGTCAGATTAGGGGGTAATACATTTAATGTAGGTGGCGGCGGTGTAGGGGGTCAGATTAGGGGGTAATACATTTAATATAGGTGGCGGCGGGGTCCAGGATTGGCGGTTTAGGGGTTAAACACTTTATTAGGTATTGTGGTGGGGGATTGCGGTTGACAGGTCGTCGGAAGAAGAAGATGGGTCCGCGGTGGAGGTCTTCAAGATGGAGCTGGTCGTCATCGGATGAAGATAGAAGATGCCGCTTGGATCAAGATGGTTGCTGGTCCGGATCGCCTCTTCTTCCCGGATAGGATGAAGACTTTGGAGCCTCTTCTGGACCTCTTCAGCCGCCGGATTATGGATCGCCAGCCCTCGCTTGGGCTTGGATGAAGATTTCGGATCCTGGAACGATCGGTGATACCTGGCATGGTGAAATCAAGGTAGGAAGATCTTCAGGGGCTTAGTGTTAGGTTTATTTAAGGGGGGTTTGGGTTAGATTAGGGGTATGTGGGTGGTGGGTTGTAATTTTGGGTGGGGGTATTGTATGTTTTTTTTTTACAGGCAAAAGAGCTGAATTCTTTGGGGCATGCCCCGCAAAGGGCCCTTTTAAGGGCTGGTAAGGTAAAAGAGCTTTGAACTTTTGTAATTTAGAATAGGGTAGGGCATTTTTTTTATTTTGGGGGTCTTTGTTATTTTATTAGGGGGCTTAGAGTAGGTGTAATTAGTTTAAAATTGTTGTAATTTTTTTCTAATGTTTGTAAATATTTTTTTATTTTTTGTACTTTAGTTAGTTTATTTAATTGTATTTATTTGTAGGAATTGTATTTAATTTATTTATTGATAGTGTAGTGTTAGGTTTAATTGTAGATAATTGTAGGTAGTTTATTTAATTTATTTATTGATAGTGTAGTGTTAGGTTTAATTGTAACTTAGGTTAGGATTTATTTTACAGGTAATTTTGTAATTATTTTAACTAGGTAGCTATTAAATAGTTATTAACTATTTAATAGCTATTGTACCTGGTTAAAATAAATACAAAGTTACCTGTAAAATAAATATAAATCCTAAAATAGCTACAATATAATTATAATTTATATTGTAGCTATATTAGGGTTTATTTTACAGGTAAGTATTTAGCTTTAAATAGGAATAATTTATTTAATAATAGTTAATTTATTTCGTTAGATTTAAATTATATCTAATTTAGGGGGGTGTTAGGGTTAGGGTTAGACTTAGCTTTAGGGGTTAAAAAATTTGTTAGAATAGTGGTGAGCTCCGGTCGGCAGATTAGGGGTTAATGTTTGAAGTTAGGTGTCGGCGATGTTAGGGAGGGCAGATTAGGGGTTAATACTATTTATTATAGGGTTATTGAGGCGGGAGTGAGGCGGATTAGGGGTTAATAACTTTACTATAATAGTGGCGCAGTCCGGTCGGCAGATTAGGGGTTAATAAGTGTAGGCAGGTGGAGGCGACGTTGAGGGGGGCATATTAGGGGTTAATAAATATAATATAGGGGTCGGCGGTGTTAGGGGCAGCAGATTAGGGGTACATAAGTATAACGTACCTTGCGGCGGCGTGCGGACGGCAGATTAGGGGTTAAAACATTTTAATAGAGTGGCGGCGATGTGGGGGGACCTCGGTTTAGGGGTACATAGGTAGTTTATGGGTGTTAGTGTACTTTAGAGCACAGTAGTTAAGAGCTTTATAAACCGGCGTTGGCCCAGAAAGCTCTTAACTACTGACTTTTTGCTGCGGCTGGAGTTTTGTCGTTAGATTTCTAACGCTCACTTCAGACACGACTCTAAATACCAACGTTAGAAAGATCCCATTGAAAAGATAGGATACGCAATTGACGTAAGGGGATCTGCGGTATGGAAAAGTCGCGGCTGGAAAGTGAGCGTTAGATCCTTTAATGACTGGCTCCAAATACCAGAGGGCGGTAAAAAACAGCGTTAGGACCCTCTAACACTGGTTTTGACGGCTACCGCCCAACTCTAAATCTAGGCCAATATATTTAATACAAGAGTATGTTTTTAAAATTGTTATAGTACAGATACAGTAAAAATACAGATAAAAACAATGGTCATTAATAACAAAATACCTATTTCCAAATTTCAATTATACCAATGGGAATTCATGGATCCATGAGAAACAATAATTTGCTGGGTTGACAATAAATGGCAGTGATAAAACAAGGTAATATTGAACTAGTGCAAACAATGCCTAGTGAAGCAAAGTGATTTACAAACAATAAGCAAAAAAAAAAAATATATATATATATGTGAATAATATGAAGAATAAAATGAAAAATAAACAGTAAATATGCATTTAGCACTGCAGTGCAAAAAAGAATGACAATGTTAAGCAAAAAAAGGTTAGAAACATGGTGAAAAATGGTGAAAAAATGAAGTGAAAAAAAAATTAAAAAAGAATCCAAAAAATATAAAAATATATATAAAAAATATTAAAAAAAGTGAAAAACACGATGTTCAACAAATTTTAATGATGATCAAAAAATGTGTCTTAGTTGTAATCCAAATGAATAGATGCAAATTTAAAACAATGTCAAAGAATAAGAAAAACCTTTGAATCCTAGTGATGGAATCCCCTAGGCAAGTCCCTAGTAGCGGTCAGCTGTTGATTCAATATCCTAAAAAACGTCCCTGTGAAACGAATAAAAAATAGTGTAATATGTCCACAGTGAAGTTATATCCTTGAAGTGGTGCTTACCAGTGGGTCGACGCGTTTTGGCCAAAATAAGGCCTTTTTCAAGACAGTAATGAATGTAGCATTAACTGGCCATTTATATGGTAAGCTCTTTTGTGTTTGGGCACCAAAAAAGTCAGGGGCCACCCACTTCCTGATGCATTGTATTGTGGGTAAATATGTTTCAAAAATGGTTAAAATTGATGATATATATATATATATATATGTGGATGATAATTCAATATATATAACGATTTGTATAGAGATGACTCAAGGTGTATATTTTTGATGGCTATAGAACATTATAAACCATTTCTTAAACATAATACAAATGCCACTTATGGTTTCGGTTCAGAAGTACTTCCGGTTTCGGCACTTCTAAGGGAACCTATAGTTTTATGATGAAAAACCATCTATCTACAATGTATCCATAGTTTTACTTCTAAAAGTTATCTTTGTCTTGTTGATAATGACCCTTATAGATGTGGGTAATTGTAAATTTATTGATAGTCGTGAAACCGGAAGTGGGCGTTACGTCACTTCCGGTATCGGTCATCTATCTTTTATGGTATCGGCATTTGTGGAGAAAAAAAGGGGGACAAATGAAGTACTACTTTTTTGGTGCCCAAACACAATAAAGCTTACAATATAAATTGCCAGTTAATGCTACATTCATTACTGTCTTGAAAAAGGCCTTATTTATGCTGAAACGCGTCAACCCACTGGTAAGCACCACTTCAAGGATATAACTTCACTGTGGACATATTACACTATTTTTTATTCCTTTCACAGGGATATTTTTTAGAATATTGAATCAACAGCTGACCGCTACTAGGGACTTGCCTAGGGGATTCCATCACTAGGATTCAAAGGTTTTTCTTATTCTTTGACTTTGTTTTAAATTTGCATCTATTAATTTGTTGAACATCATTGTGTTTTTCATTTTTTTAATATTTTTTTATATATTTTTTTATATTTTTTGGATTCTTTTTTCATTTTTAATTTTTTTTGGTTTTACTTCACATTCATTGTGCTATTTCACTTCATTTTTTCACCATTTTTCACCATGTTTCTAACCTTTTATTGCTTAACATTTTTTATTCCTTTTTGCACTGCAGTGCTAAATGCATATTTACTATTTATTTTTCATTTAATTCTTCATATTATTCATATATATATATATATATATATATATATATATATATATATATATATATATATATATATATATATATATATAGTCCATATGTAGAAAGTAACAGCACCACTGCATCAATATTCTTAAAGGTGAATTATTTCTTTATTGGTGATGTCACAACCATTAAAACAGCGACGTTTCGGACCTACATGGTCCTTAATCATGCATAGTTAAAACACAGTAAAACACACATTTAAAAAGGGTGGTTTGACCAATCAGATTTCAGCTCACATTATTAATTGGATTAACCCATGCCTATCCAGGCATGATAATATAAGTGTTACTTTTTCTATTAGTGGCCTCTAGTGGTACCATATTGAATGACACCCTATTTCAATATCAAAATTCATAAAAACAAATACAAATCATAGTCCCTATTCAGACCATAAGGATGCAATGTATTTATTTTCTTGATCCACCAGACCTCCTTTTGTTTTAATTTAAGTTCTCTGTCACCCCCTCTTCTATGTGTAGGGATATGATCGATTACTTGGAAGCGCAGCTGGCTAACTGTATGTCCCATTTGGGTAAAATGTGCAGATACTGGTAAAGACATGTCTTTAGATTTAATTGATGCCTTGTGCTGACTAAACCTATCCCTGGTGCCCTGAGTGGTCTCTCCGATATAACAGAGGCCACATGGACATTTGAGTAGATAGATTACATAATTGGTTTGACAGGTGTATAAACCATTGATGGTATACTGTTTACGCTTGTCATTTTGGGCCAAATATTTACCTCTAATTACTGAATTACATTGTGCACAGTGGAGACAAGGATAACATCCTTTATTGGGAGTGGTGAAATAGTTAATTTCAGACTGTTTAGTTGTCCCCACATTTGCTCTGACTAGATTATCCCTTAGATTTCTCACCCGCCTATATGATAGCATTGGTGGTAATCTAAAGGACTCAACTTCTGGATTAAATTTTGATAATAGATGCCAGTGTTTCCTTACTGATTTGAAAATGTGTTGACTTCGATGGCTATATTCCATAGTGAGCACCAATCTATTTACATAATTTTTGATTTTGGGTTTTGCTTTACTTTTGTCAAGATCTGTAATATTTTTATTGATAATCTCCTGTGGATAACCTCTTTGGATAAACTTATTACCCATAGATTCTAGCCTAAAAGGCAGTCTATCCTGATCACTTACTATCCTCTTAGTACGTAATAACTGGCTTCTTGGGATAGAATTGAACACTGTCTCAGGATGAAAGCTTTCATACCTCAAAAGGGTATTTCTATCCGTGGGTTTAGTAAAGAGATCAGTGTTCAATTTATCATCTTGTATGTAGACAGTGGTATCCAGAAAGTTAATTTCATGTGATGAATATGTCAGTGTAAATTTAATGTTTGTCATTGAGGCATTAATCTCCTCCACAAACTGTGTCAAAGACTCCAATGAGCCCCCCCCATATGCCAAAAATATTGTCTATATACCTTAGCCATAGCTTACAACAATGATTGAATGACTTATTAGCATAAACAAATTTATTTTCAAAGCCACTCATGAACAAATTGGCATATGAGGGGGCTACATTGGAGCCCATGGCCGTACCTCTCTTCTGCATATAGTAAGTGTCCTGAAACAAAAAATAATTGCAGTATAGGACAAGTCTTAACAGATCATCGATAAAATCTATCTGTGTTAGGTCATACAATTTACAGTTGTTCAAAAAGCTTTTTACAGTGTCAAGGCCTGCCTCGTGAGGGATAGAGGTATACAAATTAACCACATCTAAAGAAAAGATAAACCAACTTTCTTCCATTTTTACCTTTTCTAATTTCATCAGAAAATCATTAGTGTCTTTTATGAAAGACTTCTGTTCTTTAACCATTGGGAAAAGAATTCTATCCAGAAAAATTGACACATTTGAAAAAACAGACTCTGTACATGCCACAATGGGCCGCCCTGGTGGGGATGACATATTCTTGTGAACCTTGGGCAAAGTATAAAAAACTGGTGTTATAGGGTGTTTTTTATATAGAAAATCAAATACCTGTTTAGTTATAGTATTACATTGAACTGCCCTGTCGAGAATTGTTTTTAACTCTTTTTGTATTTCAACAAGAGGATTATGGTCTAGTACTTCATAAACCCCTCCATCAGAGAGTTGATGTAAAATTTCTTGAATATAATATTTAGTGTCTAATATTACAACAGCTCCGCCCTTATCGGCATTCTTTATTGTAATATTCTTGTTGTTTTTTAAGGACAACATAGCTTTATATTCTTCTCTTGTAAGATTATAATTTTTCATCTCTGGATTTAAATTCAATTTTTTCATCAAATTATTAATGTCCTGTTGTACAAACTTAATAAAAGTTTCCACACCAGAATTACTGGTAGGAGGTATGAATGGAGCCTTTTTTGTAAGTTAAGATATTTCAGATCAAGGGGGTTTGTTTGCATAACACCTTCATTTATTGGGCTTTCAACACACACATTATTTGTATTATTACCACCATACATAGCTTTTAGCCTGAGCATTCTGAAAAATTTGTACAAGTCTTTATCGACTTCAAATTCATCACAGTCCTTAGTAGGGCAGAAGGAAAGTCCTTTCATTAACAAACTGTGTTCCGTCTCGGTTAGCTTGTATTCCGAGATATTAATTACTAGACTCTCCTTGTCCTGTATGGGGGAAATGTAGTCAGGCAGTTCATTTACCTTCATTTCCGCATACCTCGCTGGAACCTCCCTCCTTGTTGGCGTCTCGGCATCTGCCGGTTTTGGTTCCAGGAGCTCCGTGTATACATCCGCTGTTCTTTGGTATCAGCGGTGCTTCCGCCCTCCCCTCCGGTGTCTCCTTCCGAGCTGGAGTCTAAAAAACTTTCCCCAGAAGATGATCCTTTCGGCCAGTCTGTCCTGCTCTGTTAGCGCTCTCGGCGTTCTCCTCCAATGTGGTGCGTCACGTATTTCACGTTGTCTTGACGTGTGGTCACGTGACCAGTTGTATACTCGGTGATTGGTGTAGTCAAGCTCATCGCGTATAAACTTCAATCTTTTCCTCTCCTCAAGATCTGAACGATATTGTGCCAACAATGTATCAATTTCTTATTTAGTGGTTTTCAACATTTCCAAGGTATATTTTGTTTCCATTCCCCGCTCTGCTTCCAGCACTAATCCTTTTTGCTTGTCAATCTCTAACTGCAGACATTCTACAGTGAGCACAATTAGATCAAAAGAGCACTTATTAAGTATACTCTCAAATCTTGTTCTGTACAATTCATGGTTAGCCAGTATAGTGGGTCTCAATTTTATCCTTAGGGCTCTAGGAATTCTTTTAATATGGTAATATTCTGCTAGCGTGACTGAATGCAGCTCCAGAGAGATCAGTCTCCTCTTTGTTTTTTCATATTCCTTTTTTGAATCCACTTCAGCAGAGTTTCTTAAAAAGTTCCTTGATCCTAAGGCCAACGAAGCGATGCCTGCTGCATCTATGTCAGAATAGGAAAATGTAGCAGGTTGGATATCTTCCATAGTACCTTCACTCACTGGTAGTGCACGTAACTCTGCTGATTCCATGTGTACAAAGTAAACAGATAGAGTCCAGCACTATTGAGCTTCTTTATCTGTCTGTGTGCTCGTTACAATGGGCTATCAGCAAAAACCCAAACAGATACAGTCCATATGTAGAAAGTAACAGCACCACTGCATCAATATTCTTAAAGGTGAATTATTTCTTTATTGGTGATGTCACAACCATTAAAACAGCGACGTTTCGGACCTACATGGTCCTTAATCATGCATAGTTAAAACACAGTAAAACACACATTTAAAAAGGGTGGTTTGACCAATCAGATTTCAGCTCACATTATTAATTGGATTAACCCATGCCTATCCAGGCATGATAATATAAGTGTTACTTTTTCTATTAGTGGACTCTAGTGGTACCATATTGAATGACACCCTATTTCAATATCAAAATTCATAAAAACAAATACAAATCATAGTCCCAATTCAGACCATAAGGATGCAATGTATTTAATTTCTTGATCCACCAGACCTCCTTTTGTTTTAATTTAAGTTCTCTGTCGCCCCCTCTTCTATGTGTAGGGATATGATCGATTACTTGGAAGCGCAGCTGGCTAACTGTATGTCCCATTTGGGTAAAATGTGCAGATACTGGTAAAGACATGTCTTTAGATTTAATTGATGCCTTGTGCTGACTAAACCTATCCCTGGTGGCCTGAGTGGTCTCTCCGATACAACAGAGGCCAAATGGACATTTGAGTAGATAGATTACATAATTGGTTTGACAGGTGTATAAACCATTGATGGCATACTGTTTACGCTTGTAAACATGACAAGCCGATCCCAAAGAACAGCGGATGTATACACGGAGCTCCTGGAACCGAAACCGGCAGATGCCGAGACGCCAACAAGGAGGGAGGTTCCGGCGAGGTATGCGGAAATGAAGGTAAATGAACTGCCTGACTACATTTCCCCCATACAGGACAAGGAGAGTCTAGTAATTAATATCTCGGAATACAAGCTAACCGAGACGGAACACAGTTTGTTAATGAAAGGACTTTCCTTCTGCCCTACTAAGGACTGTGATGAATTTGAAGTCGATAAAGACATGTACAAATTTTTCAGAATGCTCAGGCTAAAAGCTATGTATGGTGGTAATAATACAAATAATGTGTGTGTTGAAAGCTCAATAAATGAAGGTGCAAACAAACCCCCTTGATCAGAAATATCTTAACTTACATAAAAAGTCTCCATTCATACCTCCTACCAGTAATTCTGGTGTGGAAACTTTTATTAAGTTTGTACAACAGGACATTAATAATTTGATGAAAAAATTGAATTTAAATCCAGAGATGAAAAATTATAATCTTACAAGAGAAGAATATAAAGCTATGTTGTCCTTAAAAAACAACAAGAATATTACAATAAAGAATGCCGATAAGGGCGGACACTAAATATTATATTCAAGAAATTTTACATCAACTCTCTGATGGAGGGGTTTATGAAGTACTAGACCATAATCCTCTTGTTGAAATACAAAAAGAGTTAAAAACAATTCTCGACAGGGCAGTTCAATGTAATACTATAACTAAACAGGTATTTGATTTTCTATATAAAAAACACCCTATAACACCAGTTTTTTATACTTTGCCCAAGGTTCACAAGAATATGTCATCCCCACCAGGGCGGCCCATTGTGGCATGTACAGAGTCTGTTTTTTCAAATGTGTCAATTTTTCTGGATAGAATTCTTTTCCCAATGGTTAAAGAACAGAAGTCTTTCATAAAAGATACTAATGATTTTCTGATAAAATTAGAAAAGGTAAAAGTGGAAGAAAGTTGGTTTATCTTTTCTTTAGATGTGGTTAATTTGTATACCTCTATCCCTCACGAGGCAGGCCTTGACACTGTAAAAAGCTTTTTGAACAATTGTAAATTGTATTACCTAACACAGATAGATTTTATCGATGATCTGTTAAGACTTGTCCTATACTGCAATTATTTTTTGTTTCAGGACACTTACTATATGCAGAAGAGAGGTACGGCCATGGGCTCCAATATAGCCCCCTCATATGCCAATTTGTTCATGAGTGGCTTTGAAAATAAATTTGTTTATGCTAATAAGTCATTCAATCATTGTCTTAAGCTATGGCTAAGGTATATAGACAATATTTTTGGCATATGGGGGGGCTCATTGGAGTCTTTGACACAGTTTGTGGAGGAGATTAATGCCTTAATGACAAACATTAAATTTACACTGACATATTCATCACATGAAATTAACTTTCTGGATACCACTGTCTACATACAAGATGATAAATTGAACACTGATCTCTTTACTAAACCCACGGATAGAAATACCCCTTTTTTTTTTATAATAATTTTTATTTGTATCCAACAAGAGTGTTTTAATACAATTTTACATAGCAGAAATTTATGTACATATTCACATTTAGCAATGATCAAATGATACTTTATTATAACAGTCCTTGTTTTCCTATGTACACCTAGTTGTTGGATTTTTTTTTCTTTTTTGATCAGGATAGACTGCCTTTTAGGCTAGAATCTATGGGTAATAAGTTTATCCAAAGAGGTTATCCACAGGAGATTATCAATAAAAATATTACAGATCTTGACAAAAGTAAAACAAAACCCAAAATCAAAAATGATGTAAATAGATTGGTGCTCACTATGGAATATAGCCAGCAAAGTCAACACATTTTCAAAGCAGTAAGGAAACATTGGCATCTATTATCAAAATTTAATCCAGAAGTTGAGTCCTTTAGATTACCACCAATGCCATCATATAGGCGGGTGAGAAATCTAAGGGATAATCTAGTCAGAGCAGATGTGGGGACAACTAAACAGTCTGAAATTAACTATTTGAGCACTCCCAATAAAGGATGTTATCCTTGTCTCCACTGTGCACAATGTAATTCAGTAATTAGAGGTAAATATTTGGCCCAAAATGACAAGCGTAAACAGTATACCATCAATGGTTTATACACCTGTCAAACCAATTATGAAATCTATCTACTCAAATGTCCATGTGGCCTCTGTTATATCGAAGAGACCACTCAGGCTGCCAGGGATAGGTTTAGTCAGCACAAGGCATCAATTAAATCTAAAGACATGTCTTTACCAGTATCTGCACATTTTACCCAAATGGGACATACAGTTAGCCAGCTGCGCTTCCAAGTAATCGATCATATCCCTACACATAGAAGAGGGGGTGACAGAGAACTTAAATTAAAACAAAAGGAGGTCTGGTGGATCAAGAAATTAAATACATTGCATCCTTATGGTCTGAATAGGGACTATGATTTGTATTTGTTTTTATGAATTTTGATATTGAAATAGGGTGTCATTCAATATGGTACCACTAGAGGCCACTAATAGAAAAAGTAACACTTATATTATCATGCCTGGATAGGCATGGGTTAATCCAATTAATAATGTGAGCTGAAATCTGATTGGTCAAACCACCCTTTTTAAATGTGTGTTTTACTGTGTTTTAACTATGCATGATTAAGGACCATGTAGGTCCGAAACGTCGCTGTTTTAATGGTTGTGACATCACCAATAAAGAAATAATTCACCTTTAAGAATATTGATGCAGTGGTGCTGTTACTTTCTACATATGGACTGTATCTGTTTGGGTTTTTGCTGATAGCCCATTGTAACGAGCACACAGCCAGGTAAAGAAGCTCAATAGTGCTGGACTCTATCTGTTTACTTTTTATATATATATATATATATATATATATATATATATATATATATATATATATATATATATATATATATATATATATATATATATATATATATATATAAATAAATATATATATATATTTTTTTTTTATTTTATTTTTTTTTTTTGCTTATTGTTTGTAAATCTCTTTTTCTTCACTAGGCATTGTTTGCACTAGTTCAATATTACCTAGTTTTATCACTGCCATTTATTGTCAACCCAGCAAATTATTGTTTCTCATGGATCCATGAATTCCCATTGGTATAATTGAAATTTGCGAAGTAGGTATTTTGTTATTAATCACCATTGTTTTTATCTGTATTTTTACTGTATCTGTACTATAACAATTTTAAAAACATACTCTTGTATTAAATATAATGTTTTTTAACCTACTTGGATAGCAATACATTCCACTACTTTTAATATAGTAGTTTTACTCCACACCTCTGAGTACCCTTAGGGCTTTCACGCTATTCCCTAGCCTCTGGCACTGTACTCATTACTTTTTAACTGAAATCGGAGGTGAGATTGGAGGTCGACTGGTCTAAAGATAGACCGTAGATATATCGCACAATCAGCTCCTTATCGAAACAGCAAAGGGACCGGTAAAGTATACCCACTATACAATCATTTGTATCAATACCATATTGAACTTTCATTATTGGCCATCAGAGTTAAACCAGTTATACATATTGGAAATATGAGAGTTTATATATAAACTTGGAAGCTTTTTTCTTTACAAATTGCAAGATTTGATGGAACATTACACGCAAGGCTATTTGCAAGTATAATTCAGATTTGCACAAGTGTATCGAGTCAAATTTGCAACATTTAAAGGTGGATTTACGCAAGTGAACTTTTGATTATAAAGTGAACTCCTTTTATATTAGCTATTTCATAATTGATATACTTTATTATATATCCTGTACTAATCGTCTAAAGGTGGTCTGAATATATTTACAAGTGGCAGAAACACTGGATTTTTAAATAGAGGTTGGATGAGACGTCCTCTTGTGTCTACATTATTACCTACAATTTTCTATGTTTTAATTTGCAATATGCTAATGGTTTTTTAAATGTCAAATTGCTATATTGTTTTATGAAAAATAATTTGTATTTGTTTTAGCACTCTAATTTTATTAATTAATATCTGTCGATGTACGTCCCTAGCTAGCCAGTATTTAGATACAGGTAAAGTGCTGTTTAATTTCTCTCTTTTTGTACATAAGTTTAGAATAACTGTGAGATTACTCTTTTAAACAGCTCATTGTGGTGTTAGTTTAGCGCATCTTGGTTCTCTTTGAAAAACATTATGCGATTTTGGTATCACATATACAGTGCTGTGTGGTGACATAGCTTACTGACCTAGCTGTTATTAAAATCCCTTCGCCCCAGATACACCTTTATCTTTGAACTAAAGACACTCCCAATAGCCATTGACTGGCATTTGATAAACCACTCCCTATTGAATTGGGGTGTAAAAAACTGGAACACCAAAACCTCTCCCTCTTTCTTATCTTGTTCCTGCTGAAAAGATGGCTGATGGTGGACACACTGGAGAATGTGGCTAATTATATTCCTATGATTATTTTAGCAGTGTTGCACAAATTGGGATTGTAGTAGAGTTGCCCTGTATTAATTATTTGGACTGTTTTGCTGTAAAATTGATGTGTATATACACCCTGTTCCAAATTATTTTGTCAATGATATCTTTCTCATTTACCTAAATCATTGATGTAAACAACAGTCAGCATAATTCTCATGTTATCAACTATTAAGAGTATAATTCAAATTTTATTGAACAAACCTCCTAATGATAACAGTATTTTTTTTCAAAATAAAAAAGCTATAATGCACTGTTCCAAATTATTACGCACAATACGTTTCCAAACACTTTATAGGTTGTGAAGAACTGAAAATTGTCATTTGTTGTGTTTGCAGCATATTTACTGAAATCAAAAGCTATTTCAATCAAACTTTGAACAACATTTTAACTTTTTAAACATTTTAACAGGTCACATTACATTTTAACATAGGACCCCTTATTTGATAGCAGCTTCACAAGTCTTGCATCCATTGAACTTGTGAGTTTTTTGACAGTTTCTGCTTGAATTTTTTTGCAAGATGTCAGAATAGCCTCCCAGAGCTGCTGTTTGGATGTAAACTGCCTCCCACCCTCATAGATCTTTTGCTTGAGGATGCTCCAAAGGTTGTCAATAGGATTGAGGTCAGGGGAGGATGGAGGCCACACCATGACTTTCTCTCCTTTTATCCCCATAGCAGCCATTAATGCAGAGGTATTCTTTGCAGCATGAGATGGTGCATTGTCATGCATGAAGATGATTTTATTACGGAAGCATAGTTCTTCCTTCTGTACCAGGGAAGGAAGTGGTCAGTTAGGAACTCCACATACTTTGCAGAGGTCATCTTTATACCTTGGGGGACCCTAAAGGGGCTGACCAGCTCTCTTCCCATGATTCCAGCCCAAAACATGACTCCACCACCACCTTGCTGACGTCACAGCCTTGTTGGAACAGGGTGGCCCTCCACCAACCATCCACTACTCCATCCATCTTAACCATCCAGGGTTGCACTGCACTCATCAGTGAACAGGACTGTTTGAAAATTAGTCTTCATGTATTTTTCTGCCCAATGCAGCTGTTTCTGCTTGTGAGCATTGGTTAGTGGTGGCCGAATGGAAGGTTTATGCACTGTTGCAAGACTCTGGAGGACTCTACACCTTGATGTCCGTGGGACTCCAGAGGCACCAGCAGCTTCAAATATCTGTTTGCTGCTATGTAATGGTATTTTAGCAGCTGCTCTCTTGATCCGATGCATGAATCTGGCAGAAATCATCCTCAGTGTGCCTTTATCTGCACAAACCCATCTGTGCTCTGAATCAGCCACAAATCTCTTAATAGTGCGCTAATCACGCTTAAGTTTTCTTGAAATATCTAATGTTTTCATACCTCGTCCAAGGCATTGAACTATTTCACTCTTTTCGGCAGCAGAGAGATCCTTTTTCTTCCCAATATTGCTTGAAAATGGTACTCTGCTTAATAATGTGGAATACCCTCCTTTAGTAGTTTTTCCTTTAATTGGGCTCACCTGGCAATCTAATTATCACAGGTGTCAGAGATTGTTTTCAGTGATCAAAAGAGCCCTGGGACATAATGTCATCCATGAGTTAAACTGAAAAAAAAAAAAAATATTTAATCTTTGTGACACTGAAATAGAATTTGCATAATAATTTGGAACAGGGTGTATACCTGTAAATCTTTCTCTTATTATTAACATATATTGATTCCTAATAAACTGTTTGTAAAAAATAGAGACCTTTTAAGAATGTGGTTATTAATTAAAAAGAGTCTCCATTCTTTCCAAACAGTTTATTAGGAATCAATATATGTTATTAAGGCGCAGCAAGCCTTACGCTGAGTTTGTGAGCACCGTACTCCCGTAACTGCCTGAAAATATTAACTAACACCTAACACATGTGCAAAATCTATCTACTTGTCAACCGCAATCCCCCACTGCAATAACTAATAAAGTATATCAACCCCTAATCCGCCATTAACCCACATCGGAACTAATATTAAAAGTATTAAACCCTAAACCAACAACCACCCACAATGCAATATGCCTAATTAAACTATTAAACCCTAATCCACCATTCACAAACATCGCAAACTACCTAATAAAAGTATTAACCCCTAAATCTGCCAACCCCAACATCTCAAATGACCTATTAAAACTAATAACCCCTAATCCGCCAAACCTACACAACGCAATAATGCTAATAAAGCTATTTTCCCCTAAACTGCAAAACCCCACAATGCAAATAACTAATCACTATGCCCCTAACCTAACACCCCCTAAATTAACCCCATTATATACATTAAAATAATACTAACTTACAATTAAAATAAAAAAAAATAACATTACTTTAAAAATAAAAAAAATGTTTAAATTAAGCTAAGATTACAGAAAATAAAAAAGTCTAACATTACATAAAATAATAAACAAAATTATGAAAAATAAAAAAAAATATACCTAATCCCTATGAAATTAAAAAGCCCCCCCAAAATGAAAAAAACCCTAATCTAATACTAAATTTATTAATAGCCCTTAAAAGGGCCTTTTATAGGGCTTTGACCTAAGTTAAACAGCTCTTTTCCTTAAAAAAATACTATGTCCCCCCTCTAACAGTAAACCCCCCACCCACCAAACCCTTCAAAATAAAAAAAACCTAACACTAAAAAGTCCTAAACTACCCATTGCACCTAAAGGGGCATTTGTATTGGAATTGCCCTTAAAAGGGGATTCAGCTCTTTTACTGCCCTGTTCCAGGTGGTGAAGTCTTCTTACAAGCAGCTGGCATCTTCTTCCAAGCGGGGACCTCTACTTTCTGCCTCCAGGACCAAGCCAGCAAGGAGCGGAGATGACCGTGGACCAGGACTGGCTATTGCGGAACCCTGGAGCATGGAGGATCGTCTATGTACGATCGTTGGCATACAATGAGTATTGAACGCAAGGTATGCAATTAAAAATGGCGTCCCTTGCATTCCTATTGGCTGATTTGATTCTTCAAATTCAAATAGGATGAGAGCTACTGAAATCCTACTGGCTGTTCAAATCAGCCAATAGGATTTCAGCAGCTCTCATCCTTTTTGAATGAGTTATGGGTTAATCCAATTAATAATGTGAGCTGAAATCTGATTGGTCAAACCACCCTTTTTAAATGTGTGTTTTACTGTGTTTTAACTATGCATGATTAAGGACCATGTAGGTCCGAAACGTCGCTGTTTTAATGGTTGTGACATCACCAATAAAGAAATAATTCACCTTTAAGAATATTGATGCAGTGGTGATGTTACTTTCTACATATGGACTGTATCTGTTTGGGTTTTTGCTGATAGCCCATTGTAACGAGCACACAGCCAGGTAAAGAAGCTCAATAGTGCTGGACTCTATCTGTTTACTTTATATATATATATATATATATATATATATATATATATATATATATATATATATATATATATATATATATATATATATATATATATATATATATATAAATATATATATATATAAATATATATATATATATATATATTTTTTTTGCTTATTTTTTGTAAATCTCTTTTTCTTCACTAGGCATTGTTTGCACTAGTTCAATATTACCTAGTTTTATTACTGCCATTTATTGTCAACCCAGCAAATTATTGTTTCTCATGGATCCATGAATTCCCATTGGTATAATTGAAATTTGCGAAGTAGGTATTTTGTTATTAATCACCATTGTTTTTATCTGTATTTTTACTGTATCTGTACTATAACAATTTTAAAAACATACTCTTGTATTATATATAATGTTTTTTAACCTACTCGGATAGCAATACATTCCACTACTTTTAATATAGTAGTTTTACTCCACACCTCTGAGTACCCTTAGGGCTTTCACGCTATTCCCTAGCCTCTGGCACTGTACTCATTACTTTTTAACTGAAATCGGAGGTGAGATTGGAGGTCGACTGGTCTAAAGATAGACCGTAGATATATCGCACAATCAGCTCCTTATCAAAACGGCAAAGGGACCGGTAAAGTATACCCACTATACAATCATTTGTATCAATACCATATTGAACTTTCATTATTGGCCATCAGAGTTAAACCAGTTATACATATTGGAAATATGAGAGTTTATATATAAACTTGGAAGCTTTTTTCTTTACAAATTGCAAGATTTGATGGAACATTACACGCAAGGCTATTTGCAAGTATAATTCAGATTTGCACAAGTGTATCGAGTCAAATTTGCAACATTTAAAGGTGGATTTACGCAAGTGAACTTTTCATTATAAAGTGAACTCCTTTTATATTAGCTCTTTCATAATTGATATACTTTATTATATATCCTGTACTAATCGTCTAAAGGTGGTCTGAATATATTTACAAGTGGCAGAAACACTGGATTTTTAAATAGAGGTTGGATGAGACGTCCTCTTGTGTCTACATTATTACCTACAATTTTCTATGTTTTAATTTGCAATATGCTAATGGTTTTTTAAATGTCAAATTGCTATATGGTTTTATGAAAGATAATTTGTATTTGTTTTAGCACTCTAATTTTATTAATTAATATCTGTCGATGTACGTCCCTAGCTAGCCAGTATTTAGATACAGGTAAAGCGCTGTTTAATTTCTCTCTTTTTGTACATAAGTTTAGAATAACTGTGAGATTACTCTTTTAAACAGCTCATTGTGGTGTTAGTTTAGCGCATCTTGGTTCTCTTTGAAAAATATTATGCGATTTTGGTATCACATATACAGTGCTGTGTGGTGACATAGCTTACTGACCTAGCTGTTATTAAAATCCCTTCGCCCCAGATACACCTTTATCTTTGAACTAAAGACACTCCCAAAAGCCATTGACTGGCATTTGATAAACCACTCCCTATTGAATTGGGGTGTAAAAAACTGGAACACCAAAACCTCTCCCTCTTTCTTATCTTGTTCCTGCTGAAAAGATGGCTGATGGTGGACACACTGGAGAATGTGGCTAATTATATTCCTATGATTATTTTAGCAGTGTTGCACAAATTGGGATTGTAGTAGAGTTGCCCTGTATTAATTATTTGGACTGTTTTGCTGTAAAATTGATGTGTATATACACCCTGTTCCAAATTATTATGTCAATGATATCTTTCTCATTTACCTAAATCATTGATGTAAACAACAGTCAGCATAATTCTCATGTTATCAACTATTAAGAGTACAATTCAAATTTTATTGAACAAACCTCCTAATGATAACAGTATTTTTTTTCAAAATAAAAAAGCTATAATGCACTGTTCCAAATTATTACGCACAATAAGTTTCCAAACACTTTATAGGTTGTGAAGAACTGAAAATTGTCATTTGTTGTGTTTGCAGCATATTTACTGAAATCAAAAGCTATTTCAATCAAACTTTGAACAACATTTTAACTTTTTAAACATTTTAACAGGTCACATTACATTTTAACATAGGACCCCTTATTTGATAGCAGCTTCACAAGTCTTGCATCCATTGAACTTGTGAGTTTTTTGACAGTTTCTGCTTGAATTTTTTTGCAAGATGTCAGAATAGCCTCCCAGAGCTGCTGTTTAGATGTAAACTGCCTCCCACCCTCATAGATCTTTTGCTTGAGGATGCTCCAAAGGTTGTCAATAGGATTGAGGTCAGGGGAGGATGGAGGCCACACCATGACTTTCTCTCCTTTTATCCCCATAGCAGCCATTAATGCAGAGGTATTCTTTGCAGCATGAGATGGTGCATTGTCATGCATGAAGATGATTTTATTACGGAAGCATAGTTCTTCCTTCTGTACCAGGGAAGGAAGTGGTCAGTTAGGAACTCCACATACTTTGCAGAGGTCATCTTTATACCTTGGGGGACCCTAAAGGGGCTGACCAGCTCTCTTCCCATGATTCCAGCCCAAAACATGACTCCACCACCACCTTGCTGACGTTGCAGCCTTGTTGGAACAGGGTGGCCCTCCACCAACCATCCACTACTCCATCCATCTTAACCATCCAGGGTTGCACTGCACTCATCAGTGAACAGGACAGTTTGAAAATTAGTCTTCATGTATTTTTCTGCCCAATGCAGCTGTTTCTGCTTGTGAGCATTGGTTAGTGGTGGCCGAATGGAAGGTTTATGCACTGTTGCAAGACTCTGGAGGACTCTACACCTTGATGTCCGTGGGACTCCAGAGGCACCAGCAGCTTCAAATATCTGTTTGCTGCTATGTAATGGTATTTTAGCAGCTGCTTTCTTTATCCGATGCATGAATCTGGCAGAAATCATCCTCAAAGTGCCTTTATCTGCACAAACCCATCTGTGCTCTGAATCAGCCACAAATCTCTTAATAGTGCGCTAATCACGCTTAAGTTTTCTTGAAATATCTAATGTTTTCATACCTCGTCCAAGGCATTGAACTATTTCACTCTTTTCGGCAGCAGAGAGATCCTTTTTCTTCCCAATATTGCTTGAAAATGGTACTCTGCTTAATAATGTGGAATACCCTCCTTTAGTAGTTTTTCCTTTAATTGGGCTCACCTGGCAATCTAATTATCACAGGTGTCAGAGATTGTTTTCAGTGATCAAAAGAGCCCTGGGACATAATGTCATCCATGAGTTAAACTGAAAAAAAAAAAAAAATTAATCTTTGTGACACTGAAATAGAATTTGCATAATAATTTGGAACAGGGTGTATACCTGTAAAACTTTCTCTTATTATTAACATATATTGATTCCTAATAAACTGTTTGTAAAAAATAGAGACATTTTAAGAATGTGGTTATTAATTAAAAAGAGTCTCCATTCTTTCCAAACAGTTTATTAGGAATCAATATATGTTATTAAGGCGCAGCAAGCCTTACGCTGAGTTTGTGAGCACCGTAACTCCCGTAACTGCCTGAAAATATTAACTAACACCTAACACATGTGCAAAATCTATCTACTTGTCAACCGCAATCCCCCACTGCAATAACTAATAAAGTATATCAACCCCTAATCCGCCATTAACCCACATCGGAACTAATATTAAAAGTATTAAACCCTAAACCAACAACCCCCCACAATGCAATATGCCTAATTAAACTATTAAACCCTAATCCACCATTCACAAACATCGCAAACTACCTAATAAAAGTATTAACCCCTAAATCTGCCAACCCCAACATCTCAAATGACCTATTAAAACTAATAACCCCTAATCCGCCAAACCTACACAACGCAATAATGCTAATAAAGCTATTTTCCCCTAAACTGCAAAACCCCACAATGCAAATAACTAATCACTATGCCCCTAACCTAACACCCCCTAAATTAACCCCATTATATACATTAAAATAATACTAACTTACAATTAAAATAAAAAAAATAACATTACTTTAAAAATAAAAAAACTGTTTAAATTAAGCTAAGATTACAGAAAATAAAAAAGTCTAACATTACATAAAATAATAAACAAAATTATGAAAAATAAAAAAAAATATACCTAATCCCTATGAAATTAAAAAGCCCCCCCAAAATGAAAAAAACCCTAATCTAATACTAAATTTATTAATAGCCCTTAAAAGGGCCTTTTATAGGGCTTTGACCTAAGTTAAACAGCTCTTTTCCTTAAAAAAATACTATGTCCCCCCTCTAACAGTAAACCCCCCACCCACCAAACCCTTCAAAATAAAAAAAACGTCTATGTACGATCGTTGGCGTACAATGACTATTGAACGCAAGGTACGCAATTAAAAATGGCGTCCCTTGCATTCCTATTGGCTGATTTGATTCTTCAAATTCAAATAGGATGAGAGCTACTGAAATCCTACTGGCTGTTCAAATCAGCCAATAGGATTTCAGCAGCTCTCATTGTTTTTGAATGATTTGAATTTGAAGATTTAAATCAGCCTATAGGAATGCAAGGGACAACATTTTTAATTGCTTTCCTTGCATTTTATAGTCAGTGTACAGTCTTTATTTTTTTGTAATTGTAGCAACTTTTTATTTTTGGTAATATTAGGTTGTTTTTTTAAATGTATTATTAGTTTAAACTTAGGTTTTATTTTTTCCCAGTTAAGTTTTTATTTATTTTAAGTTAGTTAGTTTTGTAACTTTAATTTAAAGTTAGGGGTGTTTGGTTTATGGTTTAATAGTTTAATTTTGGTAGTCTTGATGTTGGGGGTGTGGCTGTTTAGGAGTTAATAGGTTTATTTTAGTAGTACAGATGTGGGGGATGGCAGTTTAGGGGTTAATAGGTTTATTTTATTAGTAGCGACGTGGGGGGGGGGGTGGTTAGGGGTTAATAGGTTTATTTTGGTAGTAGCGATGTGGGGGGAAGCCAGTTTAGGGGTTAATAGTGTAGTGTATGGGTGTTAGTGTACTTTGTAACATTTTTTTTTTGGTTTTGTGAAACTTTTTTGTTTCGCAAAATCCATATCTTCTGGTCTTTGAATGCGGAATGTATCGTTGAGGTATAGGCCATAACAATCACGGTAAAGCCATATTGAGCGTCTTGTAATACCGAGTAGCTGACCGTTCTGCACTCAAAGGCCATTTTTTTAGTGGTAAAGCCATACCACACAACTTATTATTTTGGTCATTGTTTTTAAGGAATGACCTAAAAAAAAGATTGCAATTAAGGGTTTCTTATACTGGAATTTAACATTAATTAAACTGTGTATTTTAAACCTGTTACATTGCAACTTTGTATCAGCCTAGGAGACCCTTCAACAAGATTATGCCTTTGTGACCAAGATTTTTTCCTTTAATAATGAACTTGTAAACTGTAATGCTTTTTGTGATGGGAGTTCAATAATGTAGGCGCAGTTACTTTCAAACACACACTCTTGTGAATGGCTTAGGACTTAGTGTGCATGGAGTTGATTCCATTTAAATGCACAGTCACAAAGCAGTAATCACGTTTAAGGGTCTCCAAGGCAGATACAATGAACACAGCAATGTTCAGTGTGCCACGATAGAGCTGACAGTCACAGGGGTTATCTGTGTACATAAGGGGGTAAATGTTCATTATTTGTTTTATGTCTGATGACGGGGTAAGAGGTGAGTGCGTTCCAGTTTGTGCAGTATATGCGTGCAAAGACCCATGATATACCCCTTATCTTCATTGCAAGCAAAAAGCCAGACAAATCCAACTTTGCTCATGCACAACAGTTAGTGCACCACTAGTAATCTATTCCTAAAATTTTTTAGAATATTGTCAGACATTAAATTCATAATTTTAATCTAGTTAAAAACTTGATTCAGCGCTAGTGATGTGGCGAATTGTTCGCTGGAGAACAGTTCCCGGAGAACATAGCTTGTTCGCGTTCGCCGTGGCGGGTGAACATATGCGATGTTCGGTCCACCCCCTATTCGTCATTGTTGAGTAAACTTTGACCCTGTATCTCACAGTCTGCAGACACATTACAGCCAATCAGCAGCAGACACTCCCTACCAGACCCTCCCAGCTCCTTGGCAGCAGCCATTTTAGATTCATTCTGATCCTGCATTCTTAGTGAGAGGAGGGATAGTGTAGCTGCTGCTGATTTTATAGGGAAATTGATAGCTAGGCTAGTATATTCAGTGCCCACTACAGTCCTGAAGGACTCATCTGATCTCTGCTGTAAGGACAGCACCCCAAAAAGCCCTTTTTAGGGCTACATCAGTCGTCTTTTTTTTTTTCTTTTTTGTAATCTAATAGCAGTTGCCTGCCTGGCACTGCCAGCCTGTGTGTCAGGCTCACAGCATATACTGTGCCTACTTGCTCAGTGCCACCACTCATATCTGGTGTAACATTAGTGTAAATTTAAAAAAAAAAAACTTTTACATCAGTCTGCTAGTGTAATCTAATTTCAGTTGCCAGGCTAGCCTGCCACTGCCAGCCTGTGTGTCAGGCTCACAGCATATACTGTGCCTACTTGCTCAGTGCCACCACTCATATCTGGCTGGTGTAACAGTAGTGTAATTTAAAAAAAAAAAAAAACTTTTACATCAGACTGCTAGTGTAATCTAATAGCAGTTGCCTGCCTGCCACTGCCAGCCTGTGTGTCAGGCTCACAGCATATACTGTGCCTACTTGCTCAGTGCCACCACCAGTCATATCTGGTGTAAGATTAGTGTAAAATTAAAAAAAAAAAAACTTTTACACCAGTCTGCTAGTGTAATCTAATTTCATTTGCCAGGCCAGCCTGCCACTGCCAGCCTGTGTGTCAGGCTCACAACATATACTGTGCCTACTTGCTCAGTGCCACCACTCATATCTGGTGTAACATTAGTGTAAATTTAAAAAAAAAACAAAAAAAACTTTTACATCAGTCTGCTAGTGTAATCTAATTTCAGTTGCCAGGCCAGCCTGCCACTGCCAGCCTGTGTGTCAGGCTCACAGCATATACTGTGCCTACTTGATCAGTGCCACCACCACTCATATCTGGTGTAACAGTAGTGTAAATTTAAAAAAAAAACTTTTACATCAGTCTGCTAGTGTTATCTAATTTCAGTTGCCAGGCCAGCCTGCCACTGCCAGCCTGTGTGTCAGGCTCACAACATATACTGTGCCTACTTGCTCAGTGCCACCAGTCATATCTGGTGTAACAGTAGTGTGAATTTAAAAAAAAAAAAACTTTTACATCAGTCTGCTAAAGTAATCTAATTTCAGTTGCCAGGCCAGCCTGCCACTGCCAGCCTGTGTGTCAGGCTCACAGCGTATACTGTGCTTACTTGCTCAGTGCCACCACTCATATATGGCTGGTGTAACAGTAGTGTAATTTAAAAATAAAAACTTTTACATCAGTGTAATCTAATAGCAGTTGCCCGCCTGCCACTGCCAGCCTGTGTGTCAGGCTCACAGCATATACTGTGCCTACTTGCTCAGTGCCACCACTCATATCTGGTGTAACAGTAGTGTAAATTAAAAAAAAAAACTTTTACATCAGTTTGCTAGTGTAATCTAATAGAAGTTGCCCGCCTGCCACTGCCAGCCTGTGTGTCAGGCTCACAGCATATACTGTGCCTACTTGCTCAGTGCCACCACTCATATCTGGTGTTATAGTAGTGTAAATTTTAAAAAAAAAAACTTTTACATCAGTCTGCTAGTGTAATCTAATTTCAGTTGCCAGGCCAGCCTGCCACTGCCCGCCTGTGTGTCAGGTTCACAGCATATACTGTGCCTACTTGCCCAGTGCCACCACCACTCATATTATCTTGTTTAATAGTAGTGTAAGTGTACATTTAAAAATAAAAAAAACTATTTTGACTGTGAAACATCAGTCTGCTTTTTTGTGTCAGGCTCACAGCGTATAGTGTGCCCACTGGTCCAGCGCCACCACTCATATTATCTTGTTTTATAGTAGTGTAAGTGTACATTTTAAAAATAAAAAAACTATTTTGACTGTGAAACATCAGTCTTCTTTTTTTTGTGTCAGGCTCACAGCGTATACTGTGCCCACTTGCCCAGTGCCACCACTCATATTATCTTGTTTAATAGTAGTGTCAGTGTACATTTAAAAAAAATAAAAAATAAATTGACTGTGAAACATCAGTCTGTTTTTTTGTGTCAGACTCACAGCGTATACTGTGCCCACTCACAGTAGCTTGCACGCATAGTAGCACTAATTGAAAAAAAATGACAGGCAGAGGCAGGCCAACCCGCAGGGGCCGTCGTAGTCGTGGTGCTGTGATTCCCTTTGGCCATAGAATAATGTTCAGTGTTAGGCCACGTACCATGAACATGAAAAGTTCTGAGAAATAGTTGACTTTATAACACAGGACACCCAATCTTCTACAGCTTCTGCTCGTAACCTTGACGCACCGTCCTCCTCCTCTAGCTTAGCTTTGGGCACCTCTCAACTTACCACTCACCCGCCTGCCACCAACACCGACACTAGCACCACAGCCGCCTCACTTGATCTGTCAGATGAGTTATGTACACCTCAGTGTGAAGAAATGAGTGATGGGCAACCATCATTGACAGAGGATGTAGATAACTGTTATATGTCTCAGTCAGGCAGCATTACAGACATGGACGACACACGGTGTGATGATGATGATGATGATGTTGTACCCGCCGTTGCTTCCATTGTTGAGTTGTCAGATACAAGTGAAGGGGTTAATGATGACGATGCGTCCGTGGGTGTCACGGGAGCGCCCGGTAGAAGAGAAGAAGAACAGGTGGAAAGTTCAGATGGGGAGACAGAGAGGAGCAGGAGGAGGAGACGAGTTGGAAGCAGGGGGAGGTCGTCGCAAGGAGCTAGTGGCACAGTCAGACAGCATGCATCGGCACCCGGGGTCAGCCAGACAGCACGCCAATCAACGAATGCTGTTGCCACCACCAGAATGCTGTCATTGCAGAGCTCAGCAGTGTGGAATTTTTTTTATGTGTCTGCCTCTGACAACAGCGATGCCATTTGCAACCTGTGCCAAAAGAAACTGAGTCATGGGAAGTCCAAAACCCACCTAGGTACAACTACTTTGCGAAGGCACATGATCTCACATCACAAACGCCTATGGGATGAACACATGAGGACAAGCAGCACACAAACTCAAAGCCGCCATCCTGCTCCTGGTCCAGCATCTTCAGCCACGTCAACCACTGCTGTGCTCCTTGCCCCTCTCAACCATCCGCCAATCCGTCTCTCTTCCGGAGCAGTTCGTGGTCATCTGCCCACAGTCAGGTGTCTGTCAAGGACAAGTCACCCCCTTGCCAGGTGTCTGACTACTTGCTTGTCTGAACTGTTAGCGCGTCAGCTTTTACCATACAAGCTGGTGGAGTCTGAGGCATTCAAAAAATTTGTAGCTATTGGGACACAGCGTTGGAAGATACCCGGGCGAAATATCTTTGCACAAAAGGCCATCGCCAACCTGTACTCGATTGTGCGAAAGGAAGTAATGGCATGTCTGGCAAACAGTGTTGGGGGAAGGGTCCATCTGACCACTGATAGTTGGTCTGCACAGCATGGTCAGGGCAGGTATATCACCTACACTGCGCATTGGGTAAACCTGCTGACGGCTGCCAAGCATGGAATGCCTGGCTCTGCAGAGGAGTTGGTGACACTGCCACGACTTGCAGGCAGGCCTGCTGCCACCTCCTCTACTCCTCCTACTCCATCCTCTTCCATAACCTCCTCGGCTGAGTCCTCTTCTGCTGCTGCATCTTGCTCCACATCAATGGCACCCCCCAGATCCCCAGGTACTATTCCACATCCCGGATACGGCAGTGTCACACTGTCTTGGGGTTGACTTGCCTGAAAGCAGAGAGTCACACCGCACCAGCACTCCTGTCCACCCTGAATGCACAGGTGGATCAGTGGCTGACTCCGCACCAACTGCAGATCGGCAAAGTGGTTTCTGACAACGGAAGTAATTTGGTGGCGGCATTGAAATTGGGCAAGTTGACACATGTGCCATGCATGGCACATGTGTGTAATCTGATTGTACAACAGTTTGTGCATAAGTACCCAGGCGTACAGGACGTCCTGAAGCAGGCCAGGAAGGTGTGTTGCCATTTCAGGCAGTCCTACACGGCCATAGTGCACTTGTCAGATATCGAGCGGTGAAAAAACCTGCCAGTGAGGCGCTTGATTTACGACAGCCCGACACATTGGAATTCAACACTCCTAATGTTCGAACCCCTGCTCCAACAAGAAAAAAGCTGTTAACGAGTATTTGTATGACCGGGGTGCTAGGACAGCCTCTGGGGAGCTGGGGATTTTTTGCCATGTTACTGGACGCTCATGCGTAATGCCTGTAGGCTTATGCGTCCTTTTGAGGAGGTGACAAACCTAGTCAGTCGCACCGAAAGCACCATCAGCGACATCATACCATTTGTTTCTTCCTGGAGCGTGCCCTGCGAAGAGTGCTGGATCAGGCTGTAGATGAGCATGAAGAGGAAGAGTTGTGGTCTCCATCACCACCAGAAACAGCTTTATCAGCATCGCTTGCTGGACCAGCGGCAACGCAGGAAGAAGATTGTGAAGAAGAGGAGTCAGAGGAGGAATGTGGCTTTGAGGAGGAGGAAGACCATCCACAACAGGCATCCCAGGGTGCTCGTTGTTGTCACCTATCTGGTACCCGTGGTGTTGTACATGGCTGGGGGGAAGAAGATACCTTCAGTGAGATCAGTGAGGACGAGGAACTGGACACAAGTAGCTCGGCATCCAACCTTGTGCAAATGGGGTCTTTCATGCTGTTTTGCCTGTTGAGGGACACTCGTATAAAAAAACTGAAGGAGAACGAACTGTACTGGGTGTCCACGCTACTAGACCCCCGGTATAAGCATAAAGTGACTGAAATGTTACTGAATTCTTGCAAGTCGGAAAGGATGGAGCAGTTAAAAATAAATTAAAAAGTATGCTTTACACAGCATATAAGGGTGATGTCACAGCACAACGGGAATCTAACAGGGGAAGAGATGAAAGTAATCCTCCTCCTCCTCCCACGACCATGCCGGCAAGGACAGGACGCTTTCGAGACGTGTTGTTGATGGAGGACATGCGGACCTTTTTAACTCCTATGCATCGCCACAGCCCTTCGGGATCCAGCCTCAGAGAACGACTCAACCGACAGGTAGCAGACTACCTAGCATTAACTGCGGATCTCAACACTCTGAGGAGCAATGAACCCCTTGACTACTGGGTGTGCAGGCTTGACCTGTGGCCTGAGCTATCCCAATTTGCAATTGAACTTCTGGCCTGCCCCGCTTCAAGTGTCCTGTCAGAAAGGACCTTCAGTACAGCAGGAGGTATTGTCACTGAGAAGAGAAGTTGCCTAGGTCAAAAAAGTCTTGATTATCTCACCTTTATTAAAATGAATGAGGGATGGATCCCAAAGGGACTGACATTGGGCGATACATTCGAGTAAAAAAGGCCTGATGAGATTAGCTGCCTTGGGCTAAAAATGGTCCACACGCTGCTGTATTTTATCTTCGAATGCCGGATGACTTGCATGACTTATCCTCCAACAACTAGGGTTCAAGCCGCAATGTTTTAGGGCACTTTCTAACTGTCAAACAAACATCAATTTTTCTGGCCGCTGCTACAGCAGCGGCTGCAACAATACCTAATTTTTCAGGCATGTGTACATGCCTAATTTTTCTGGCCTCTGGTGCTGCACTGTGGCTTCAAAACCTAAATAAAAAAAATGCACATAACAGGGATTAAACTGCTAAGAATAGTACTACTTAACACACCACTCATATCTGGTGGCACAGTAGATTGCACGCTCAGTGCCCCAAATTTGAAGTAAGAGGACCAAGCAAGCATCTTTTTCCATCTCCCGGTTCCTAAAATCCATGCCATATACACCTCCCCTGGCGCCTCAACTGCCTCTGGGAACCTTACCATGGGTCCCAGACCACACATCTTGTAATTCTCTGTCTGGGAAATTATATATTTATCAAATCTATCTATTTATCTATCAAATCTATCTAACTATCAATCGTATCTATCAAATGTATATTGCATCTATTGATCTATGTAATCTATGTATCTATCTATCTATCAAATCTATCTATCTTGTGGTTGTGCAGATGGACTGTTTGCGGTTCTTTGCGTTGCGTTACATGGGGAGTTTGGTCTGTCACTTTGAAGCGGGCGTAACCCTTACACTACCTGATCGATACAACATCATACCTGATGTTTTAAAGCATGTTATTCCAAACAATTTAGAAATGTTAGGTGATTTATGCCCTTTAAGGCTTAAACCAGACTCTGCATCAACTATGTAATTTTCTGTGGGAGTTTTGCCATGGATCCCCCTCCGGCATGCCACAGTCCAGGTGTTAGTCCCCTTGAAACAACTTTTCCATCACTATTGTGGCCAGAAAGAGTCCCTGTTGGTTTTAAAGTTCGCCTGCCTATTGAAGTCTAGGGCGGTTTTTAGGTTTACGACATCACTATTCAGCACTACAAAAATAATTGTCAACCTAACAATAGAATAGAAACACGTAGATGCCTTTTCATGTCATTCAATAAAAATTAGCTAAAAGCACAACCACAAATTTCTATTTTACTCTGAATTCTACACAGAATTATAATATCTTTATTTTTATTTTTTGCTAATCTAGATATAAATAACATGCAAAGAATGTTACCATAGCATTAAACATTTTCTACATGTCTAAATGCTTTTGTATCTGGTTATTGAAGTAATATGAGAAAGTACCGTGAGCAAAGTCACTTATATTTATTAGAATTGTTATAAGAGAATAGAGCAGTCAACTAATGCATGCTCTGGTAAAATCCTATTGTTTTTATTAATATTGTTATTATAATTTTTTCCTATGAAGTGCTTGCATATTCTTCAGCATGATGACAGATAAATAATGACTACATAATTATTTCACATTTACAAGAATGTGGGTGAGTATTCATCTGATGTTAATGACCTTTACATAACAATCTCTGGTTTGATGCTATATAGAGAATAAGGGTAATTGATGAAAGAAATAGATTAAATTGTCGGCACTATCAGTGGAGAGGAGGGGCTATAGTTGAAGTGTTTCTACACAGCACAGAAAGTATGTTCACCATAACAAAAAGAGGTTTCTGTAGGAACACTTCAAATAATGCACACCTAATTGAACCTACACTACCTGCCTCACACAGGAAAGTTTCACCATTGAAAGGGTGGCGACTGGCGATACAAATATGTCTGGAAACCTATATCTAACCTGAAGGGCAAAACTTGGAAAATATTACATTATTGGCCAAGTTTCCCAAGTAAAATGTAGGTTACTCCCCTGGAACGTGCAGCAAACACCTATTGAACGCTTATCTCTACATCATGTCTGCAATCTACCTTGCTAATAAAGACAACAAAACTAAACAAAACCTTCCTTTTAAAACTATAGGAGCTATGTAGATACATGTATATACAATGTAATAATAATAAATGTAACTTATTGCACAATACATATTATTGTAATTATTGTTTTAATTTAAACAGCAGTTGTTTTTTGTAAAGTTAAACAAATGCAGTTATGAAAAAATTCAATGTTGCGGCTTCTTTATATAACTAAAAATAAATGTTATTGGGGCGGAGCCTGGCTGTGCAGGAGAATGGCCGCATCTATGTAGTGCTCCTGAGCCGCAGGCTGACTGAATGTAACATAAGCCCATAACCAGACCTATAATGTATATAGCACAGAACTAAAAAGCAGAGGGGACAACCCAACACCAGCATCAGACTTTGCCGGTGATATTAATTGCGCAGAACAGGCTAATACAGACGGAGCTGCAATCCAGTTAGAGCAGGCCACGCTGTGCATTACTGTCAGTGTCAGTGTGGTGACACGGAGCCTGTTGCTCTCTCGGTGCCTGGATGGGGGGGCATTTCCCTGAGAGCCCAGCTGTCAGCTCTGAGCAGCGCAACGCGGGACGAACTGTACCCTCCGACTTACCAACCTAAGCTTTGACCGGGAGCCTCAGGAGGTGAGCTGCGCAGCATATAATAGCAGCGGTGGGGGCATTACCGGTCCTCCTTCCTACAGCTCGGAGAGTGTGGTGTGGTACTGGGTGGAGCAGGGAGATCAGTTGGGGGGCTTGCTCACCGCGGCCTGATGTTGTAGCTGATACAGAGGCAGCTGGACCCTATTGATCTGCCTATCCTCTGTGGGGGAACGGGTCAATACATCTAAAAGATCCAGAGAGTGTTGACAGGGTGTAACAGGGGCACAAACACCAGATTACGGCACATAAAAATATAACATTAGCTGGCCCACCATATACACCACGTATTTCAAAACAAGTGGAGACCTGGCATAAGGAGTGTGTATAGGGAGCTCCTATAATAGGCCTCTGAATTACTGTGACACAGTTTATAAACTGTGAAAGTGACTGCAACTGTTCTGGGCTGCTCATTCATACACTGCCTCTTAGAGTTACCACTTCTTCAAATACTTAAACTTTTAACAGGCCGCTGGGAATCCTAGTGACCAGCCTTGTTAGGTCTACATCTGGAATAGGGGGTTACTGCCCCTGAGAGCTCTCACAGCCTTAGCTGCCTCGCTGACTGTGTACAAAAAAAGCAAGCAGGGTCAGAGAAGGGAACTAAAACAAGAAACATTCATTATTACATCAAACCCACAGATGTGCAAGTGCACGAAGATAACCAGAAACCTGTGCCTATTAGAGAGGAGAACCTTGTCCAGACTACCCCTGCACCATCCCAGTATGTCACTAAGGAGGATCTTAAATCCCTCTCATCAAAGGAGGATATAAAAGAAATTGCAGCAGATATTAAAAATATATTCAATGAACTGAAGCAGGATGTGTCTGAACTCTCACAGAGGGTCTCAATTGTTGAAGATTTGCATAGTACCCTACAGGAACAAATAAAAGAAACCTCTTCCCAGACGCAACAAAATACAAATATCATCCAGAGTCTTCAAGAAAGAATAGAAGACCTAGACAACCGCAGCAGGCCGAATAACCTAAGAGTAAGAGGTATTCCGAAATCAGTCAATCCGACTGCCCTACAGGGTTATTTACAAGATCTCTTCAGAACGGTGAAGGGCACCCCACTGGCCCAGGAGGTTGTCATAGAGGGAGCACATAGGGTGCTGCTCCCAAAACCATCGCCTAAAGCCCGCCGAGAGACGTCATTCTTAAAATTTTTAATTATAGAGATAAAGAGGAGATTCTTCGCTGCAGTAGAAATAAACACCCTGTTCAACATGCAGGGATTTCTTTGCATATTTTCTCGGATCTATGTCCTGCTACCCTACAGAAGCGCAGGGAGCTTCACTTTCTGACATCTGTCCTACAAGAGAACAAGATCCCCTACAGATGGGGATTTCCCACTTGCCTGGTAGCCTCCAATGGAGATAAGACTGCAATCTTCCGCTCCTTAACTGATTTGGATATGTTTTGCTCCACACTAGGTATCACGGTACCACATCCGGAAGATATGTCGGCCCCTTCATTGGGCCCTGACGAGCACCGTCGATTGGTCTAAGTGGATAGGTAAGAAGTCAAATTTGTCCCCTTGGAACTGTGAGGCAGAGGTGAGGACTTAACTATACTGATAAGACTTTCATATGGAGGGACTGCCCCAGACAGGACTTTGGTCTGTTCCCTTTTCTCATTTAAGCTTTTGTATTATCATTTGTTTGTATGGGGAGGTATTTGGAAGTTTATTTGCTATGTTGGATTTGTGTTCCCGCCCTGGCTGAGAGTCCTATCAATACTCCTGATAGCATTAAGCTGGGTATATTGCAAACAGTTACACTATGTCTTAACAAGACTGTTATAGGCCCGGTTGTTACTTGTATGATTGCTGCACTCTCTCCTAGGGTAGGAAACTTAAATCTTGATGCCAACAACCAAAGTAAGCTGCGCACTCTTGTAATTTGTTATGCTCAAACTATAGTTGATATGGTCCTCTATTATATAATAATTGTATATTGTATATTTTTTGTTATGTGGGACTATGTGCGCTCAGAATGACAAGTATGGAGATTTCCATAGGTAGTCCAATCTGATGCATATACACCCGCCTCTGCTATTAAAAAAAAAAAAAAAAAGCTGGTTCTCTTTCTTACCTCACAATATCAAAAATTAATGTTATCTGAATGTTCTGCTGTTATAATGTTGTGATGTTATGTATTAATAGGTCTGATAGACATTTTTTTTTTTTTTTTTTTTCTAAAAGGTCAGCCGTAGGAATATTCCCTCTAGTAAAGCCTATATATAGGTGAGTTGGTCTTCTATAGACCTGGTGTTAGTGCTGTAACTGATACACAAGAAAACTAATTTATCACATTTCTTCTCACAACTGTGCTCAAAAGAATCTGGGTTTCTAGAAGATAGCACAGTTAGTCCATATCTTTCTGACTCTGCCCAGAATTAAGGTCCTTGTTTTTCATTCTGGTTGCTGCTTTTCTTTTCTCTGACCCCCTATCCTTTCTAATTCCCTTCCTCTTTTTTCCCCTCCACCTCCCCCCCCCTTTTTTTTTTTCTCCCAATGGATATTAGACGTAGCCAGTCAAAAATCCATCCTCTGAGATTCTTGACAATAAATGTGAAGGGCTTGAATAGCCCGGGCAAAGGGTCCATAGTTACTAGGGAACTACATAAGCTCCAGGGAGATGTAGTATTCATACAGGAATCACATTTTGCCAAGCAAAAAGAGCCTAAGTGGCACAATAGTAGATACCCAGTGGCCCTGTTTTCTTCTGGTCCCCGTAAACAAAATGGTGTGGGTATTTTGATACACCACAGGGTTCCGTTGCAGATACAGGAGGTTGTTAGGGATAAGGAGGGTCGTTTTATCATTGTAGTAGGTTTACTACATGGTGTCCAAGCAACACTGGTTAATGTCTATGCCCCGAATGCTGCACAGCATATCTTTTTCAAGTCACTCTCGGGTAGATTGTTTGAGCATTCTAAAGCTGTCATAATCATGGGTGGGGATTTCAATGTTCCTCTTATTCCAAAACAAGACACCTCCAATGGCCTTTCTAGTGTGTCACATCACATACTGAAACATATTAATGTGATTCTCAAAAGGCACTTACTACATGACGTATGGCGCACACTTCACCCCACTGAGACAGAGTTTACATTTTATTCAAGCCCGCATAGGAAATTTTCCCATATTGATTACTTTTTTACAAACTCTCAAGGTATTGAATATGTACAGGGAAGTGACATTGCACCAATCACGTGGTCGGACCATGCTCCGGTCACATTTGAGATGTTATGGCCGGATACACCAGCAACCTCTTTTGTCTGGAGATTAGATGATGCCCTATTAGGTAGTACTAGTATAGAGGAGGATATTTCCGCCCATATGTTAGAATACTTTGAGCTTAACTTTACAGATGATATGCCCTTGACCACTGTCTGGGAGGCACACAAGAGTGTAATCAGAGGACATTTCATTAAACATAAGGCTAAATTGCAGAAACAGAAGAGAGAAAAGTACAATTTGTTACTGACCGAGATTAAGCAGTTGGAAGAGCAGCATAAAAAGAACCCCTTGAGTGGTGTTGCTGAAGCTAATTTAACACAGGCTAGATTAGACTTTAAAAAGCTACTCCAGGATGAAAACCACAAAATAGCGATCTGGCTAAACCAAAAGTACTACGAAGAAGGGGACAAGGCAGGGAAATTACTGGCGAGAACGATCAAGAGAACCCAATTAAAAGCATAGGTGTATTCTATGAAAGACAGTAATAACAAGACTCATAAAGATAGTCCAGGTATTGCAGAAATATTCCGCTCTTATTATAGTGGTCTTTATAATCTTAAATCTCATTGTGAGGATCAGGCGGTAGGTGTGTCTTCACAGCGCCGTATGGCACTAGAGTACCTCAGGGACACACATTTAATGGTTCTAAACACAGAGGCGGTCGACTTCTTGGAGACCCCTCTGACCCAGGAGGAAATAAAAGATGCTCTGAAAAGCCTGCAGAATGGAAAATGCCCTGGTCCGGACGGACTAGGCGCTAAATATTATAAAACTTTTCAGTCGGTGCTGCTGCCGCCCTCTATGTTGTCGGCATATATTACGGTAATTCCTAAACCGGGCAAATCGCCGGATAAACCACAAAGCTATAGGCCAATTTCACTGCTGAATACCGATGTCAAGATATTGGCAAAGGTCTTGGCAAACAGGGTTAATAAGTTCCTGCCTGACTTGATTGCCCTTGATCAGGTCGGATTTGTCCCTGGGAGGGAAGCTAGGGATAATACCCTTAAGGTGCTGCAATTGATCACACACTCTGACCGAAAGGGGCTGCCATTCGCCCTGTTATCCACAGATGCCGAAAAAGCATTCGACAGGGTGAACTGGCAGTTGCTTAAATGTACACTAGAAAAGATGGGTTTTGGGGAGAGGTTCATTAGGACAGTTTTCTGCCTCTACTCTGCACCTAATGCGAAGGTAAGGGTTAATGGTCTCTTCTCTGATTCATTTAATATCACCAATGGGACTAGGCAGGGGTGCCCCCTGTCCCCACTGTTGTTCGCCATCTCAGTGGAGGCTCTGGCGTGTAACATCCGAGATAACCAACTAGTTAAAGTATACTTATTGGGTGGGCGAGAATATAAGATCAGTATGTACGCAGACGATCTGTTATTCACCCTACGAGATTTGGAGACCTCTGTCCCCGCTTTGCTGCAAGAATTCACTAGATATGGAGAGGTCTCAAACTTATTGTTAAACACCTCTAAGTCAGAAGTTTTAGGGGTCAAATTGGCCCCATCTGTAAGAACTTGAGCCTAGCCCATTCCAGATAAAAGATAAACAGTTAAAATACCTCAGAGTCAACCTGACGGTCTCTATGGTGGATTTGTTTGAGGCAAACTATATGATACTTAGACGAGAGATTGCGGCCGATCTCTCAGCATGGAAGCACAAAACAATTTCTTGGTTGGGAAGGATAGGAGTGGTGAAAATGAACGTGCTCCCCAGGCTACTATATTTGTTTCAAACATTACCCATCCCACTCTCTCATAATTACCTCACCCAGTTGCAAAGCTTAGTTGAGGAATATATTTGGCAGGGAGTCAGACCCAGAATTAATAGAGCGACAATGTTTTTACCAAGGGAAGATGGCGGCTTGGGTCTCCCAGACCTTAAGCTGGGGGACCTGCTGACCCTACTTTGGATAGGTGGTAAACACAGGCCCTCAAGTATACAGGAGTTCCCCCTTTTGGCAGAATTGTTTAATATATGGGATAGCATGCTATGAATTGATCCTCATATGTCCTCCTTGTTCTCTCCCCTAACACCGGTATACGGGAACCCTGAACTGCCCATGCAGGCTAGAATGCCTTTAGAACAGATTAGGCTTCATGGTAGCCATGTGTCCAATTTTGTAGCAGTTGGGAGATTAAAGACGAGAGAAGAGATCCAAATGGACTTTCCAGACTTTCCAATAGCTTGGTTCACCTATTTACAAATTGGGCACTACATAAACACCCACAAACACAAATCACATCTAGTGAGGGACTTGACGCCATTTGAGTCATTGTGCACAAAACAAACATCATCGAGGCACTTGGTTTCCATCATTTACACCTTCCTTCTTCACCCCGGTGATGGCCCCCTTCCAATCTACACCAAAATGTGGCATAGAGAGTTGGGCGCAGAATTTACCAAAGAGGAATGGCAATGGATTTTCCGTGCCGTGAGGACCTTGTCGGTCTCCGCTCGTACACAGGAGTCGCATTACAAATTCTTACCCCGTCTAGACTCAGGACAATCTACCCCAGAGTTTCAGACAAGTGTTGGAGGGGATGTGGTGAAACAGGTACGATATTACATATCTGGTGGAAATGCCAACTTTTAGAGAGCTTTTGGTCCTCTGTATGGAGGGAAATTCAACAGAAGCTGGACTTAGAAATCCCCAAAACACCAGAGACCCTGTTGTTCCACTTTCCTAATAAAATTAAGAACCCATTGAAAAAGACCCTTTTAATGTTAATGTTGACGGGGGCCAAGAACCTAATTCCCCTCCATTGGAAGATAGCCCAGATCCCCACATTAGCGGATTGGAGAGAAAAAGTGCAAAATATCCTGTTGCTTGAAAAATATCATTATGTTAAAATCTCTAAGCTAGATGTATATGAGACGCTGCTACAGATATGGGACGGTGATCGCCCGGAAGGGTGAGATGTAGGCTTGAGGTTTGGGGGTCTGGAGTTGACAGTGGCTAACAGTCAATATAGTTTTTTTTTTCCCCTCCCCCATTTCTTTCTCTTCTTCTGATTTAACCGGTTCCTATCTTCTCCCTAGTGTGTATAAAAATTGGAGATGTACGGATGCTGGAGTTTCTCAGCTCGGCAGTACACCAGGAAATGTTGTTGCATTTATAAAAACTAATATAGACCTGATGTGTTCTTGTGTATTTTTGATTGTTCATACGGCATGTCTTTGGTTAAAGGGCATGTCATAAGTATTGGAAAATTCTTTGAAAATGTTAGTATAGAGCTAATTGGGTACTATGTATATAACAGATGATATGGTTATAGATGTATGTCAACTATCCTCTAACATGTTCACCTGGATCCTGAGATTTATGGACTCTTTTATATGCTACATGCAGTTTTTTTTTTAGAGGTGGTCATTGTACTGTATCATAATCTGTTATTCTGCTGATTTTTCTATGTAATGTTTGCTGATTTTCTCAATAAAGCTCTTTGGAAAAAAAAATAAAAAAAATAAATGTTATTGAAAATAAAACGCACAAAGAACCAGATGTTTAAAAAAATATAATAATTTCAATGATATGTATTATAGTAGAAAATGTATATATATAAAACATTATGTATACATATAATGCTCCTCTAAACTATTAATCCCTTACGCACCCTCACCCCCAACGCAAGCTATCCCCACTACATGATTAACCCTTTATCTGCCAGAACCACCCATAGCTATTAACCCATAACCTTTTAACCCCAAAATCGCCATTAACCCCACTGCAATAAACCCCTACACTATTAACCCCCTAACCAACACAAAGCCCAATGCAAAATAACCCCTAAACTCCTAACAGCTAACCCCCCCAAGACCCCTAACTTAACACTCCCCTAAGTTACAAACAAGCACTATTGCAAAAAAATTTAAAAAAACACTAGCTTTAAAAAAAAGTTATGAAAAATAACAAAACTCCAACCAGTAAGACCTATGCTAAAACTAAAGTTCCCTGTAAGAAAAGCCCACCCCTAAAAAAAAAAAAAAACTATACTTACTCTAAAACCTACTATAAAAATGTTCCTGAAAAGTGCATTTGTTCTAGTTGAAGTGATTACCTCTTTGCATAAGACAAATACGTATACTATAACCAAAGTAACAGCCCACCCACCACCCAAATAAAAACCTATGTTTAAATAAACCTATCCTAAAAAAAGATATGAAAAGTAAAGTTCTGTCCTACTACTTATCTCTAAGCAAACCCGCTGTTCTTGGTAACACAAGTTGCAGTGTCGCTATTGTTTAACAAAATATCTGTGTACTGAACAATGTATGAAAAAGACATCTCACCTCATCTGGTCAGGCGCTCCTCCAGCTATGCTTGTCTTTCCGGTTGTGGCTTGTGGTGATTCCACTCTCGATTCCCTTTCACCCTTTACACAGGCTCCATGCTTCAGCTGTTTTCAGTGTCCCACATGATTACGACTATGTCACGTTCACCAATAGGAGTCCTGCATCCTCAATTCCTCATTGGCTGGTGTAGCATAGCACCAATATGTTACCGGTCTTGGCAGCGCTAGTCCCGGAGCTCCCACTGGTATATACTAGAAAGCGTTCACAGTCAGCATACTCCTATGCTGTGCATGTTTATAGAAAGAAAATATCCGGAGCTGCTAAAATTCACAAATTTATTTGATCAATTTAAAATATGGCTCACATGCTAAATTTAAAAAAAGATAGACATGCCAGGCTTGTTTTATGCATTTCAGATCTAGCTGCCTTATTTATTGACTGATTGCCACATACACCTGTGGCGCTTAAATACGCTCACTCACAATTTCATTGGTTAGTGTTATGCCTATATCTGCTCCACTAGTCTGGAATTTAAAGACATAGTAACAGTGGTTATTGATTACATTTGTTAATATTTATCATCTTAGTAACAAAAAAATCTTACCCTTTATCTCTTATTTACATTCTTAACTCTTTTAATAAGCTGTTTTAATTATATTTTTTCTCCACTTTAATATTGTGTTGTTTTAGCATGCATACATATCAATATGGTTTCACATACCACTTTCTTATATCCAATTAAAATATACTTGATACTTTTCAGAGCTACTTTGTGATTTGCAAATTATCATATTAACTACAATGCTGTTATTATTTAAGTGAAACGCATAAGACGAGCCTGGCATGTCTGTATCTTTTTAAATGTAGCCATTTTTTAAATTGATCAAATAAATTTGTGAATTTTAGCAGCTCCAAATGTTTTCTTTCCTAAAAAGATACCCTGACAAGGGCATCAGTGATATAGCTCTTTGATTAAAAAAAAAATATATATATATCTTAAAAAGAATGCCCTGAAAAGGGCATCAGCGATTAAGAGCTTTTGTGAAAAAAACTATCCTTAAAAAAGATGCCTTGAAATGGGTATCAGCGATTAAGCTCTTTTGTGAAAAAAACTTATTCTAAAACTAAAAAAACTACCCAAAAAAAAATCTACTGCTAAACCTCAAAAGTTGGTACTCACCAAACTTGAATCTGACTCTTTAGGGGTGCAGCTACAGGTCCATGGTGGTGCTCCTCTGGGGCTGTCCTCTTCTTCCATCTCCATGCATCTTTTTTTCCTTGGATCTTTCATCCAATGTATCTTCATGCTCTCTCCACAGCACACTGAAGCTTGAATTCAAGGTTCCCCCTTATATAGTGGTGCACTTGCATTTCTATTGGCTAATTTTATATTTTTAGTACAATTATCTGATATAAAAAGCTTTCATTATATTAGCTGATTAGACTAAGAATTAAAAAAAATCAGCTAATAGAAATGCAAGGATGCCATTATATATACTTGCATTCATACTATATATAAATGTGTGTGTGTGTTTATATTTATATTTATATATATATATATATATATATATATATATATATATATATATATATATATATATATATATATATATATATAAAAAGCAATGAAAGTATGGTAAAGGGACTTCCAAGGATAGTAAATAAATTAAGCCACCATATGGATATCTATTCCATTCAACCCCTGAATAAACTCCATCAACAGTTCGCTGTAAAAAAACAGAATATACAGTCGTAGAGTGTGCAAAACCCCTCAAGCAGCCATTGCAGAGATATCGTATATCAGAGCATATACATTGGAGCTTTTAACAGTCAAACCCTTTGCCATATACCTTATCCCTTTTAAAACCTTTTTAACATTATTAAAAATATATTTTTTATTAAAGTGGAAGATTGTTGTAATGCTGGAGGAAGAACCAAGGATAACTTTAAAAAAGATCACAGATAATGCTGAACCTCAAGGCGCAAGAGGTTCAAGTCACACCATCCGTTGCTGTCTGAATGAAAATAGGCTCCATGGTAGAAGACCTATAAAGACCCCACTTCTAAGAGAGAAATACAAAAAAGGCAAACTGGAGTTTACCAAAATGCATGTTGAAAAGCCACAGTCCTTTTGGAAGAATTTCCTTTGGAAAGATGTAATAAAAGTAGAGCTTTTGGCAAATCACAACAACTCCATGTTTACAGAAGGAAATAAAATAAGTGTTCAAAGAAAAAGAACACCATCCTTACCCTGAAACATGTAGGAGGCTAAGTGATGCTTTGGGGTTGCCTTGCTGCCTCTGGAACTGGGTACCTAGAATCTATGCAGTGCATTTTAAAATCAGAAAACTATAGAGGCATTCTAGAGAGAAACATACTGTCCAGTGTCAGAAAGCTCAAAATGCACTGAAGAATGGATAAGAAGAACATCTGTAGAAAGATCTGTAACTCACAGCTGGGAAAAGGCACCCATCAAACTTGAGAGAACTGGAGCAGTTTTAGCAAGAGTAGTTGGCCTAAATCCCAGTTAAAAAATGTAGAAATCGTATTCAGAGTTATAGAAAGTGCTTGATTGCAGTAATAGTTTTTAACGGATGTGCTACAAGGTCAAGAGTACCAATATTCATCTGTGTCATTCTCATTTGTTTTACAGTTTAAAGTAATATGTTAAGTCATAAATCAAAAGTGACGTTTCTGTTCTTTTACATTTGAAATAAAGAATGGTGGATATTAAAAACTGTTGTGTTTTTTGTTCAGAGAAAATTGTGTGTTTTCCTAAAAAGCAGTAGAGTACCAATACTTTCGGCCACGTCTGTAAAACAATAGAAATGTCATAAAATTACAAAGGTGTTGACTCTTTAAAAATAGAGGCATCTATTAAAAATAGCTTCAAGTTCACTTACCATCATGACAAAACAAGAAAATCTTGATTATTTAGAAAATACTTCATTCTAGACATGCCGGATGGACATGTCTTTATTTAATTAAACTCTGTCACATTGTATTGTCCTGGATCTTGAAAATCTATAGTAAATGTTTGTCTAGGCATTTTCTATATGAACCATTGACAGAAAATCCAGTACCTAAAAAAAAAATATTGGCACTATTTCTATGGACATTAGCAAACAAATGTAGTGGCATTGTCATTAAAATTGTATTGTTCTTTGGAATCACAACAGTCCTATGGCTGATAATTCAGGTGAAATTTCGAATTTTTATATAATTAGCTGATAGACCACCATTAAACAAGATCTCAATTAATTTTTAGCTGTTTGTCCAGCTTTTGAAACACTTTTTCTGCTACCTGTACCATATATCCTATAGAAAGATTACTTTAATGGATTTTATAATGGATTTGGCAGCAAAGTGCTCAGGAGTTTGTTGGGGTCACCAAGAGGCATTGTATGTAACAACACTAGGGCTAGACAACACAATCAATAGCACAGGGCAGGTTATATTTTGTGTGACCTTGTACAAAGTAAAACCCACAATCTGATATTACAAGTGAATTGATAAATATTTTAACCAACACATCTTAATGTGGCTGGGTATATTGGGGTTTCCTTTCCTTTTTCCTTTAAGTATAGATACATTTTATCTCTACCAACTCACAGCACCATCCTTACCTCATTTTCTAAATTTAGATTTAAAACACCTGACAATAATTTTTGATTGTGTGTTTTATACCTATTTTTTGGAGGTTCCATTTCTTATTGCTGGAAGATCAGTATTCATACCATTTTAAGAACATGTTAAACTTGCATGAAGAACTCTAGTACTGGAGCACCACATGTGACATGCATTTTAATGCACTCCCCATAGCAGCCAATTATATGAGGATTTAGTGCACTTACGCTAATCGTGAAGCTGATGTTAGCATGCCCTAGAGTAGACTATCACATGAGCATTAAAAATAACTTTGGACTAATTTGAGCACAAAAAAGTGAGAGAGTGCACTCAGGCAATGTTAACAAAAATACTGCTAATATTTTTTGTGTTTCACTTGTAACCTAGGCCTCTATATAGAGAAAGAGAGGAAATATTAAACTAATCACATACATTTCTACATTTCCTAGCAAAAGATTTTGAGGGAAAGAGATAGAGGTGAATTAGGGAGAGAAAAGGTTGCTAACACCACCTCTCTGTGAGAATGGATGAACAATCAGCAGCAGATAAGTTAGAATATAGGGGACAGAACTAGGTTTCAGTGATAGTCGGAAGGATGACAAACTTAAAAAAGGTGTGAGTTTGTGGAGTAAAAGTTCCATAGTGGAGATGAGAGTAGATTAAGAGTAATGCAGATATGTAGAGTTATAATTGTTTTTGTGATTTGATGTAAGGTGAAGAGAAATGTTAGTATAATGATCATTGAAATGAGAAGATGACAGATATGGTAAATATGAGAGACATGATAAACAGTGCAAATCCTAAAGACAAAGAAATTTACTTTTCCAATATCATACATTGTACTTTTAATCCTTTTCCAGTATTGTTAAATTATTTTATAATTATTTTGTTTTGACTTATAAGATGCTTTAATTGTAATACTAGAAGTAAATCTTCAGCTATGTTTTCCCCAAAGCTATTGTCCCATTTGCAGGCCTATGCAGTCTGATGAATCTGCTTAATTAGTGAATTGCAGGATGAAGGATCATAGACAAGCAAAAGCACTCTGGTAATAGTAAAAATTCAGGGAAAATTAGAGATAATAACATTTTAAATATTAAGAAAAAAGTTGATTTAATTTATGGCAGCAGCTGAAGTTAGAGATGTGCCATATATAGTATAACTAAAATCTAGCTGTCATGGAGCAGTACATTTAAAAGCACTGAAAGACTAATGCAGAGATTGATTGAACATTCCACAAATATTCAGTACTCATTTTGTTTAAATGAATACAGAATAGCACGGCATTTGGAAAACTGCATTTTGACATAACCAAATTTTTCTCCTGTGCACACACCTCTTAAAAATAATTTTCATATGTATATAGAAATATATATTTTAAAATAAAAAGAAAATATTCTTCTATGTGTAGAACATAGGAATTTAAAGTATTCCTAACTCACTTTGGGTTTAGCATAGTTTGTCTAATGCAGTATTATTCATGCTCTGCATTCGTACTGAGCACTAATCCATCCGTAATGCCACTTTATGGCCTCCAACTGTGGCCACACAAATACCTAAGGATATGGTAGCTGTGAGTGGATCCAGGATACTCTGCAAGCACTTTCATAATGTGCGTGTTGCCATTGGTGAACTGTCTGTGCAATGTTAAATGTCGACAGCGTATCATGTTGGACAGACATTGATAAATTGTCCCCTATGGATTATGGCAATAATTCTCAAGACTCAATTGTGCCAGAAATGCCAGATTTCATTATACTGATATCTATACTGATATCTGGTTCCTCAGGTAACTTGATATTTAATTAACCAATTGCAATGTAAAATGTCAAACGTTAACAAATTCAAATATAAATGTATTTACAGATAGACATATATTTATAATTTTATTTGTGAAACTGGATTTTTTTAATTAATTGTTTAAAAATATATATTTACTTAGAAGAAAACATATCTGAGCAGAAAGAAATAACACAGGATGAAGGTATTCAAAATAGTAACTGTTAACAACCATATCTACTAACTATGAATTACTTATTATTAACTATTTACAAGTGTAACCTAACAACTATGAACTGTTTCTTATTAAATATGAACTACTTACTTTTAACTCTTAACTATTTACTAATATCTATGAACTTCTAGCTAATGTATACTACCTAAATCCTTCTAAAAACAAATCCACAAATACACAAATCCACACTCTGTGGGATTCATTTAAAAGAAAGTCAGAATTGCAATGTACAATAATGAGAAATATTATTTGAAAACATCATAATATGTATAATTTCCGATAATCCTTCAGATTTAACTTTTTTATTTTGAAATTTGCAAATTAATAGACGAAAACCAACCTTTTGACAAAGGCACAAGTGTCTGCTGTGAAGGTGTGATGCGTGTACAGAAACTGAATCAAGTTTTACATCCCTTGATGTTGTTTGCAGGTAATTTTTTGCAGCAGTTCAAAAAAAAAGAAAAAAGTGTGAATCAGATTACATGTCTGCAAAAGGAGGTACCCTGTGCCCACAGTCTGTGAGATGGTCTGACCCCCTATTACTGTATATAGTGAAACTGTTTGACCCACCAGTACAGTATATAGTGAGTCAGCGACACAGTCTGTAATCTGCCGGTGAGATGGCTGGCCTGAACCTACTCACCCCAGTACTTTATAAAGTAACCACAGTAGTCTGTGAAATGGTCCAGCCCCCTGTACTCTATATAGTGGTACTGTATAGTGACACTGTTTACCCCCCGCCCCCCCATGCTGTAGTAACAAGATCTGTAATTTGCTGGTTCCACAAACATGCACACACACATACATGAATAAATACACACACAGTTACATACATATATACATACACACATACACACACACACACACAAACACATAAACACCAATGGGTAAAACAGAAACACTAAACCCTGCAGTCAGAGACACTAGTGAAGCATCATGTCACACTCATATGATATCAGTGCAGGCGGTGGCAGGCAATATTTTTTATTGTATTGAAGCTGGGCCCCCACCCTTGGGGGCCCAGTCACAATTGCGCCTCTGTACCCCCTGTAGTTTCGCCCCTGGTCCTAAAGCCCGTGTACACGGGCCAATTTTTCAGTACAGCGGTTCCACCCCTTGATCTCTTTCTATCCCCCTTCTCTTCTGCTTTCTCTCTCCCCCTTCTCTTTTGCTCTCTCTCACCCCTTCTCTTTTCCTCCCTCTTTTGCGCTCTCTCTCCACTCTCTTTGCGCTCTCCCCCCTCTCTTTTGCTCTCTCTCTCTCTCTCCCCCTCTCTTTTGTTCTCTCTCTTCTTCTCTTTTGCTCTCTCTATCCCCCCCTCTTTTGCTCTCTCTCTCTTTTGCTATCACTATCCCGCCTCTTTTGCTCTCACTATCCCCCCTCTTTTGCTCTCTCTCCCCTCTCATTTGCTGTCTCTCCCCCCTTTCTTTTGCTCTCTCCCCCCTCTCTTTTGCTCTCTCTCCCTCTCTTTTGCTCTCTCTATCCCCCCTCTTTTGCATTCTCTATCCCCCCTCTTTTGCTCTCTCTCTCTCCCCCCCTCTCTTTTGCTCTCTCTTTTCCCCCTCCCCTTTGCTCTCTCTATCCCCCCTCTTTTACTCTCTCTCCCTCCTCTCTTTTGCTCTCTCTACCCCCCCTCTCTTTTGCTCTCTCCACTTTCCCCCCCTCTTTTTTGCTGTCTCTCTCCCTCTCTTTTGCTCTCTCTATGTCCCCTCTTTTGATCTCTCGCTCCCCTTTCTTTTGCTCTCCCTCTCCCTTGCTGTCTCTCTCCCCCTCTCTTTTGCTCTCTCTATCTCCCCTCTTTTGTTGTCTCTCTCCCCTTTCTTTTGCTCTCCCTCCCCCTCTCTTTTGTTGTCTCTCCCTCTCTTTTGCTGTCTCTATCTCCCCTCTTTTGATCTCTCTCTCCCCTTTCTTTTTCTCTACCTCCCCCTCTCTTTTGCTCTCTCTATCTCCCCTCTTTTGATCTCTCTCCCCTTTCTTTTGCTTTCTCTATTCCCCCCTCTTTTGCTCTCTCTCTCTCTCTCTCTCTCCCCTCTCTTTTGCTCTCTCTCTCCCCCTCCCTTTTGCTCTCTCTATCCCCCTCTTTTGCTCTCTCTCTCTCCTCTCTCTTGCGCTCTCTCTCTCCCCTCTCTTATGCTTTCTCTCTCTTCCCTCTTTTGCGCTCTCCCCCCTCTTTTGCTCTCTCTCCCCCTCTTTTGCCCTCTCTCTCTCTCTCCCCCCTCTTTTGCTCTCTCTCTACCCCCTCTCTTTTGCTCTCTCTATCCCCCTCTCATTTGCTCACTCTCTCCCCCTCCCTTTTGCTCTCTCTATCCCCCCTTTTTTGCTCGTTCTCTCTCCCCTCTCTTGTGCTCTCTCTTCCCCCCTCTCTTATGCGCTCTCTCTCTTCCCTCTTTTGCGCTCTCCCCCTTCTCTTTTGCTCTCTCTCTCCCCTTTCTCCCCCCTCTCTTTTGCTGTCTCTCTCCCTCTATTTTGCTGTCTCTATCTCCCCTCTTTTGATCTCTCTCTCCCATTTTCTTTTGCTCTCCCTCTCTATTTTACTGTCTCTCTCCCTCTCTTTTGCTCTCTCTATTACCCCTCTTTTGATCTCTCTCTCTCCCCTTTCTTTTGCTCTCCCTCTTGTTTGCTGTCTCTATCTCCCCTCTTTTGATCTCTCTCTCCCTTTCTTTTGCTCTACCTCCCCCTCTCTTTTGCTCTCTCTATCCCCCCTCTTTTGCTCTCTCTCTCCCCCTCCCTTTTGCTCTTTCTATCCCCCTCTTTTTCTCTCTCTCTCTCTCTCCCCTCTCTTGTGCTCTCTCTCCCCCCTCTCTTATGCTCTCTCTCTCCTCTATCTTATGCTCTCTCTCTCTTCCCTCTTTTTTGCGCTCTCCCCCCTCTTTTGCTTTCTCCCCCCCCCCCCTTTTGCTCTCTCTCCCCCCTCTTTTGCTCTCCCTCCCCCTCTCTTTTGCTCTCGCTATCCCCCCTCTCTTTTGCTCTCTCTTTCCCCCCTCTCTTTTGCTCACTCTCTCCCCCCTCCCCTTTGCTCTCTCTATCCCCCTTTTTTGCTCTCTCTCCCCTCTCTTGTGCTCTCCCCCCCCTCTCTTATGCTCTCTCTCACCTCTCTTATGCTTTCTCTCTCTCTTCCCTCTTTTGTGCTCTCCCCCTCTCTTTTGCTCTCTCTCTCCACTTTCTCCCCCCTCTCTTTTGCTGTCTCTCTCCCTCTATTTTGCTGTCTCTATCTCCCCTCTTTTGATCTTTCTCTCCCCTTTCTTTTGCTCTCCCTCTCTCTCTATTTTACTGTCTCTCTCTATCTCTTTTGCTCTTTCTATCTCCCCTTTTTATCTCTCTCTCCCTTTTCTTTTGCTCTCCCTCCCCCTCTTTTGTTGTCTCTCCCTCTCATTTGCTGTCTCTATCTCCCCTCTTTTGATCTCTCTCTCCCCTTTCTTTTGCTCTACCTCCCCCTCTCTTTTGCTCTCTCTATCTCCCCTCTTTTGATCTCTCTCTCCCCTTTCTTTTTCTCTCCCTCCCCCCTCTCTTTTGCTCTCACTCTCCCTCTCTTTTTGCTGTCTCTCTCCCTCTCTTTTGCTCTCTCTCTCCCTCTCTTTTGCTCTCTCTCTCCCTCTCTTTTGCTCTCTCTATCTCCCTCTCTTTTGCTGTACTGTCTCTCTCTGTCTCTTTTGCTCTTTCTATCTCCCCTTTTTTATCTCTCTCTCTCCCTTTTCTTTTGCTCTCCCTCCCCCTCTTTTGTTGTCTCTCCCTCTCATTTGCTGTCTCTATCTCCCCTCTTTTGATCTCTCTCTCCCCTTTATTTTGTTCTACTTCCCCCTCTCTTTTGCTCTCTTTATCTCCCCTCTTTTAATCTCTCTCTCCCCTTTCTTTTTCTCTCCCTCCCCCCTCTCTTTTGCTGTCTCTATCTCCCCTCTTTTGATCTCTATTTCCCCTTTCTTTTGCTCTCCCTCCCCCTCTCTTTTGCTGTCTCTCTCAGACAGATGGCCGAATAAATCACACGCCAGACGAAGCCCACGATACACAGGAAGTGTTGGGTGAAACGCACGTAGTGGTTGTCACTACATCAACCACAGGGGGAATCAGCTGACACCCTGAGGCATGCATTAACAGATAACGGAGGAGATGTTGAATGAGATAACGGAGCAGATGTTGAATGAGAGGTAGAGCTATAGGCACCAGAGGTTGGCCCCTGCAAAATAAGAAGGAAACTGCGGCTTATGTACCATAACGAGATTGAGCAATTGTTGGAGCAAAAGAACTTTACATCATATCTCCTAAATAGACCGGCCGGCAGTGAGGGGTGTATGACACAAAACACCAAGCCATTCTTGGAGTATCTTATACAGGAGGTGAGATTTATGGTTATTTGACAAGCCAACCACACAGTGGGAAGTAGCGATCTTGAATGGAATGTGCAGGTACGCTATGTAATTTTCTTATATTGTTTACTAAGCGGAAGATAATGTATCAACAATCAGTTGGAATGTCCTGTAAATTCTGATGTGTTTGGGATTTCACATTACAGAAAGCAGTAAAGTGGGTTTTAAACCTTGGTAGCCTCAGCCAATTATAGCTCCCTCTTTCTTCAAAAGGACTTAGAGTCTTCTATTACCCAAGTCTATTCATTTCATCTTAATGGACATTTATTAACATTTGGAACACAATACTAACATTCTACTAATGTTTCCCGTACCTTACTCTCACAAAGACTGTAAGGACAGTATTGGACTATTTCATAACTCCCGGGAGCCCTTCTTTATTTTAGTGACCAGTCACCTGTATTGCATGATAACTATTTATTTTATTTGCCTTATTTACCATATTAGGATTTAGGTCCTAGATTACTCATATATATTTTCTCAATTTTTCTTGATTCATGATATATATTTGATATATAGCAGTTACTTAATAAACGTTTATATATATATATATATATATAGATGCTCAAAAAACAAAGTATTGCAGTATGCAGTGATACCTTTTTTATTGGACTAACATAATATTTAAAAGACAAGCTTTCGAGAGTTTTCCTCTCTTCCTCAGGTCTAAAGCAATACTGATCATTCTGATATAGATACACATCACATATAAAAAAGGGAAGGGGGGTGAGAGGGGTGTCATAAAAGCAGAGAATGTGTCTGAAGGAGAAAATAGCTGAGAATAGCCAGAAAGAATAAATAAACAGAGGAGAGTAAATAGGCCAGATGAGAGGAAAAACAAAAAGGAAAAAGAAACAAATATAGGACAATAAGATGAGAGATTATAGAAAGTTATGGTAGTGTGTGAGAAAGCCAGAGTCTACATTAAGTCCTTCATTTCTGGTATTGAAATGTGTGATCATTTTCATCTCAAAGGTCTTTCGTTCATGAGAGTCTTTGAAATTCCCTTTAAGAATTTTAATCCTGAGGTTAAGGATGGAGTGACCAGTCTGGGTGAAGTGATGACCAACAGGGGTACAATATTCATTTTCCTTGTGGTTTTTGATCGAGTGTCTGTGTAGATTCATTCTGAGATGCAGCTTTAGGCCAGTTTCTCCAATGTAGCAACCTCTGTCACACGCTGTACACTGTATCATGTACACCACATTAGCAGATGAGCATGAATAGGATCCCTTAATATTGTATGACGCGTTGTTGTGTCTGGCTGTGTTGTTGTCACATATATGTTGACACAGTTTGCAGAGTGATTTGTTGCATCGTGCAGTGCCATTCTGTGTACGCTTCTGTTCTGTGGTTAATTTGCTGTGGACCAATCTCTGTCTCAGGTTAGGCGGTTGTTTGAATGCTAGTATGGGGGGTTCAGGAAATATTTTTTTGAGTGTGGGGTCCTCTGAAATTAGTGGTTGTAGCTCTTTAATAATTTTGCGCACTCCTTCCAGAGTACAAAGAATACAATACAAAGAAAAGGAAAACAAAACAAGAACCCCTCTAGTAGTCACTTACAACCCTACTCTGGAAGGAGTGCGCAAAATTATTAAAGAGCTACAACCACTAATTTCAGAGGACCCCACACTCAAAAAAATATTTCCTGAACCCCCCATACTAGCATTCAAACAACCGCCTAACCTGAGACAGAGATTGGTCCGCAGCAAATTAACCACAGAACAGAAGCGTACACAGAATGGCACTGCACGATGCAACAAATCACTCTGCAAACTGTGTCAACATATATGTGACAACAACACAGCCAGACACAACAACGCGTCATACAATATTAAGGGATCCTATTCATGCTCATCTGCTAATGTGGTGTACATGATACAGTGTACAGCGTGTGACAGAGGTTGCTACATTGGAGAAACTGGCCTAAAGCTGCATCTCAGAATGAATCTACACAGACACTCGATCAAAAACCACAAGGAAATGAATATTGTACCCCTGTTGGTCATCACTTCACCCAGACTGGTCACTCCATCCTTAACCTCAGGATTAAAATTCTTAAAGGGAATTTCAAGACTCTCATGAACGAAAGACCTTTGAGATGAAAATGATCACACATTTCTATACCAGAAATGAAGGACTTAATGTAGACTCTGGCTTTCTCACACACTACCATAACTTTCTATAATCTCTCATCTTATTGTCCTATATTTGTTTCTTTTTCCTTTTTGTTTTTCCTCTCATCTGGCCTATTTACTCTCCTCTGTTTATTTATTCTTTCTGGCTATTCTCAGCTATTTTCTCCTTCAGACACATTCTCTGCTTTTATGACACCCCTCTCACCCCCCTTCCCTTTGTTATATGTGATGTGTATCTATATCAGAATGATCAGTATTGCTTTAGACCTGAGGAAGAGAGGAAAACTCTCGAAAGCTTGTCTTTTAAATATTATGTTAGTCCAATAAAAAAGGTATCACTGCATACTGCAATACTTTGTTTTTTGAGCATCTATCTACTGGACTAACACGGCTACTCCAATCTTCACTATATATATATATATATATATATATATATATATATATATATTCCTCGTTTGCAAGAAGGCACTCACTGGTCTTTTAGTAAAAAACAACTTTTAATTCATAGATTTAAAAAGCAATTACATCCATAACGTTTCAATGTCGTTATGACATCTTTGTCAAATGTTATGCTAACATCACCAATATAGGACAAACATGTTCCCAAAGTAGAAAATCGCTAACTACATACATTTAAATACAACCTTATATACCCATTTACATTCACATCTTCCCGCTCCTGCAGATCTTCCATCTACCCCCTGACGTCATCACGCTCAGACGCGAGCGTGAGCGTGAGATGTCATTCATTTCCAATTGGCCATGTGTCTCCATGGCAACCACTTGTAAACACACTGCACAGTGTTTTTCTTAGCCTCTCCCACTGTTGTCATCATGTGACTATATGACCATAGCCCTATCGTATAGGCCGATCATCAGGCGGCTGTCATGGAAACCTACAGCCAGGAAGAAAAAACATAAGCACCAACAAACTGTGTTAGTCCCAATATAATGCGTATGTGTTAAGATAGGTATCAAACGATCTGACAACTTGCGGATGAAGATAAACTTCATATGAAGCACAACTGTGCCTTTCAATTACAGATCCACAAGTGGATTAGCCGTGATCGATACTATCCCCACACATAACAGCCTAAAAATAAAGGGACACATTAAATATATACAAAATTAAAAACAATGTAACTGTTTGGCAAATATCGCCCATGCTAATAGTTTGCAATCCCTGACTGACATAGTTAACACTATATTCCCTGATAAAACATTATCCCTGGTATGTACACTTAACTCCATATCTGTATAATTTTTTGATACATAAAAAACCATCGCCTTCATGCGTGATTGGAATAGATAGAAACCAGTGTGTACCCACTAGAATGAAGATTCATGTGGATTCCTGGAATATATTCCTACATATAGGGATGGTAGATCAAAATATATGTCCATGTTCACTTTATGGGTTATTTAGTGTAGAATGGTCCAAAGTCCAGATTAGTGTTCAATCCCTTTGGTATGACCGTGTCCAGCATATGAATCCATTTGGTTTCTCTCTGGAGCAATCGATTTGCTATGTTGCCACCTCTTGGTAATGGTGGAATATGGTCTATGACCATCGTTTTCATACTTGAGACACCATGTCTGTGTTGTGCGAAATGGCGTGCTACAGGTTGATCCGAATCACCCGATTTTAAGGCTTCGTGGATGGCACATCGATGGTTTGCCATCCTATCTCTGAAGCTTGTGACAGTTTTCCCAATGTACACCAGGGAACATGGGCAAATCAACATGTAAATGACGTGTGTATTGGTGCAGGTCAGCCGATGACGGATAGTGTAACGTTTGTTCGTGTGTGGATGTTGAAAGGTCTTCCCTCTTATCATGCCATTGCACGCCGTACAGCCTCCACAGGTGTAACAGCCCTTGCTTTAGGGCTTCAGCCATGTGTCTTTCTGGTATCAGCTGACCGGATCAGTCTTCACTAACAGATCCCGTAAATTCTCAGCCCGTCTGTGCACCATACGTGGTGGCGTGGTGCCATAGAAAGGGAGCGTCGTGTCCGTTTCCAGGATTGACCAGTGTTGAAGTACTGATCTGGTCAATTTTGTACTCATAGGAGTATAAGTGCTGATAAAGTTCTGTTGAGTTGTGGTAATGTGTTTTGGTTTATTAACATTGGTGGCCGTGCCCTCCAATAACTCCACTCTTGTGTTATGGACCACTCTACTGTCATAACCCCTCTTTACCAACTTCTCCTCCATCTCGTCCAGTTGTTTTAACATCGTGGGTACATCACTGTTGTTGCGGATGACCCTAGTGAGTTGTGATTTAATAAGCCCTGTTTTCTGATGCCTGGGGTGAAAGCTATTGGCTTCCAATAAAGAATTACTGTCAGTTTCCTTAGTATATAAAGAAGTACCAAATATACACTGCTCATCATTTAATACCTTAATTATATTAAGGTCCAAGAAATGCACCTCCGTATCACTGTACTCAAGTTTAAATCTGATGGGACAGTCCATGGAGTTCAAACCTGACACCCATTGCTCTAACTCAATTGCATCCCCTCTCCACACCAGGAACACGTCATCAATGTAACGTACATAGTACCTAATGCGGGGATGGGCATGTGGTTTAATGGCCTGCTGTTCATACCATGCCATGTACAAATTTGCATATGAGGGTGCCATGTTTGAACCCATGGCTGTCCCAGAGATCTGTAAGTAATAGTCACGTTCAAACCTGAAGTAATTCTTGTCTAAACATAACATAATCAGTTCACACAGAAATTCCACAGGTGGCCCTTCATAAAGAGGATTGTTAGTCACCATGGATCTGACAGCCCCCACTCCCCCTCATGAGGGATTGGAAGTGTATAGACTGTCAACATCCATGGTGACCAGCAAATCATCTACATTTAGATCAGTGTAACTCCTAAGAGTTTGTATCAAACTTGCTGAATCCTGTAGATATGCAGGGATTCCTTTAACTACAGGTTGTAGATGGAAATCTATGAACATAGATAGACTGGATAGTAGAGAATCCCTGCCAGGAGGATTTTCTAGAGTCTTGTGCACTTTTGGCAACAAGTATAGCACTGGAATCTTAGGATGGTTAGTAATTAAAAAAACAGTTTCCTGTTCAGAGAGTATCCCTGATTCCAGACCCATATGTATCTGTTGGTCTATGATTCTTTTATAAGTGGCTGTTGGATTACCTTTAAGTTTCAAGTATACCCCTGTATCCGAAAGCTGACGTAGCTTCTGCCCTATAGTTAGTATAATCCTGTATGACTATAGAGCCACCTTTATCCGCTGGGCGGATGATAATTGAATTATCATCTCTCAGTGATTTAATTGCTAATCTTTCCTCAGCATTTAGATTGGGATATATTGTGTCTGTTTTAGAGTTATTGATGTCATGGCATATCATTCTTGTGAATCCCCTGATAGAGTGATGAGTTCCAGGGGGTTCAAAAGAAGATGGTTTCCTGAATGTGGACAATGGCTCCATGGTCTCATTCTTAAAAAATTCTTTTAGTTTAAGTTGTCTCTGAAACTTATGAATATCTACCATAGTGTTAAAAGTGTCACACTTAGGGGTAGGTATAAAAGAGAGACCTCGATTAAGGACGGATATTTCACTTTTACTCAATTCCCTTGAGCTAAGGTTAAAGATGATATTTATTTTTTCTTTGTTCCTTTTTTGCGTGTGTCTCCCTCGCCTATTATGTGGTCTTCTCTTTCTTTTATATCCCTCTGGCCGGGTAACGGCGGCTTTGCCGCGGATCTCGTAGCCACCCCGGAAAAAGACTGCTGTTGTGAGGTCCCTTTTGTATTGGCCCCTGAACTCTCATTGCCAGATGAATCCCCCCCACTGCTATCAACAATACTGAGTGTGTTCCTACCACGTGTGTTTCTACGTTTGTGTCTGGGCAGTTCATCCTTACCATATAACCAACGATAAACATGTCTATCTCTGTAATCATTTTCTACCGTGTTTAGTTTCTTATTCTTAAACATTATTAACTCATTTCTGTATTTAGTTACCATGTTGTCAAGTTTGGTAACCCAATCCTGTGAGCTATCTTCCACCATAATCTGGTAGTTCTGCAGCTTAGTGGTCTCAATTTCTACTTTGATTTTTGCTTCCAGTCTACTGACCTCCTCTATGACTAAAAGTAATAAGTCATAGGAGCACTTATTCAATATTGCACACCACTTTCTGCCGAACTCCATATTCTGGCGGCCTAATGTAGGTACATTTTTTATTCTGAAGCCCCTTGGTATATATTTTTTACGGTGATACCCCGAAAGGTACACCGCATGCAAGTGGTAGTCTATCTCTTTCTTTCTCAAATTTAACAATTTATGGTATATATTTATAGGGGTATCTCCCCTTAACTCACTCAGGTCATCCACAACTCTTATTCTTTCGGTGTCTTCATCTGTGAATCCTAGAGCCTCTGTATTAAAGTCCTCATCCATATAAAGATTTTCCATATCCGGTATACTAGTCGACATGTTGAAGTAGATGTCTGTCAGGGTTTGCAAACAAGCACAGGTAAAATGAGCCAAAACAGTGTTAGTGATTTCCTCTCTCTGATAACACTTATAGTTATATCACAAATATCTTATTTCAGAAAAGTGGAGTGCCTCATCTCAAAAAACAAAATACAAATATCCTCCAAAGAGAGATAAGCACAGTCTTACATTACCACAACTGCCAGGGTGCACTTCATATAAATTGTATCCATTCCTCGTTTGCAAGAAGGCACTCACTGGTCTTTTAGTAAAAAAACAACTTTTAATTCATAGATTTAAAAAGCAATTACATCCATAACGTTTCGATGTCGTTATGACATCTTTGTCAAATGTTATGCTAACATCACCAATATAGGACAAACATGTTCCCAAAGTAGAAAATCGCTAACTACATACATTTAAATACAACCTTATATACCCATTTACATTCACATCTTCCTGCTCCTGCAGATCTTCCATCTACCCCCTGACGTCATCACGCTCGGATGCGAGCGTGAGCGTGAGACGTCATTCATTTCCAATTGGCCATGTGTCTCCATGGCAACCGCTTGTAAACACACTGCACGGTGTTTTTCTTAGCCGCTCCCACTGTTGTCATCATGTGACTATATGACCATAGCCCTATCGTATAGGCCGATCATATATATACATATTCAGAAGAAAGAAAATGTCAGTAGTCTTTCTCTAGCTTTCAAAGGAATGAGAAATTCAATGACATCAGTAAGGAAACAGCAATGTACAGATGTTTGGAATTTAATGTTATAGTTGTACACATTTAAAATTGAATTACTTCTGCTTATAATAAATTATGGCCAATTTCTTTTGAGGTATGACTAGCTTTATAAGAAACGGAAAGGGCACAGGAGAATCTGTGTGATGAATGATTCTTCTTTCAACTGTTAATAAAACTGAAACTGAGAAAAACAAGTGTATCAGTTATAAATGTCAGTCGTACAGGACTCATATTCCCTATTATGAACAAAGTCTAAATTAGAAATTCACTGCAATTTTGTGTAAAAATGGGGTATAATATTTAACAGCAAATATTTGTTCTGAACGTGCTCTGTAACTGGTATAACATTTTGATATATGTAATATAAACACATGTATACACATATAATATATCATATTCCATTAAAACACTTTTTACATTTAATTATGAATAATAAACATATATTTTACATTTATATATGTATGTATATATATATATATATATATATATATATATATATATATATATATACACACACACACACATATATATATATATATATATATATATATATATATATATACATACAGGGAGTGCAGAATTATTAGGCAAGTTGTATTTTTGAGGATTAATTTTATTATTGAACAACAACCATGTTCTCAATGAACCCAAAAAAACTCATTAATATCAAAGCTGAATAGTTTTGGAAGTAGTTTTTAGTTTGTTTTTAGTTATAGCTATTTTAGGGGGATATCTGTGTGTGCAGGTGACTATTACTGTGCATAATTATTAGGCAACTTAACAAAAAACAAATATATACCCATTTCAATTATTTATTTTTACCTGTGAAACCAATATAACATCTCAACATTCACAAATATACATTTCTGACATTCAAAAACAAAACAAAAACAAATCAGTGACCAATATAGCCACCTTTCTTTGCAAGGACACTCAAAAGCCTGCCATCCATCGATTCTGTCAGTGTTTTGATCTGTTCACCATCAACATTGCGTGCAGCAGCAACCACAGCCTCCCAGACACTGTTCAGAGAGGTGTACTGTTTTCCCTCCTTGTAAATCTCACATTTGATGATGGACCACAGGTTCTCAATGGGGTTCAGATCAGATGAACAAGGAGGCCAGGCCATGTCATTAGATTTTCTTCTTTTATACCCTTTCTTGCCAGCCACGCTGTGGAGTACTTGGACGCGTGTGATGGAGCATTGTCCTGCATGAAAATCATGTTTTTCTTGAAGGATGCAGACTTCTTCCTGTACCACTGCTTGAAGAAGGTGTCTTCCAGAAACTGGCAGTAGGACTGGGAGTTGAGCTTGACTCCATCCTCAACCCGAAAAGGCTCCACAAGTTCATCTTTGATGATACCAGCCCAAACCAGTACTCCCACCCTCCACCTTGCTGGCGTCTGAGTTGGACTGGAGCTCTCTGCCCTTTACCAATCCAGCCACGGGCCCATCCATCTGGCCCATCAAGACTCACTCTCATTTCATCAGTCCATAAAACCTTAGAAAAATCAGTCTTGAGATATTTCTTGGCCCAGTCTTGACGTTTCAGCTTGTGTGTCTTGTTCAGTGGTGGTCGTCTTTCAGCCTTTCTTACCTTGGCCATGTCTCTGAGTATTGCACACCTTGTGCTTTTGGGCACTCCAGTGATGTTACAGCTCTGAAATATGGCCAAACTGTTGGCAAGTGGCATCTTGGCAGCTGCACGCTTGACTTTTCTCAGTTCATGGGCAGTTATTTTGCGCCTTGGTTTTTCCACACGCTTCTTGCGACCCTGTTGACTATTTTGAATGAAACGCTTGATTGTTCGATGATCACGCTTCAGAAGCTTTGCAATTTTAAGAGTACTGCATCCCTCTGCAAGATATCTCACTATTTTTGACTTTTCTGAGCCTGTCAAGTCCTTCTTTTGACCCATTTTGCCAAGGAAAGGAAGTTGCCTAATAATTATGCACACCTGATATAGGGGTGTTGATGTCATTAGACCACACCCCCTTCTCATTACAGAGATGCACATCACCTAATATGCTTAATGGTAGTAGGCTTTCGAGCCTATACAGCTTGGAGTAAGACAACATGCATAAAGAGGATGATGTGGTCAAAATACTCATTTGCCTAATAATTCTGCACTCCCTGTATATATATATATATATATATATGCATAAATATGGGTAATACTTTATTTTAATATGTTTTACCTTGTGTTCTATTATACTTTTATTGTAGCCCTAACACTTCAGTTTTCAAATTTTTTATCTCTGTTATATTTTGCACTCAAGCTCAACACATAACTCACAACTTGTAGTACATGTGTTGTTTAGTGTAGTTGCACTATCCAATAAAAGTATAGGGTGCACTAAAGAGACATCAGCTACACATCTCTGGTAATTAATTTTTCCCATTGACTTGTAATACTACTATTGATGAGCGTGAGCCTGCAATATTGATGGTCCACCCTGTGCTTTCAAAAGTGCTTGACATGTATTCTGGGTCTAAGTTTATTATTCATCTTTTAGGGTCTTACCATGTCTTTAAACATATAAAAACATGAATAGACTTATATTTAACCCTTAACCCAAACAACGGAGCCCACCAGAAACACCAATAGCATCTAGTCAATGCTACTGCTCAAGCGCCACTTTCACCATGGTTACACTTCTTGAACTACAAGTCTCTTTGTAATCTCTGTGCATTTATATATAATCTCTAGCAAATGACTATTACAATATATATATTAAAGGGCCATAATACCCAAATGTTGAAACACTTGAAAGTGATGCAGCATAGCTGTAAAAAGCTGACCAGAAAAATATCACCTGAACATCTCTATGTAAAAAGAAATATATTTTACCTCAAAAATTCCTCAGTAGCCACATCCCATTGTAAAGGCATTCTAAGCAGCAAATCAGTATGTCTGTTCCGGGACAGCGGAAGGAGCGAGCATTCGTGCACACTCATCTTATTTCCCTATTCAGTGTAAGGACGTTTAAAATGAAATCTCATAAAAGAAGTTAAGTGAAATCTCATGAGATCACAGTAAAAGAGTTCATGATCTCAGCACTGCTGATGCTGATTAACTGCTGTTCATTTCTTCATTATTTTTTTTTACCTCCAGCTGGGAGCAGCTGAGTATAACTTTTTACACAGAACATACTCTGCTGAGCTAAGGAGATTGTGAGGTAAAATATCTTCCTTTTTATTATATATAAACATAATTATTACTGAGCCATCTTTATCCACTAGCCTAACAACCAAACTTAATTTTGAGCATGGAATGTGGATTCCTCCCTCAGTTACCTGCTTTAGTTTAAGTATTTTAAATTAATACCTTATATTAAAAAAAAAAATACCAAAAAAAGAAAAAATCTCTCAAGATTTAGATAGAGCATACAATGTTAAACATCTTTCTGGTTTACTTATATTATCATCTTTGCTTCATTCTCTTAGGATCCTTTGTTGAAAGTGCAGCAATGCACTACTGAGAGCTAGCTGAACACATCAGGTGAGCCAGTGGCACAAGGCATATATGTGCAGTCACTAATCAGCAGCTAGCTCTCAGTAGTACATTGCATTTTTAAGCTTACCTAGATATGCTCTTCAACAAAGGCTACCAAAGAAAGAAGGCAAATTATATAATAGCAAATAGTAGTTGTTTAAAATGTGTGCTCTATCTTTTATCTGTATCATGAAAGAAAGTTTTTGGGTTTCATGTCCATTAGGTATGTGAAAATGTGTGCCTTGTTTACCAATAATTTAATCAAATAAAATAGTATATAAATCATGAGTTAATGGGAATAATTCGAAAGAAAGTTTTTTTTTTGCCATCAATAGGCCAGATTACCAGGGGCAGGCTAATAATGGCTCGGGTTGTAATACGCAATATCACTGAACCATACTAACATTTAACACACAACTTGATATTACAAATCCATAGTGAAAGCGCTTCTACCAGAGAAGAGTAAGCATGGCCGACATCGCTCTAGCGCAACCTATACTTTCAATATTGCAAATGTGCTAACTTGAAGCTGAAAGTTATAGTGTGACATGAGACCTAAAGTAAAGTGTAAGGGTTATAAACAATGTTCACAAAACACATTAAAATAAAATATTACAAACATATATACACTTTTTAATAAAAATTTAATATTGTTAAAAGTTTTAAAAAGGTTAAAAATGGGATATGGCATGGCAAGGTGGTTGACTGGGAAGGGTTCCAATGTATATTGTATGTTTGTATATATATATATATATATATATATATATATATATATTATATACTATATATATACTGATCAGCTACAACATTAAAACATTGATTATATTATCGCAATGGCACCTGTCAAGGGGTGGGATATATTAGGCCATAAGTGAAGTCAGTTCTTGTATTTTATGTGTTGGAAGCAGGAAAATGGGCAAACTGGGTTAGAGTATCTTCAAAACGGTAAGTCGTGTGGGGTGTTCTTGTTATGCAATAGTTTTGTAACACCAAAAGTGGTGCAAGGAAGAACTAATTTTAAATGGGATTTCAGAATTTTTAAAAAACACCTTGGGCCACATTTTTACCTTTTTGAGTTACATTTCTTGGCTATTTTTCATTCTTTAATTTGTTTTTAATTATCACCAACACAAGGTACATTCATAAAGCAGATATTCGTAATACACCATCCCGGGTGTGATAAGGGATTACAAAATTTATAAAGCATTAGAAAGAGCTGTATTATCAGGTACATTAAAATGTAATAATCACATTTATGGTGAGAACTGCAAGAATCTTCTACGGACTTGGGTGACATCTAGGTTATATGCATATGCACCTCAATGTTGGGGTTTTGTTATTTTACAAACTAATACAACTAAACATCTATTAACAAAAAACAAAACAAAAACAAAACAAAGGACAAAACAAAATCACAACAAAACAGATAAATGACCAAATATACATGAACCTAATCGAACAGAACAGGTACCAGGAGTCTTGTACATAGATTACTGATGTGATATGTAGATACATGGAGGCCTATTTATCATATATCTGTCAGAACCTGATCCGACAGTGCGGATCAGGTCCGACAGGACATCGCTGAATGCGGAGAGCAATACGCTCTCCGTATTCAGCATGCACCAGCAGCTCTTGTGAGCTGCTGGTGCAACGCCGCCCCCTGCAGACTCACGGCCGCCAGCAGGAGGTGTCAATCAACCCGATCGTACTCGATTGGGTCGATTTTTGGCGAAGTCTGAAGGCCTGCTCAGAGCAGGCAGACAGGGTTATGGAGCAGCGGTCTTTAGACCGCTGCTTCATAACTGCTGTTTCTGGTGAGCCTGCAGGCTTACCAGAAACACGGGGCCTCAAGCTCCATTCGGAGCTTGATAGATAGGCCCCATAGAAGGGATGTCTTAAAAAAATGTAAAAGGCTGATATGTATGTATAGTGATATACTAATTCACTGGCCACTCTTGAACACCCCCAATATTGTTAACAAGGGTAGTGCAAGACGGGAAAGGGACAGTCAGGCATCACTAGTTCACTATATCAGCTAATATACTCATTGTCATAAGTTAGTTCCTAGATACAAAAACATTCCGTTGTATCAACAATGGATAAAAGAAATGAGCCGGATGTATATATTGAAGCCAGATTGTGACAACAGAAACATGTCTACTACACAGCTTTATGTAATACAGTAGTATTCCACAGAAGTGGGAAGACGGGACAGCCGCAGTTTAAAATACTGTGATGTGTAATGATTGATTAGCCTAGTAGCTAGTCTTAGAGGTTTATAACCTTTATGTGGTATTGAGTAATTGTATGCATTATATTAGACAGATTTACTTACTACCCTGAGTCTGTAAAAATACACAAATGAGCAAGAAACAGCATGGTAGAAAACCCAAGGCAACAAGAAACATTATAGCATGACTAGGGGGGATAAATATCGATCTAGTTGGAAGAGACAAGATCGTTTTCTGTACATCTGAGTCTCAAAACGTCTAGGAGATCGAGCATTTTGGTATCTTTTATAGGTGCGGTTTCTAAAGCCTATATAGAATAACCTATATTAAAATCAGAAGTTACCACTAACAAGTAAAGATACTGGAAGTAGAGGTAACAATCGGATAAAAGTGGGGTATGATATTAGAAGGTGTTTCGTGCTATGTGCTAGTGTAGTTCACCTTGGGTTAGAGTGCCGGTAGACTACTATTAGGTATATTGCCTAAAATGTGCCATCCTCTGCAGCACTGAGCCTACACTTTACACTATGCAGTCATCCCAGATTAAATTATAAGTTTAGCAATCGGTTGCAAGCTGCTGGCAGTTAGAGTGAGAAGCATATGATAAATTGTTTTATGTAAGTTGCAAATGAAACATTTATACAGACAGTAAGTCAAACATTGAGCATAATGAATGGTAGTTCAGAATTAAAGTTTTGCAACTTAAATTCTTTGAGCACTAACTACAATTTCTGCTGCTTTAAAGATAATAATAACAAAAGCGTCATAATGCACAAGGGCTCCCAGAAAGAATATAGGAGTACTGAATTCAAATGTCCGCTTCTATACAAGATGATGGGTATCCTGGTGACTCAGTCAAAAGGTATATTTATAAGTTGTAGACATGAAATCGGGTCACATTCTTGTGAAAATTAATGTAGGCTAGTAAACTGACCCATAGTGTCTCTGTTCATACTAGTAGAAAATGCAAATATTACAATAGAGCAGTAGAGGCAGCAGTGACAAAGCCACCATTTAATTCACAACAATAAAGATTGAGTATGTTCAGTGTCAAAGAGTGTATCAATCCGGTTGTACCCACAATGCCAGTATCCAGTATTAAAGTCCACCAAAGATTAAAGAATTGAGCAGAAAGGTGGGTGGCAACCCATAATACATAGTGAGTTGTATTTCAGCCAACCCCACTAGGTAAGCAATCCTCAATCCATTGTAAAGGCACATCCTCCGTTTTCATACCAATTCTCCCCTCTTCAAATGAGCCGTAAGTGCCATAATAGTACAATAAAAAAGTGATCATGCGAGACATGGAATTCTTAGTGCGGTTTGTAGGGATGGTAGATTAATAGACAATACTTTCTATACTGCTCAATCTATCTGGGTTACACAACAGAGAGGGTGAGGAGGACAACAGCAAGTCCCAATTTGATTCGCAGTATGGATCTGCTGCAGGTTTCAGCATCTGCAGATGTAGGGTAATCATGGCTAATCATTGGCATCTTCCAGTTGCGCGAAGGTTAGGTCTGGTAGAGCCGCTCGGCTGCCTCACATGTATAGTATACATTCGTTGTAGTATGCCAGATATGGCCAGGGTGATTTGAAGTGGTCTCTCCAAACTGGGGCATTTTCCCGATATTCTCATTACTGCGCAGAGACTTCATGCAGGAGGATAGAAGTAGATCCAACCTAGGCATGAAAAAGGTTTCATTTCAGCCAATATATGCCTGTCACTGCATTTAGTGTCCTTTTCTACTTTAATTTACTTATCTGTGGCCAAGGGGTAGTATGCCTTGGATCCAAGATAGTTCCCGGGCACAAGTTATTGCCAAGGATGTTGAGGATAGCTAAGTGTAAGGTCACTTCTTCCACAAGCTATACGGAGCTCTGAGAATCTGTGGCCATCTTCAAAACCCCGCCCACCGGAAGTCCGCTATGTTTTATTCTTAAAGTTTTATCAAGCATGTTTATCTCAGAAGTAATATGACGTAAATTGATCAAACCATTAAAGCATAAGGGCGGTTCAACAAAATATTGACACAAGAGGGTAATCCTTTTTCCAAATCAGTGATTCTGGTTTTAAACTGTCTTAATTTTTGTCTTTATTTTTATTAATGATGTTTGGTGTTATATCTTTCCCTTGGATGTTATAAGTTGCACTGAGTAATTACAACTGGATAACCAAAAATAGTGTCTGTCTTTATTTCAGGCTGCAAAGCAACAAAATGTGGTTATTTTCAAGGTGGTGATCCTTTTTAATATCCTGTGTCAGCTGATATAAACCTAAAATTGCTTACTATTCTCAACTTTTACAGCAGTTCCAATAGAAAAAAAAAACAAATTTAAAATATAAGCTAATCAGAATTTGCGTGCATTGTATAACATTATCACATGTATTTGTCCATAGGACCATAGACTTGAGTATTAACTAGTGCAGTATTTCTGCTACTGAACAAGGAATACATTCTAACCTAATAAACCAATAATAGTGTCATCTGGATTTATATATTTAATTATCATTATTTCATATTAACTGTTTCCTCTACAAATACATTTGAAAATTGGCATTTTGGATAACATTTAGGGCTCAATGATTGAAAGCTCTCTGGGCTAGCGAGATTATTAAAGAATGCTTGCCAGTGCTTCTATTTTCCTGTGGAATGATCTAAAGCCACTTTTTACCCTGAAAACAGGGTGTCTCGCTAAGGGGTCATATATTGCATTTTCATATAGAATGTGCAAAACAAAATTTGTTATTTTAAAACATCATACAAAAAAACAATATTTGAACCAATCACACAAAAATAGAGCATGGAACAATTGTACTGTACCAAAACCGTAACAAAATTCTTCACCAAAAATCGTATTTAACAAAAACGTAACATTTGTATGTAAATTACACAGGAATAAATCAAATTAAATATGCCACAGTGAAAATCATAATTTTAGTACACTGAGGAGTCAGCATGGAACACACAGAAATTTGTACTTATAAATACAAAATACAAAGCGTAATTGTTTTTTTTTTTCTTTCGTAAAATGGGCTGAACATGGGCGTTCTATTTGCATATATGAAAATGTCTCTCTAATCCTAGCGTAATTCTATAAAGATGTTAACACTTCAGATATCACAGTTTTTTTCTCACCAACTAAAAGGATGCCAAGCTTTTCTCAGAATACTCAAATAATTATAACCCTAATAGAAAAACACATATATATGAAATGATAGGCGAATGTAATATGCTCTATGCAGAAAGCAGCATAATGTGAGTTATATTGGCTGCAGGATTTTATGTGCTCCCCCTGCTCCCTGCTATCTACGCTCTAAGGAGCAAAGGTGTCCCGCAATCCATCGAGCTCCAATACTTTTATAGGAGCCATCTCGCCACTTGCAGGGACTGCCCCTTTTTTACAATCATTCCACAATCATTCCACTGGGCAGCCCTGCAAGAGACACAGTTTTTTCTCGCCAACTAAAAGGTGGCAAGCTTATCTCAGAACACTCAAAATAATTATAACCCTAATAGAAAAACACATATATACAAAAATATAGGCAAATGTAAAATGCTCTATGCAGAAAGCAGCATAATGTGAGTTATATTGGCTGCAGGATTTTAATTTTAATGTTCCCCCCTGCTTCCTGCTATCTTCGCTCTAAGGAGCGAAGTGCCCTATCCATCAAGCTCCAATACTTTTTATAGGAGCCATCTTACAACTCACAGGGACTGCCCCTTTTTTACAATTATTCCACCGGGGCAGCCCTGCGAGAGTTGGCGAAGTTTATATCATTGAGCCCTTAGTCAAGTGGCTAGTACATTCTTCTTTAAACTTATCTATAGTTTCATAAATTTTTCATTTTCTTTTCTTCTTTTTTTGTGTTCTACCACAAGGTGGATATCATTTAACATGATAGACAGTGTATCCCTACTTAGTAGTAACCCTTTGCTTTCTACAGCGTCTATAAAGCAAATCATTAGATTATAATCCTTCAAGTGAAAGTTGTTGTAGAAAGTCATTTCCTTGATGCTGACAATACGTTAAAAGGAAAAAAAAAACTATTGATGGTGTTTCTTAAAATTTGTTCTTTGTCTTGACATGTTAGTATTAATCATTAGTCCATTAGATTGTATTTTTTTGTCCAAATTCTAAGGCATGACATAAAATCTTAAAGGAATACATGACTGATTTAAATGAGATTTGCAAAGTGACTAAGAGGAGTGACAGAACTCGCTCAAAATAAGATGTATAATGACCTGAAACTGAGCAGATAGATTGGTAAGGAACTCAGTCTTCTTAGAAGCTAGGAATTTATGATTTTAATCCTTTACAATATATTTATAATGTCCCTTGAGTCTGCAATGCACCACACAAATATCCTTGCTGAAAACAGTTATCAGGTTAAATTATGGCTATTAAATTGCAAGTACCTTTATATGTTTCACTGTAGTTTCTACATCAACTATGTTTTTAGGATTATTTTATTTTAAACAAAATCTACATTCTTGATATGCCTATAAATAAATATGAATTAAGTATTAAATATTTTTAAAGTGTATACATAATTGAAAGTCTACATTAAAAAATAAAAACATACCTATCATTTCAATGAATATTGTTATTTAGACCTGTTCAGGTCTTGTTACACAGTGGCTGAACTTGCATTTTTCTGAATATTATCTATGAGTAATATTGCAGAGATTGAACTGTAAACAAATTAAGGAAAAGTGTAAGGAGCATTGACTGTAACGCCTTAAGGGTTAACACTCCTGTTGGCATTTGCCGGGCAGATTTTGATGATTGCTGTTATATTGTTACTTTGTATAGGTGGGGTTGTGAGCTTACCTTATAAGCTGTAATTGTTCGTTGATCATGGCTCTATCTCCTCCTTGGTCCTGATGAATCTTTTCTGAGAAGTCCATTGCTGGTGATGGAGCATTTAAGGAGATCTGGAGTGCCCCCAAAGTGATTTGGGTGTCTTCTTCACCTAAGGGACAGAGCTATGTTGTTAGTAGTGCTCCTTCTCCCCAGCCCAAGGGAACTGGGCCCCTGCAAGCTACCTCTTGTGCCCCTGTGGTGTCCGGTGGCTCCCCCAGGGATTGCTCTAGTGGTGTTGCAGCTGCTAGGGTCAGGTCTCAGGGTGTGGGTACTGGATCCTGTGGGTTAGCAGTTGGCGTGGCCATGGGAGGAGTCTGTCATGGGGAAGGGGGAAAGGGCAGATGGCTGGGCAGGTGCAGTCCTCCACTGGTGCTGTCAATGTTCTCTCTAGTGTGGTAGGGCCTGCTTGGGTTTTAGGGGGACCCCTGGATCTGTGGGTGGTGGCTGCAGAGCTGGCGGTAGTCCAGTCAGTTGCTGCCGCTATTGCCGGGTCTACTGGGGCCATGGGTGGAGCTGGTGGGCCATCCGTCTCGCCGACTCCTATTCCAGCTGTTTGTGACCCAGTTGGGTCCCAGGCTCCTGTCATGACAGCCGCGTCCTCCCTCTTTGGCATGTCCTTCCTCCCATCAACCCCTATGGTTACTGACGTAGTGCATGCGTCATATGGGAGGTGGTTGGGGTCAGTGGAGGCGTGGCGGTGTGCAGGGCCTTAAGATTCACACGGGGGATCGCAGGCAGGTAGGAGGGAGTTGCCAGGCCTGGTAAGGGGCGGGCAGTGTGGCAGTCAAGGGGGTTTAGTGCATCAGAGCAGGGGGAGAGAACGGACAAAGAGGTCTGGCAATGGAGCGGCAGCCTCAGCAGAGGGTAGTGTGCAGAAAGAATCCAGGGGTGCTAGAGTGAGTAGAGTTGCATCTGAATCAGTTCAGGGGATTACACAGGATAATATGCTTGATGATCCTTTAGATTAGTCATTGGTGCTTGCTGGAGATAGTGACACTGATGAGAGAGGCATGGGTATATATGTAGTTGGTGAGAATGCTGAGAAGTCTGGTCTGTCTGTGCCAAAGTCTGCACAGGTGGGGCATGGTCAGAGTGGTCACAGGAATGTTAGTTTGAGGTTGCATACAAAGGGTGCTGTTTGTATGCCTAGCACTGGGCCTGGTACTTCCTCCTGTCTTTTTTCCCAACAGGTGACAGTGGCACCTAGGAGGCTGGAAGATTCTGGCCTGCAGCAGGTGACTGGGCAGGTGGCTAGGGGTGAACAGATGAGTACGCCTGCTAGGATGGTTATAGCGGCGCAAGGTGGATCTTCAGGGATGGCTGAAACTTCTGGTCATGCATTGCAGACTGGTCAAGGAGGTGGTGAGTCACAACCTGGGGTCAATGCAAGTTTAGAAGATACTGACATTTCACATACATCTTCCTCTGAAAGTGATAGCTCACTAGAGTTAGTGGGGAAAGGACAGAGAAAGATGTTTTGCATGGTTAAATGGCCTGTTACTGTTAAGACAAAAGGTAATGGGCATCGTGGGGATGCAGCGGATGCAGGGTCTGTTTCAGCTGGGGCTGATGATGTTAGTGTGGCCCATTTGGGTGTAGTAGCTAGGGAGGATGGCAGGAAGGCAGCGGTGCGAGAGAACACGTACCCGTGTCTCATTTATTCCTTGCATTGACATTTAATAAACAAAATTGTTAAGAATAAGGTAAATTTGTGAATGTCTTTGAGCTTTCACAGGAGGCTTATAGAGCAAGGGAGCAGAGCAAGGATGGGACTGGTCCAAAGAAATACAAAAGACCTGACACCTTTGATGATTCGCTTAGATGTGTTAGAATTTTAGGGTCCTGTTATGTGGAGGCTCATTCTGATCAGGCAGTAGCAGTGCTATAATATATATCAGCACTGGGCATTGGATACAGCACAAATATAGGGATGGCACATGAAAGGAGTATGATGTGTATGAACCCGTTATTGTCTTCTGGTGCTATTGATATGCACCTGTGGGCTAGGATAGGGAAGGAACGATCCCCTTCTCCACAGCAGCAGCCAAGGCAGGCAGTGCAGAAGACTGTTGTAGCTAGGCTACGTACGGGACGTGACTGCTAGAGGTATAACAACAAGCATTGTGATAAGGGAAAAACATGTTCCTTTCGACACGTTTGTATGTTCTGTGGAGGGTCTCATCCCGGACAAGGCTGCCTGAGAAAAAATGCTATTGGGTCAAGAGAGCAGCTGTAAACAAGGTCTCCAACGCTGCTGAGGCTGGACGCTCTTAGGCTGTAGTTGGCGATCTATCCTGACAGGGCAGCAGCTGCTTTGCTTCTATCAGGTTTTAGTATGGGTTCTATAATTCTGCTTATCAGTTCCCCCATGTAGTCAGAGATAAATTGGCCAAAGAGATGGCTTTCAGTAGGATTGTCAGTCCATTTTCTCAACCGCCTATCTCGGATTCGGTGATATCCCCGCTGGGCGTTATCCCAAAAAAGGAACAGGGCAAATATCACCTCATTCAGCACCTGTCCTACCCTAAGGGAAGGTCTGTGAATGATGCTATTGATCCATTGATTAGTTCAGTGAGGTATCAGTCATTTGATGAGGCGGTGCAATTAGTAAGAGAAGCTGGGCCTGGGGCCCTTTTAGCGAAATTAGACATCAAATCCACTTTCAGACTCCTTCCCATACACCCGGAGTCCTTCTGGTTGATGGGGATTAAGTTTGAAGGGGCCTACTATGTTGATAAATGCTTTCTCATGGGCTGTTCTGTGTCTTGTGCCTTTTTTGAGGCATTTAGCACATTTCTGCACTGGGCGTTGGTTTGTGAGTGTGATGTACCTTTAAGAAAACAATCCCACTAGTACTTCCTCCCTTTTTAAGGAAGTACTATCCTGTCATTAACTGCCTGAAAATTGAAGCAGTATTCTAGCATTTATTCCTGTGCAATACTAATCTGTATATTCTCAGGTCCTATTTCCTTAAGGTTTAAGTATAGACCTTTTTCTCTAAGCAACTTACGTTACCAGTTTGCCTGTCATACAGACTTCTGTGTGTATCAGCTATACCGGAGCCGGAGCCTAAGGATTCCTGGGCATTACGGATCTATTTTCTGACTTCCGCTCAAGCCGCGCTCACACACAAGCGTTTTCCGCTTCACACAAATCACTTGCTCCCCGCTCTCCACGCTACAAACCTCAGCTCTACATGGACAGTAACCATTCCGCTTTCCACGCTCCTGTTGGTAACGTACCACTGCCTGATTGAGTCATTCATAAGTTTGTCCTTGCATAATATCGTGTGAGACCCGGATTCTGAGTTGTAGTTATTCATATTTCCTCGTATCCTACCTATGCTGGGGCGCATCTGTGAGACTGTTATGTTGTAAATATTTTAGTGTGATTGTGTGAGTGTGTGAAGAAACTGCAAGAAGTACAATTTGCAAGTTTAAAACAACCGTATATAATTCCTACCTCTGTTTTATAAGGGAATTACCTCAGGAAACTCATATTTTTCAGTCATATTCCTTATTATTGCTGTACTAAGTCACTCCTGGCTTACTTTATACAATTCCTATTCTTGACATTATAATCTATTCATATTGAATAACCTCATCTTGTTCATATAAGGAAACCAATTACTTACATTATTTGACTCACCTTGTCTATGCTGGTAAAAACAACTATTTCTACCAGATTAGTACAAGAAAGAGCTACAAACCCTAATTTAAAGGACCAGTCAACACAGTAGATTTGCATAATCAACAAATGCAAGATAACAAGACAATGCAATAGCACTTAGTCTGAACTTCAAATGAGTAGTAGATTTTTTTTCTGACAATTTTAAGTTATGTCTTTTTCCACTCCCCCTGTACCATGTGACAGCCATTAGCCAATCACAAATGCATACACGTAACATGTGACAGCCATCAGCCATTCACAAATGCATACACACTTATTCTTGCACATGCTCAGTAGGAGCTGGTGGCTCAAAAAGTTTAAATATAAAAAGACTGTGCACATTTTGTTAATGGAAGTAAATTGGAAAGTTGTTTAAAATAGCATGCTTTATCTGAATAATGAAAGTTTAATTTTGATTGAGTGTTCCTTTAAAGTCACAGGGCATTGAACAATTGAAGTTACATTTAAGTGGAATTTTCAGGCCTATAAAAGAGTGTTATAATCACTACTGTTCAAATTCTCCTAAAAGATGGATCCTAATGAAATAAAAAATGAATTTTCAAACATCCATCAAAAATTGAAATATTTAGCCAGGGCTTTAACTGAAGTGCAAACAGAAAATAAAGCCCTAAAGACTTTAATTAAAGATTATATGCCTACCAAAAGTGCAGAAGTTCCTGAACCTCATATTCACTACCCACAACCCTTCACAGGAAAACATAGCGAATTCAGAGACTTCAAAAACGCCTGTAACCTCCTTTTCTCTCTCAGACCTAAAACTTACCATACAGAGAGGATCAAGGTATGCACCACCATATCTTTCCTCCAAGGGGAAACCCGGTCTTGGGCCAATAGGTACTTTGAGAGTAACCATCCGATATTAGACTCATTACAGGAATTCTTCCTAGCAATGACAGGGTTATATGAGGACTCCCACACTCAAATAACCGCTGAGACAAAATTAAGATCCCTAAAACAGGGAAAAAGAAATGTGGAGGAATATATAACCGAGTTCCCCATGTGGATAGATGACTCCCAATGGAACGAGATCAGTTTAAAAAAACAATTCAGATTGGGACTTTCAGAAATTCTTAAGGACGAGTTATTCCGCTTAGAGGTACCGGAGACTCTAAACGGCCTTATGAAGTTAAGCACCACTCTTGACCGTAGAACCCGTGAAAGGAGGGCCCAAAGGCCACATATGATTCCACTTCCAGATGTCCCTATTCCTATACACCGACTCAGGAAAGAGTATCTACCAACCAGACATCCATGGAAATTGGGGCCATTAAGGGTCCTCTATCTCCTGAAGAGAAGGCCAGAAGAGGATTAGAAAATCTATGCCTTTATTGTGGTCAAAAAGAGCATACCGTTACCAACTGCCCACTTTTACAGAAGCAGAAGATGGGTAAGCCATTAAAAAACCATAATATCTTCCATAGCTCAAAGAATTCCCATTTGACTTTAACCCTTTCTTTACAGTGGGACCAGAAAAACATTCGTTCTAGCACTTTGATCGATTCAGGGGCTTCTGGAAACTATATAGATTCCTCTTATGTTGAAATTAATAAAATCCCTATTGTTTGCAAACCAAATCCTGTTTCTGTTAAGCTTATTGATGGATCTCTCATTCAACAGGGCCCTATTACTCATCAGACCATCCCTATATTACTCACGACTGACAAGGGGCATACAGAATATCTCTCTTTTGATTTAATTCCCATCTATATGCACTCACTTATTTTAGGTTTCACTTGGTTACAGAAACATAACCCCACCATTGACTGGTCCAAGTCTGACTTAACTTTTGACTCCTCCTACTGTTCAAAGACATGTTACCCTTATCACATTATTTCCACGCTCGAACATGAATTACCGAGTATTTATCAGGACTTGGCAGAGGTGTTTGATTTGAAAGAGGCAGAAAATCTTCCTCCCAACAGAGAATTCGACTGCCCTATAGATCTGGTACCAGGATCTCAAATACCTCATGGAAAGATTTATCCCCTATAACAAGATGAATTGGTATACTTAAGATCCCATCTTGACGATAATCTCCGTAAGGGATTTATTTCACACTCCACATATCCAGCAGCTGCTGGAATGTTTCTAGTCCGAAATAAGGATGGTACCATATGACCAATCATTGACTATAGAGCTTTAAATAACATTACCATCAAGAACAGATACCCCCTACCCTTAATACCCGAACTTGTAGAATGTCTACATGAAGCTACAATATACTCAAAACTAGATCTGAAGGGGGCATATAACTTGATAAGAATGAAAGAGGGGCATGAATGGAAAACCGCATTTAGAACTCGTTATGGACTTTTCCAATATAATGTAATGCCATTCGGATTAAGCAACGCCCCCGCAACATTCCAACATTTTATTAATGAAATATTTCATGACTTAATGGATATCTGTGTTATCATTTATCTAGATGATATTTTGATACACAGGACATAGGTGCAGTATTATCCCAACAAAACAATGAAAATACAGAGATACATCCCATAGCATTCTATTCAATAATGCTAACAAGTGCCGAAACCAATTACAGTGTGGGTGATAAAGAACTCTTAGCCATAAAAAGCTCCCTAGAACACTGGAGGGATCAAAAGTTCCATTTATGATCTTTACAGATCATAAAAACTTGGAATATCTGAAAATAAATAAAACGTTAACCGCTCGGCAAGCACGATGGTCCATATTCCTTAACTGGTTCAACTTTTTAATCAAATACAAACCTGGAAGCCAAAATACAAAAGCTGATGCTTTATCACAAATCCATGAGACTATATGTCAGGATTTACCTTAATTAACTATCTCCCCCGAAAAGATCATAGGGTATTTAACCCCCATTGAAGAGTAGATTCTTACGGCTTTAAAGCAAGACTCCATCCCACTAAAATTTTGCAAGGAAGACCCGCTTACTGGACTCTTTTATCATGACACCAAGTTATACATTCCAGAGAGTATCAGGACATCAATCTGACCCACACCCATGATACGACTCTATCCGGACATCCCGGTATTCAAAAAACTATCGATTTAACAAGAAGAAGATTTTGGTGGCCTGGGATGAATCAATTTATCTATGATTATGTATCAAAATGTGATAATTGCGATAGAAACAAACTAGATCACAAAATACCTATTGGTCTCCTGTCAGTTCTGCCCATTCCTGATAAGCCATGGAGCACTATAGCCATGGATTTTATTGTGGAGTTGCCTAATTCCCAACAATTTAACACAATAATGGTAATAGTTGACCATTTAACAAGATTAGGTCACTTCATTCCTCTAAAGGGACTACCAACAGCTATAACAACGGCTAAGGTATTCCTTGAACACATTGTTAGATTACATGGTCTGCTTTCTAACATAATCACGGATAGGGGCACACAATTTACCTCCTCTTTATGGAGGTCTTTATGCAAACTATTGAAAATCCACTCCCGTTATACCTCCGCCTTTCACCCACAGGCCAATGGGTTAACAGAAATACTTAACCAGACTATAGAACAGTTCTTACATTGCTATATTTCACACTTACAAGACGACTGGATGACATACCTCCCAATAACTGAATTATGCAACATATGGATATCATCCTAATACCATTACTTTATCAAATAAACCATTGAATTCACCTACGGCTCTAGAATTTTCCTAGAGCTGAAGCAAAAGAGTACCAAAAGAAATATTATGACCAGAGACATAGAATCAGCCCTAACTATAAGATTGGAGATTTGGTGTTGCTTTCCACAAAAAATTTTAAATTACATGTACCATGCAAAAAATTAGCAAATCAATATTTGGGTCCCTTTCCGATAGATCAAGTGATCAACACCAATGTTGTTAAACTCAGACTACCGAAAGATTATAGAATGCACCCAACTTTCCATATTTCTTTATTAAAACCCTATGAATCTTTATCTACCACCCCTAATCCCTCACCTCTACCTATTGCTTTAGATGATCATGAAGAGTATGAGGCTGAGGCTATTTTGGACTCCAGAGTGCACCGACGCCGACTAGAATGGAAAGGTTATGGTCCTGAAAAAAATTCTTGGCAGGTTCATACCGAAATACATTCTCCTCAGCTGATACGTACCTTTCATAGAAATTACCCACTCAAGCCCCATCTGGAATCCCCGGGGGTGATTCCCTGAGAAGGGGGTGATGTGATGTACCTTTAAGAAAACACTCCCACTAGTACTTCCTCCCTATTTAAGGAAGTACTATCCTGTCATTAACTGCCTGAAAATTGAAGCAGTATTCTAGCATTTATTCCTGTGCAATACTAATCTGTATATTCTCAGGCCCTATTTCCTTAAGGTTTAAGTATAGACCTTTTTCTCTAAGCAACTTACGTTACCAGTTTGCCTTTCCTACAGACTTCTGTGTGTATCAGCTATACCGGAGCCGTAGCCTAAGGATTCCTGGGCATTACAGATCTACTTTCTGATTTCCGCTCAAGCCGCGCTCACACACAAGCGTTTTCCGCTTTACATGAATGACTTGCTCCCCGCTTTCCATGCTGCAAACCTCAGCTCTACACGGACAGTAACCATTCCGCTCTCCACGCTCCTGTTGGTAACGTACCACTGCCTGATTGAGTCATTCATAAGATTGTCCTTACATAATATCGTGTGTGACCAGGATTCTGAGTTGTAGTTATTCATATTTCCTCGTATCCTACCTGTGCTGGGGCGCATCTGTGAGACTGTTATTTTGTAAATATTTTAGTATGATTGTGTGAGTGCGTGAAGAAACTGCAAGAAGTAAAATTTGCAAGTTTAAAACAACCGTATATAATTACTACCTCTGTTTTATAAGGGAATTACCTCAGGAAATCCATATTTTTCAGTCATATTCCTTCTTATTGATGTACTAAGTCACTCCTGGCTAACTTTATACAATTCCTATTCTTGACATTATAATCTATTCTTATTGAATAACCTCATCTTGTACATATAAGGAAACCAATTACTTACATTATTTGACTCACCTTGTCTATGCTGGGAAAAACAACTATTTCTACCAGATTAATACAAGAAAGAGCTACAAACCCTAATTTAAAGTCACAGGGCATTGAACAATTGAAGTTACATTTAAGTGGTTTACCTGAACACCACAGTGAGTCTGTTAATGGGTCAGTGGCTGCGGGTTCTCATAAGGGTTTTAGGCTTTGAGATGTGATGTGTTCTTTGATGTGCAGGTTTGGCATCCCCTTAGCATCTGACAAATCTGAAGGGCCAACAACTAAACTGACCTTCCTTGGTATTGAGATAGATACGGTAGATGCTGTATGTCGCTTACCAGCTGACAAACTTCAGAAAATGATAGCTGTAGTTCGTTCGACTGTGGCTGCTGGTTATGTTATATTGCATGACATTCAATTCCTGTTGAGCCTGCTGACGTTTGGATGCCATGTCATTACAATGGGGCAGGCATTTAACAGGAGATTGGAAGGCTTGCTGAAAAGGTGATGTTGTAAGTGATAGGAAGTGCCGGATCATGAAGGATATGATAGATGACTTGTTGGTTTGGGGAACATTTCTGAAAGACTTTAATGGAGTTTTGGTATGGAGGTCTCCTCCGAGGTCTAGCAAATTGCAACATCTCTTCACGGATGTATCTGGTGCTCATGGTTATGGTGGATACTTCAATGGTGCTTGGAGTGCATGTGCTTGGCCAGTATCTTGGGTTTATCAGGGGTTTACTAGAAACTTGATGTTGTTGGAGTTGTTTCCCAAAATTGTTGCAGTGGATTTGTGGGGGGATCAATTGGTTAATCAACATGTAATATTTTGGACAGATAATATCAGTGTAGTGCAAGCTATTAACAGACTCAGCTGCTTCTCCCCCCGTAAAGAAATATTCACGGCATCTAGTGTTAAGATGTTTGCAGCACAATATTCATTTTGAAACGCAAAATGTGCCTGGAGTGAATAATGTTGTTGCAGATGCTTTGTCTCATTTTAAGTGGGATCAGTCTAGGAGGTTTGCACCTAAGGCTGCTGCTGTCAGTTTGCAATGTCCACAATTTCTTTGGCAGGTAGCAGTCGATGGTGTGTCCTATTCCCATTAATTCATGCAGCCTTATTGCCAGCTACTTGGAGATCTTATCTTGGTTTTTTGAGGGAATGGGAGGATTTCTGTGAGCACTGTTTGCCCTTCGATGGTCAGGAAAGTAAGCATTTGGTGCTAGATTGGTTAGTTGCTTTGCATTCCAGAGGATTGAAGAAAGGGGCGGTATAGGCAAGATTGGCTGCTTTGTCATTATTTTTCAAGAAGCTAATGAAGGTTGTGGCCCAGGTTTGTTACTCTGGTTATGAGGTTGTTTTGTTTAGTGTTGTGTTTGCCATTGCGTTCCATGGGGTTCTGACAATAGGGGAACTAGTGTCTACATTGAAGTCAGTAGTAGGTTTAGGGTTGCAGCTTCGGCATGTACACATAGTGGATGAGGTTGTTCTGCTATTTATTCTAAAATCTAAGACTGATCAGGATGGCAGGGGCACATGGTTGTCTTTGAAAGCTCAAGTGAATGAGGCTGTTTGTCTAGTAAATGTGATCAGTGCTTATATGGATGTGAGGGTCTCTCAGTCTGAGCAATTCCTTGTACATGCAGATTCATTGTCACTTTCAAAATTTCAGTTTAGGAAAGTTCTTGCTTTGACAGCTGTTAAAGTGGGTCTAGACTGTGCTAAGATTGCACCTCATTCTTTTAGGATTGGGGCGGCCACTAGTGCTGTATTTCAAGGGAGTTCACAGGGGGAAATTCAACGGTTGGGGAGGTGGTGTTCAAAGAAATATCAGCTTTACATCGGGCCCCCTTCTGACGTGTTAATTTAGTTGTTTCCTTAACGTTTTGTGTTTTCTTTAGTTTACGAAAGAAAAGTATGATATTGAATCATAAGATAGGGTGCGCAAAATTATGAAACAAATATTGTGTGTTTTATAAATGCTTGTGTATATGTATAATAAATATAAGTAGTAGATCTGCTAGTGATCATATAATATTCATTGTGATCTAAATAGTCGTGTTATGACAGAAAATAAACCAATGTGATAACACTGTTGTGTATAATGTGATATAGACTTGCAGAATAATGCTTTTTTTAAACGAAATCTAAGAAACCTGCAATGTGTAAATCCATAGATAGAAAACTCTCAAAAAATCAATCAATAGATAGAAAACTCTCAAAAAATAATGCACTCACAAAAAAAACCCCGTTGGTGTGCAAAAATGGAAAGTGTGAAGTAAAAAAGTGAAAAAATATATCAATAATAATCATATCTTAAAAATCCGCAATGTGATATATATTAAATGTAAAAATACAAATGTAATTATATTCACTGTAAAGTCCAGCATATAAAAGCAACCAGTGGAATAAACGCTGTCAGAATCGGCAGATGTATAAGGCTGCTTTACTCCAAACCGGTGGTGAGTCGGATAATCTGTAGAATTGAGAGCAAAAGAAGAGAGAGCGCCTAATGGTGTAATATCGTCAGGGACCAAATAGATACAATCATAAACAGTATCAGCCAAATGAATACTCACAAAAGGATTGGTACTCACAAGTAGTGCATACAGGCAGGCTGACCTTTATACAGCAGTCAGTACGCTGAGTGTATGGGATTCGTATCGGAGATCTATTATGGTAGAAAAAAACACAAAAACCCAATGGTGCAATATCGTCTGAACCCAGGTAAACACAGACAGAAACACAGTATCAGCAAGATGGATACTCACAAGAGAGTTGGCACTCACAAGTAGTGCATTCAGGCAGGCTGATCTTAATACAGCAGTCAGTACGCTGGTTGTTTGTAGCCGTTATCAGCTCAGGCTTGTCCTCCGCACACAGCGTGTGCACTGAATCAGCGGCTGTGGCTCAGCTGTTCTCTAGTTAGAGGAAATCCTCTAGATGTGACGTGGGGGATCCAAAATGTGCACCTGGAGCTGAGTGATAGCTCAGAGTGTACACAGTGCATAGAAGTTGTTAATCCAATATGGTAGTGACAAGATAAAAATGTGTAACTAAAAAATATTTAAAACCAAAGTCCTTGAAAAAGGAAGTCAGCGGACAAAATGCTAGGTAGAAATAATTAAAAGGGAATTTATTTGGAGCTTAATACAACGCGTTTCTCGGCCGATAATGCTCACCAGCCGTTTCTTACCTGAGGAAACGGCCAGTGAGCATTATGCACTACTTGTGAATGCCAATCCTTTTGTGAGTATTCATTTGGCTGATACTGTTTATGATTGTATCTATTTGGTCCCTGACGATATTACACCATTAGGCGCTCTCTCTTCTTTTGCTCTCAATTTCTTTAGTTTAGTACAGTTTTTTCTTAGGTGAAATGGCATCCTGGTATACGATTTGTTTTTTATTTTGCAGGTGCAGTTAGTGGTTCGATCAGGGTATGGATCGTAGGTCATTCCTACATTCATTGGGCTTACATCAGGGCTCTGGATGCTTGTGGCAGACAGAATTTAGGATTCTCTGCTGTGCAAGTTGCAATTAAATGGCTTGGAAGGCGAGGGATGCTATGGAGCGAGTTGACTGATATTATCCAGGATGCAGCGTGCAGGTGGGGGAGGCCCCATGTGGTTATCCTTCATCTCGGGGGTAATGATGTGTGATCTACCTCGGTTATGGACTTAATAAAAGTCATAAAAGCTGTTGTTTGATGGCTTTTAACAAGGTTACCTGGAGTTTGTATTGGCTGGTCCTGTATAGTGGCGAGGAGAGTGTAGAGGAATTTGGAGAGTCATCACGCTGCTTATAGAATCAGAAAAATAATTAACAGGGAGCTGGGTAAGGCCATAGTGGTAACTGGGGGTTTCATAACAAGGCATGGTAATATTTTGGAGGATATGAGGCATTTATATCGAATAGATGGTGTCCACCTTAATGATGTTGGTCTGGATTTATTTTTGGACAATTTGTGTAACGCATTGTCAATTCAGCTTTATAGTTGGTGGCAAGAGTTCCCTCCTCTTTTTAAGGTGTGGTCTCTTGTGGTGGGGTAAGGTGTGGTCTCTTGTGGCGGGGTCAGGGCTTAATTTTTACTGTTGGGGTCTGGATGAAGTAAGTGCCGAGCTAATGGGAGGGGCAAGATACTCCAGGTCAGAGCCTGGGGTGCTCTTGTCCGTGGGTCTACTGACTCAAGACTCCTGAGGGGGTCCGGCAATCAATTTTTGAGAGCTTTGCCCCTATTGGCTTCACAGTGCGAATTAACTTGGGGCCCTGACCTGCTGTTGCTTGGGTTTCTATACTCATAGGAACTTGTTGCCACCTCCCTTATTTTGTTGGAAGGAATAAACGTCTTCCTAAATATTTATTCATGCCTGTTTTTCTCAAATTATTGTTAATAAAGCAACCATGTTGGTCTTTATATTCAGCTCCTTAATTTGTGTATTTATTTACTGTTACAGGGAATGTTAGGGGTTTTTAGTTAGCTTAAGGCAACTTCCAGATAATGGTTGGGTTTAAACCTTAGGAAAATGTAAGGAGCATAGACTGCAATGCCTTAAGGGTTAACACTCCCTGTTGGCAGTTGCCGGCAGATTTTGATATGTTATATAATATATACAATATTATATTGTTGCTTTGTGTAGGTGGGGTTGTGAGCTTACCTTATAAGCTGTATTGTTCTTTGATCCTGCCTCTTTCTCCTGCTGGGTCTGGTTCATCTGTTTTCCCTCCCTCTCTACCCATTTAACTTGTTTGTTTCAGGTTTACATGTTAGGTAGGCGGCACTGAGCATCAGCTTCCTTAGGGTTGCATTATATTAGGGTGGCTGGAGCATGGGCAATTGTTGTAGCTCTTTGTTTGTAAGTCCACTCTGGTAAATTATTTTTCCCCTGGCTTTCGCATGCTATTAAAGTCTAGCTAGTGTAGCCTTCTTCCTTACTGGGTTGGGAATTTTTTGGTATATTATTATTCTTGCAGGCGGGGTCAGGGCTCAATTTTTACCATCAGGGTCTGGACGGAGTAAGGGCTGGGCTAATGGGAGGGGCAAGATACTCCAGGTCGGAGCCTGGGGTGCCCCTCTCTGTGGGTCTGCTGACTCAAGACTGAGGGTGTCCGGCAATCAATTTTTGAGTGTGTTGCCCCTATTGGCTTCGCAGTGCGAATTAACTTGGGGCCCTGACCTGCTGTTGCTTGGGTTTCTATACTCACAGAAACTCAGTTGCTGCCTCCCCTTTTTCTTAGGAATGAATAAAAGTCTTCCTACAAAGTTTAGTCATGCCTTTTATTCTCAAATTATTGTTAATAAAGTGACCATGTTGGTCTTTATATCCAGATCCTGAGTTGTGTATTTATGTACTGTTATGGAGAATGTTAGGGGCTGTTAGTTAGCTTAAGGCAACTGCCACATAATGTGTGGATTTAAACTAGGGATGCACCGATACAGATACTAGTATCGGTATTGATGCCGATACTGACCATTTTAACAAGTACTCGTACTTGTTTAAACTGCTCCGATACCTCAGCTGATATTTTCATCACCATATCTTACTTTGGAGCGCTGTGAGGGAAGGAGGGATGTAACGTGAGGGAGCTTCTGCTGCTCTAAGACAAATCACAGAGCGCGCTACAGTAGAGGGGGGCGGGTAGAGGGGGCGGGCTCAATGAGAGCACAATTGCAGGGAGCTAAAGAGCAGCTAAAACTTACATAGCTCGACACCGCGTCGAGAGTGCAGCCTTGCAGTCAGGTTACGAGTCACTGGAGTGATATTCCCTGCTAGTGCTACATGCAGTGAGATATGTGGGATACAATGTCAATGTCAAAAACCAGATTAAAGGCATGGAAGATGCTGGACATTCCAGTATTTCAGTTGCGGCACATACACTGCAGCCAGCTGTCTCAGAAGGGCTGTTATCACAGCACAGCATTGCAGATGCTGTGGGAGTCGGGGGCAGAATAGTTGGCCACTTCAAACATTCTAACCTGGCATACTCTTGGCTGCAGGACATCCAGATACAGCTTGGTCAACCAATTAAAAGACTCCAACAAGATGTGCAAACTTGTTGGAACAGCACATTTTACATGTTGCAGTGTCTGATTGAGCAGAAACGGGCCCTTAGAGTGTATGTTTCTGAACATGAGCTCCCTGCCACGATTACTGCAAACCAGTGGAATCTGAGGGAGAAGATGCTAAATATCTTGGGTCCTTTTGAAGAACTGACTTGTCAAACGAGTTGTTCAGATGCGTTTGCCTCTGATGTAATTCCTGTAGTCACTGTGCTACAGAGAGTTTTATCAAAAGTGGACGAGGACCATGGTATTAAAACAATGAAGAGCACGTTGCTTGCTGCTTTGCAGAAGCGCTTTTCCAATACAGAGCAAGACCCACTTTACCGTATTGGAAATTTACTCAATCCAATGTAATTATTAATATTTAATTTCTGCTATTAAATTAAAAATGTAAGAGACTAGAGTAATTATTTTAGTTATTTGATTCCTTTTTTGGTGTAATTACTGCTCTGCCTTTTTTTTCTTAATTCACAGAAAGAATAGTATGCTATTGTTTGTATATCAGAGCCGTCAACCATTATTCCTTGTTGTTTATTTTGTTCTTTCTATGTATAAAGATCGATTTTTCTCAAATGCATACACTTCCAGGCAGTTAAAAGAAATGTTCATACTGGAACAGCAAAACATTTCTGAAGAGATAAAGAAGCATAAAGAACCAGCTACCAAGAGGCCACACCATGACCAGCCAGGTACCAGTCTGGACAGTGTCTATGCAGAAATTGCTGGTGAATGTCCATCTACATCTGAGAGCAGTGCTCAAAAAGCTGCTACTATACAACTGGAAGCTTACCTGGGAGAAATCACTGTACCTCACTCAGACAAACCCCTGATGTATTGGGCAGTTTATAAACTGTGATTTCCTGCTCTGGCTAAAAAGGCCAAAAAATATCTTTCTGACCCATGCAGTAGTGTGGAAAGTGAAAGACTGTTCAGCCCTTGCGTCAAACGTCCTTACCGATGGCAGGAACAGACTTATTGCTGAACATGCAGAGATGCTTCTGTTCCTTAAGAACTTGCCACTAACATTAAAAAATGAATTATTGTAATTGCTAGATTGCCTGGTAATGTTATACTGCTACTAGTGCTAGTTCTCATCTTGCACAATTATGTTACCACACTTACCAGTCAAATGTTATCTAGCCCATAGTGTTGTTTGTTCCCCATGATTAAACTGTGCACTGTTGTATTTAATAATTTTATAGTTATACTGTTTTGCACTTTAGGTTTGTTGTGATATTTTACATTTGTTATTTAATATGTATTTTATTGTTGATCGTTTTATATTTATTTTAATATTTTATTTAACACGTTCTGTGAAATTTACTTGAGTTGTCACAAATTTGTGACAACAAGCCAATAAAACTGGTGTTATATATTTCATAATGTATTTTGAGTTACAGTTCTTCATACTTATAAAGAAGCTATCTTAAAACATTAGTTAGTCTGACTCTGTTGTAATGTGCTTGGGAAACTGTCACATGACAATAAAAAAGTATCAGTAATTGGTATCGGCGAGTACTCGAAAAAAAGTATTGGTACTTGTACTCGGTCTTAAAAAAATGGTATCGGTGCAACCCTAGTTTAAACCTTACAGGGAGTGCAGAATTATTAGGCAAGTTGTATTTTTGAGGATTAATTTTATTATTGAACAACAACCATGTTCTCAATGAACCCAAAAAACTCATTAATATCAAAGCTGAATAGTTTTGGAAGTAGTTTTTAGTTTGTTTTTAGTTATAGCTATTTTAGGGGGATATCTGTGTGTGCAGGTGACTATTACTGTGCATAATTATTAGGCAACTTAACAAAAAACAAATATATACCCATTTCAATTATTTATTTTTACCAGTGAAACCAATATAACATCTCAACATTCACAAATATACATTTCTGACATTCAAAAACAAAACAAAAACAAATCAATGACCAATATAGCCACCTTTCTTTGCAAGGACACTCAAAAGCCTGCCATCCATGGATTCTGTCAGTGTTTTGATCTGTTCACCATCAACATTGCGTGCAGCAGCAACCACAGCCTCCCAGACACTGTTCAGAGAGGTGTACTGTTTTCCCTCCTTGTAAATCTCACATTTGATGATGGACCACAGGTTCTCAATGGGGGTTCAGATCAGGTGAACAAGGAGGCCATATCATTAGATTTTCTTCTTTTATACCCTTTCTTGCCAGCCACGCTGTGGAGTACTTGGATGCGTGTGATGGAGCATTGTCCTGCATGAAAATCATGTTTTTCTTGAAGGATGTAGACTTCTTCCTGTACCACTGCTTGAAGAAGGTGTCTTCCAGAAACTGGCATTAGGACTGGGAGTTGAGCTTGACTCCATCCTCAACCCAAAAAGGCCCCACAAGCTCATCTTTGATGATACCAGCCAAAACCAGTACTCCACCTCCACCTTGCTGGCGTCTAAGTCGGACTGGAGCTCTCTGCCCTTTACCAATCCAGCCACGGGCCCATCCATCTGGCCCATCAAGACTCACTCTCATTTCATCAGTCCATAAAACCTTAGAAAAATCAGTCTTGAGATATTTCTTGGCCCAGTCTTGACGTTTCAGCTTGTGTGTCTTGTTCAGTGGTGGTCGTCTTTCAGCCTTTCTTACCTTGGCCATGTCTCTGAGTATTGCACACCTTGTGCTTTTGGGCACTCCAGTGATGTTGCAGCTCTGAAATATGGCCAAACTGGTGGCAAGTGGCATCTTGGCAGCTGCACGCTTGACTTTTCTCAGTTCATGGGCAGTTATTTTGCGCCTTGGTTTTTCCACACGCTTCTTGCGACCCTGTTGACTATTTTGAATGAAACGCTTGATTGTTCGATGATCACGCTTCAGAAGCTTTGCAATTGTAAGAGTGCTGCATCCCTCTGCAAGATATCTCACTATTTTTGACTTTTCTGAGCCTGTCAAGTCCTTCTTTTGACCCATTTTGCCAAAGGAAAGGAAGTTGCCAAATAATTATGCACACCTGATATAGGGTGTTGATGTCATTAGACCACACCCCTTCTCATTACAGATATGCACATCACCTAATATGCTTAATTGGTAGTAGGATTTCGAGCCTATACAGCTTGGAGTAAGACAACATGCATAAAGAGGATGATGTGGTCAAAATACTCATTTGCCTAATAATTCTGCACTCCCTGTATGTAATTACTACATATTCAGGATAATCTCTACTATCAGCCCTTCAGCGAGTCCACGTGGATGCAAGAGGAACACACCGGCAAGACAATTGCCATCGATATCCATATATTAGTTCTTATCTGGGACAACTATGAAACTAGCTATGTCATTGGCGGAAAGACTCTGCAATATCTTGGATACATGCCAGGCCGACTTGGTGGAGGCCATCCCCTCTGCATTTGCTATGCTTGTAGTTGAAAGAGCGGCCAATCAGATAAACCCTGCTCCTACACCTGCAGGGGACTATGCTTTGAGACCTTAATGACAGCTAGCTACCTCCTCTTGCAGTGTACCAGTTATTGAGAATGGTGACTATCCCCTGCTGTATAGCACACTTACACACCGGAGTGCCACATGGATAATAGCCAGTAGGAGTGGCGATAGCGCATTAGCAATGGAGACTGAATGAGCTTCCCTGGAAGACAGCAGACAAAGCATGTTTACAATGGGCAGCGCGGTAGCCGGACCTACAGTTATGGTTGCCTCTGATATGAAACCCCAGTTACCTGAGCTTGTACATGAAGCATACTACTACTGTGATAGATGAAAAATTGTACCAGATATTGATGAGTACTCGGAGATCCATGCCTTGAGGGTTGGTACATACAGCTGGCCAATATGGTCGGAGAGCCTGGAGGCTGACAGACAGAACATATGGAATACCGGTATGGGATAAGAGACTTTGCTTTACATGAAACACCTCTTGATCCCGGTGACTGGTCTCACCATGTATTAGCAACAGCTTTCTAATTACGGGAACCCTTTATGAAGACAGAGATGTCAGAAAACATGGACCTGTAACTCTATATGGAACAACTGCCTGATTATAGTTAACTGTCTATTTAGGCACTGGATAATGTTTTAAATGTTACAATATGTAGCTCTATTCCTACAATAGAATAGACTAGTTTGTGTTTTAGTCTATGGTGTTGAAATGGTTAATAGTAAGTAAATCGGTATTTTACTCACACCTGCCATGCTACCCTAGTCATAACATTGTTTTTTAAATGTGTTAATTACCTGACTTGGTTTGTTTGAGATGATCTCATCTGTTTACTAGGTTTTACTTGCACCCCCACCCTTACAGCTTTACTTTTTTCGACGTTATATTTAGTCTATATTGGTGGTAAGAGATATGCTTTCTACAATTTATCCTTTAGTCTATACATTTTTCATGGAGGCTGTTAGTTAACTATATGCTTCCTCCAGAGGCGATCTTTACAGCTAAAGTTCTGTAGCCCAGCACACTATATGTATGTAATATCCCCTTTTAAGCAGCTAATTGCCTATTATGTAAATAGACAGAGGCAGATCGCTACAGAGACACTCCAAAATAGAGTCTTGTATTCAATATAATATGACGCTTCTATCTTCAATGTATTACACAGCTATATATACAGTTGGATCCTAGTTACAGTATTTAAAAATATTTTATCTCTTGGTACTAATATTCTCAGTCAAATAGGAGTAATTTCACTGGTAGATGAACCTGATAGTGGCCGGTCAAACTCATGTGGATACCTGTTTTTTAACTAAGAGTCAGGACACGACTACATGAAATTTTATAATTTATATGGATAAGGTACCCTGTGTTTCCAGCTATCCTAGATTTATAACCATTAATCGGTAGATGAATGCTAGGTATGGATATGTATATATACATATGAGTGTATTTGAGTATGTAGGTATCTGTATCTATTTTATCCTGATATTAAGGGAGTTGAAATGCATATTTAGTTTATACTAACATTTTCTAAAGGTGAAAAATTTGTATTCTCTGTCCGAGGGTGCTGGGCCCACACCCTCATGACAGACCTACCTTACACAAGACTACTCCACCTTTATATTACCTTTTAAACTAACTACTTGACCTTACCTATGCTTTGAAGTCCGGATTATCTAGCTATCATATGTTCTTACCCTGAGAAATAAGAGTATATACATTTATATCTCTACCGGTATGGTTAATATTACAAATCTATGTTTAGCATGCTTTCTCATATCTCACATGGTGGGGTTGTGATATAAGTGACCGGTCAAGTAGTTACTCCATGGTTATATTACTTATAATAATAAAAAAAAATAGAGATATCATAATATGTCCATATAATTTATTATTAGTCCTTTATATGGATTATGCATGGACAGAGAGGTAAATCTGATTGAGTCCAACCTGAGTTTGCTATTTTGTGTCATTCTATGAAGCCATAATTATATACCAACCTGGCCTTAAATTTATATTAATTTATATTTCTTTATTTTAGCCCCCTAGCCTAGCCACACCACTTTAAGTTTCTGATGGCTCAGCCCCATCACCCTTTATTTACCCCCCTTATACCATTGAGCTTACTCCGTAAGCAAAGGAAAATGAATCCTATAGAAACATGATATATATATTTCCCTACCCCACTTCTCTACACCTTTGAGCTTACTTCGTAAGCAGCAGAAAATATATCCTATAGAAATTCACCCTGGTTTTTCATGTATGTCTATATGTTGTATTATCCACTGTTATTACAATTTAATTATGTTCTCTTATATATGCTAATGTAAAATGCAATGTAAAATGCAACTATGTTCAATACCACTAAGGTCCATATAGGCATACTCCTTTTGGATATTTTACCGAATCCTGTTGATAATGTGACATACCACTATTGTTTGCTAAATGTTTTGGTACAGCAAAAAGTATAAAATATTTTCAATAACTTGACACATTGTATATAACTGTATTGGATGAATATTTGTGTATTGGTTGACATCTTGTATACATTCATGCAAAAAAGTCTTTCAATAAAACAGTTTTGGAAAAAAAACAAAAAAATACTTTTTCTTCTATGTGAAGAACATAGGAATTTAAAATATATCTAATTCACTTCTAATTTAATGCAGTTGGGTTTCTTTGTTTTAATTCCTTTTTTTTTACATTGTGCCCAATCTGGGGAGAAGAAGTTTGCGTGGTTACGATATCCGTTATTGTGCCTCTGTCTTTCACTCGCAAACTAACATTTTTTCTTTCCATTTGTAATAAGCAGTCTAACCCAGCGAAATATTATTTTACTTTGAGAGAAGTTAGCGTGCAAGGGAAAAAATAATTTAGCATGCATGTAATCTGGCCCAATATGTTAAATAATGTGCACTTAAAAATTCATTAAGCTGCCATTATTTATGTACCTTGTAGACTTGCGCAGCACCAAAAACTATGGTTCGTCCAAATCTTTCGGAAAGAATATTCGGGGGAAATTCATTTTCCTGAATATTTGTCTGCTGCACTTTTCAATTAATGTTTTATTTTAAAATAAACGAAAACTGAATATTCGCTGAACATTTACATTTGTTTTTGTTAAATGTAAATGTTCAGTTGCTACAGGTAAAAAAGTGGGCCTGTAGCATTACACTTACCTCTAGCGTGCTGGAGAGCCTCGCTAACCCCCATCCTTCTGCTCAGGGCCCGAAGCGTGCTAATAAGAAGCTTAGCACAGCGGATCCCAGGGCCTGCATTAAAAGACTTCCAGTGAAAATTAAACTAATATCTGTTTTTTTTTCTAATTTCACATCTCTAGTACCTTGTGTCTTTTCCCATTGACACTGTTACCTACAGTATAATTGATTAGTGCAAAAGTTTTTTGTTTGTTTATGTTTATGTTTTTTTAGCAATCTGTACAGATGAGAAAAAGGAAATATGGAGACGTAAACAAGAGGTGCTTTCTAAGATACACATGCCTGGACGGCTGGACTGTAAAACAATGCAATTTTTGCCAATGAAAATAATGTTTCAAACATTTATGAAAGTTATTTTATGCAGAGCATTTGCACTGCTGTGCTTAATTGTTAGTGTATACTATGCTTGTATAAAACAAATTTAATCTCTCTTTAATTTAAACTCACTATATTTTTTCACCATATTTTTTCAGTTAAAATCATATTTTAGAAATACCTTCTATATTAGAATATATACACGTATATATATATATATATATATATATATATATATATATATATATATATTTATATATATATATATATATACACATATAGATGATAGATAGATAGATAGATAGATAGATAGATAGATAGATAGATAGATAGATAGATAGATAGATGGATACATACATAATTACAGTTAGAAATTCTATCAGCACATTTCCTATTCTGCATATGGGCTCTTATTTAATCAAAATCTTTAAATTGAACATTCATAATTGTTGTTGGCTTTAACAATTAGTGCTAAGTAAGCAACATCGCCTGATGAAGTCATCATGGACTAGGAAACCCATTATAAGTTTACATTAAATCACACATTTTATAGGTTCAAAATCCTTCCTGGTTATCCGCTCACTGTTACAGACATTTTACAGGATTAGGCAGTCAGACATGGAGCAGTAACTGTGACTATAAACCCTCTTACTTAGCACTAAATTTTAAAGCCAACAAAAATTGTTGAGTGCGCAATTTTTTTTTCTTTATGGAATAAGAATCCATATTCAGTAATATGTTATGTGGCACCCCCCTTTTTTTTTAGCTTAAAAGAATGAAGACGACCATGTTCCAAACAGACTAAAACAGAGCTGAGTTTTAGCTACAGTGAACTTTTATCTCTAAACTTTTTGCTTTACTACTTATATAAACTGCAAGAAAGTTTCTGACACTTTTATTAGTGTCACTTGAGGTTTTAGAGTTGCACGTTCCTATTCTGTCTATGGTTCATAATTATTTTTAAATAATTATTAACAAATTGTTACATCAAAAGATTTCTGTAAGGGTTAAAACATTTATTACATTTTGACAATCTTCAATTATTACCTTTCGTAGTGAAGGGTAAAATTCCGACTATGCTGTTCAGCAAATTGGATTAGTTTAAACATATTTAAAATGATTTCCCGACATTCTACTGTTTTAATAAAGAATAGCAAATTGTCATTCTTCATAAATCATGATAGCATATATGAGCTAACTGTTAGGTTCTTATACTGAAGTCTTCATCTTTTTAGTATTTTTTTTATCAAGTCATAACATAACCCACAATGTAGCTATAGAATAATTAGCAAAGAGTAATGCTTAGCCGCAGGCTCTTCAGTTATGTCCTTAAGTCTATTATTTCTAATTTATCTATAGAAATATAACATCCAATAAATACAGTCATATAACTCTCTCTCTCTCTCTCTCTCTCTCTCTCTCTCTCTCTCTCTATATATATATATATATATATATATATATATATATATATATATATTCATACACAGTATACAAATGCAAGGTGAATGGAACAGACAAGGGTCTGTCTCAATAGAGGACAGCTTTATGATGGAATATATAGAAATCTAACACTGTGCTTCTCTCAACATAGTAATTATAATAAGAAGAAGAATCAGAAGAAGCTTTTTTGGAGCGGGCGCAGAGTTTGAATTTTGAACTTCCATTTTCATACATAACATTATATTACTTTGTAGTCCATGTATTCAAAGAAAGCAAAAATTATTTTGCAAAAAATAATAATAAAATGATGTACATGAATGAGATACCATTAATGGATAACTTGGAGGAGATATAATTGCAATCTCTCAGGGACCTCGTGTCCTTAAAGCTTGCTAATGCATTTTTTATTAGTTAGCCATTAAAAGTTAGAAAATGATTTTTACATTCTTTCAACTAATATAGATATAGATAAAACCAGTAATTTCCCTACATTTTTGCCTTTGACAAAGAAATTACACTTTAACATGAAACAACATGTTTTGCTATAAATGTCCCTGTTTAAACAGATAAAATAAATAAAAATGTCCTTAACCACTTGGGAATACTATGGTAACAAGATAGTAGGTAAAGCAGTACTAATGGTAAGTACCTATAGGTGCCAAATATTTTTGTAATCAACAAGCACTTGTTAGGGGGGCAATATAGCACTAAAGAGACTCATTGAAAAATGAGTTACAAAGTCTGTAACAAAAAAGAGTGCTTTACCCCTACAATTATATAGGAAACATTCTCACTGAATAATACAGGTACGATTTTCAACCATTCATACTTTATCTTTATTGGTTTAACTATTTAATCATACACATTTAAAAACACTTAAACTATCTAGATATCAATATATAGCATAGGTGTGTGAATAATACCTCTGAAAATTAAGTATCTAGATGTGAAACATTGTACTTGATTTGTATAATATCAAGCAGTCAGATAGAAACAATATCTTTTGTAGCCGACTATTAATAAATTCAGAAATAATGCTGTAATAAGAGGACCTCTTAATATGTGGGATGTCAGATTATGAGATTAAAGCTATCTAGCTAATACTCTATCTGTAATTATAAAGTCCTTGCTTGCACAGTTAACTTTAGCACAGCTGTTCAGTGTAATAGTTTCTGGCTTCTAGTTATCAACGTGTCTACTTACCTGCCATCGCCGGCACCAATACGCCCGCCTAAGCTCGCCTTACATCGTCGCCGCGGACTTGAATATGCTCGCCAAAGTTATCAATAAATCTGTCAAAAAGCCGTGCACCAAGTACAGGGCAATGAGCAGCGGACTGTGATAGTTATCACTCATCCGATCTCACTGCTCTTCGGCTTTTTCCCAGCTTTATTGATACCCCTGTCACCAAGCACTCACACTAAACTACACTGTTCTACCCCCTATACCGGCGCCCCCGGAGCCCCCCGCAACTAAATAAAGTTATTAACCCCCTAAACCGCCGCTCCTAGACGGCCACCGCAACTATAATAAATGTATTGACCCCTAAACCGCCGCTCCCGGAGCCCACCGCCACTCTAATAAACTGATTAACCCCTAAACTGCCGCCACCTACATTATACCTAGTAACCCCTATCCTGTCCCCCCTATACCGCCGCCACCTATAATAAATTTATTAACCCCTATCCTGCCAATCCCAGACCCCGCCGCAACTAAATAAATTGTTTAACCCCTAAACCGCCGCTCCCGGACCCCGCCGCCACCTATATTAAACTTATTAACCCCTAATCTGCCCCCCCTACACCGTTGCCACCTATAATACATTTATTAACCCCTATCCTGCCCCCCCTACACCGTCGCCACCTATAATAAATTTATTAACCCCTATCCTGCCCCCCCCTACACCGTTGCCACCTATAATAAAATGATTAACCCCTAAACCTAAGTCTAACCCTAACACCCCCCTAACTTAAATATTAATTAAATACATCTAAATATTATAACTCTTATTAACTAAATTAATCTTATTTAAAACTAAATACTTACCTTTAAAGTAAACCCTAATATAGCTACAATATAACTAATAATTATATTGTAGCTATTTTAGGATTTATTTTTATTTTACAGGCAAATTTCAATTTATTTTAACTAGGTACAATAGCTATTAAATAGTTATTAACTATTTAATAGCTACCTAGTTAAAATAAAGACAAATTTACCTGTAAAATAAAAACTAACCTAAGTTTCAATTACACCTAACACTACACTATCCGATCAGCCAATAGAATGCAAGCTCAATCTGATTGGCTGATTGGATCAGCCAATCGGATTGAACTTCAATCTGATTGGCTGATTCAATCAGCCAATCAGATTTTTCCTACCTTAATTCCGATTGGCTGATAGAATCCTATCAGCCAATCGGAATTCGAGGGACGCCATCTTGGATGATGTCACTTAAAGGAACCATCATTCGTCGGGAAGTCGTCGGTGGAAGAAGATGGCTCCGCGTCTCTTGTCTGAAGATGGCTCCGCTCCAGATGGATGAAGATTGAAGATGCCGCCTGGATGAAGACCTCTTCAGCGCCCCTTGGATGATGACTTCAATCAGATGGAAGACTTCTTCAGCGCCCCTTGGATGATGACTTCAATCGGATGGAAGACTTCTTCAGCACCCCTTTGATGATGACTTCAGCCACTGTGGATGTCCTCTTCTGTTCCTTCGGTGGTCGGCTGGCTGAAGACGGCTAAAGGTAGGATGATCTTCAGGGGGGTAGTGTTAGGTTTATTTAAGGGGGATTTGGGTTAGAGTAGGGTTATGTGGGTGGTGGGTTTTAATGTTGGGGGAGTTGTTGCTTTTTTTTACAGGCAAAAGAGCTGAATACTTTGGGGCATGCCCCGCAAAAGGCCCTTTTAATGGCTGGTAAGGTAATAGAGGTAAGGTAATTTAGAATAGTGTAGGGCATTTTTTTTATTTTGGGGGGCTTTGTTATTTTATTAGGGGGCTTAGATTAGGTGTAAGTAGCTTAAAATTGTTGTAATATTTTTTTAAATGTTTGTAACTTTTTATTTTTTATTTTTTGTAACTTATTTTTTTTTTATTTTTTTGTACTTTAGTTAGTTTATTTAATTGCATTTAATTGTAGTTAATTGTAGCTAATTTATTTAATTAATTTAATGATAGTGTAGTGTTAGGTTTAATTGTAACTTAGGTTAAGATTTATTTTACAGGTAATTTTGTATTTCTTTTAGCTAGGTAGTTATTAAATAGTTAATAACTATTTAATAACTATTCTAACTAGCTAAAATAAATACAAAGTTACCTGTAAAATAAATATAAATCCTAAAATAGCTACAATGTAATTATTAATTACATTGTAGCTATCTTAGGGTTTATTTTACAGGTAAGTATTTAGTTTTAAATAGGAATAATTTATTTAATGATAGTGTAGTGTTAGGTGTAATTGAAACGTAGGTTAGTTTTTATTTTACAGGTAAATGTGTCTTTATTTTAACTAGGTAGCTATTAAATAGTTAATAACTATTTAATAGCTATTGTACCTAGTTAAAATAAATTGAATTAGGGTTTATTTTATAGGTAAGTATTTAGTTTTAAATAGGATTAATTTAGTTAATAAGAATAATATTTATTTAGATGTATTTAATTAATATTTAAGTTAGGTGGGTGTTAGGGTTAGGGTTAGACTTAGGTTTAGGGGTTAATAATTTTATTATAGTTGCATCGGGGTCCAGGAGCGGTGGTTTAGGGGTTAACATATTTATTATAGTGGCGGCGGGGTCCGGGAGCGGCGGTTTAGGTGTTAACATATTTATTATAGTGGCGGCCGGCTCCGGGAGCGGCGGTTTAGGGGGTAATACATTTATTTAGTTGTGGCGGTGTAGCGGGGGACAGATTAGGGGTGTTTAGACTCGGGGTACATGTTAGGGTGTTAGGTGCAGACATCTCCCATAGGAATCAATGGGATTTTGGGCAGCAGCGAACATGAACTTTCGCTATGGTCAGACTCCCATTGATTCCTATGGGATCCGCCGCCTCCAGGGCGGCAGATTGAAAACCAGGAACGCTGGGCTGGAAAAGTGCAGAGCGTACCTGCTAGTCATTTGATAACTAGCAAAAGTAGTCAAATTGTGCCGAACTTGCGTTCGGAACATCTGGAGTGACGTAAGAATCGATCTGTGTCGGACTGTGTCTGGCAGATCGAAGCTTACGTCACTATATTCTACTTTTGCCGGGCAGCAGGGCTTGATAACTAAGGCGAATCAGCCTTGCCACAAATACGCTGCGGAATTCAAGCGTATTTGGGGTTGACGGCTTGATAACTAGGGGCCTCTGTCTGCTTAAGCCCCTTCTATAGCGCGGGATAGATTAACGTTTAACTGACTTGTTTTAATATCATACCATAATGTCTGATCTCAGGATATAACACACATATACAAGCTTTTGGCAATCAACAATAATCATAGGGAGTAAGCGGTTAAAAAATGAGAGTGTGTCATTATCGAAAATATGCCCATTAAAATTAAAAAAGGACTCTATCAAATACTTGGGGATTCACCTCGCCCCCAAGCAGACAACACTCTTTGACAAAAACTACTTAACTTTATTGAACAATACACAACGAGACCTCCAGACGTGGATGAGTAAGCCTCCCTCATGGTGGGGACGGGTTCAGGCCCTAAAAATGACCACGCTCCTTAGGATTACATACATATTACAGACATTACCTATGCACTTACCTTGTTGGTATTTAAACCGTCTCCAAAATAGCCTTAATTCCTTTATATGGGGGAAACATAAACCTAGAGTCAATAGAGATACAATGTATAGACCAACTGCTGATGGAGGATTAGGTTTACCAAAAATTGAAGAATATTACTCAGCAGTCACATTACAAAGGATACTAGATTGGCATGGGAAACGGGAATGTAAAGCCCGAGTCGCGTTAGACTCACATATACTTAAGGCACCACTAGTGCGCGCGCTGTGCTGGGTACCTAGTGACTTAAGACCACCTCAGTGTAGACAACTAGAAATCCACAAACACCTTTTTAAAACTTGGGATCAAATAACATTCTCCAGGCCGTACATCTCCACTAGCAGATCTCCCCTATTTCCGATTGTTCTAAACGTGGAAATGGTGGGTGGCCTAGATAAGGGATTTCAGAGGCTCTCCGAGTGGGACTATACCATCCCTTTATTAAACTTCACGGAAGCAGGCAAACTCTTAGAAATGGACAAACTAACCAACATAGCCCAGGGCAAATACAACAACTGGCTAAAATACGCACAATTGCACCACTTTATACATACCTCCCCATTCAAAGCCGACCTACTAAGAAAACCCACCACATTTGAGACATTGTGCCATGGAGGGATTATACCGAGAGGAACTCTTTCGCTCTCCCGCAAACTTTTAACCAAGAATATTAGAGACACCCTGCCCCCATACTCAGCTAAGTGGAATATAGACATAGGTGGTCATATAACAGATGATAATTGGGCCAACATATTCAAATCCGTCAAAAAATCCTCGACCTCGCCAGCAATACTAGAACTTAACTATAAGATTATCATGCGGTGCTATTTAACCCCGTCGAAACTAAGCAGTATCTACCCAAACCTATCAGACAGATGTTGGCGATGCTGCAATGGACATGGTAGCCTGATACACATATGGTGGCGATGCCCTAAAGTACGCCCCCTGTGGAAATCGATAGAGCAACATTTCAAACAAAGCATTTCAGCTGAATTTACACTAAACCCAAAAATAGCGTTGCTCAACGACCTCCCTAAACTACCGTGCCGCTTACGACTTATAGTACTTCAAATAGGCCACAATAGTGCAAGAAAACTAATAGCCCGTAATTGGAAGAAACGCCTGACCCTCTCCAAAACACTATGGCTCGAGGAAGTAGAAGAACAATTTACGTTAGAACAATACGGCTACCTATGCCGTAATAAAATGAACACCTTCCTAGACGCCAAATTTATCTGGCAGGAGTCCCTACACACTACTCTCACTACGCATGCCCCTAAAACTTCCATCACTTCTCCCTAGATGGTTATACAAATAGTTATCAAATGAAAAGGATACACATCCTTTCCTCACAGTGAACAGACCATACCAGACCTCAATAATCACACACTCCAAGAACCAGTGCCGATCCGGATAAAGATACACAGAGGTAAGATATTATATTTGTTTCATTTATTTGTTTACTTGTTGCTTAGAACCCATGTTCCCCCCTACCCCCACTCTTGCTCATCTGAGAGACTACACGAACTAACTGCATAGCAAACATGGAACTACAACTATAAAGCAGTAACGAATCACATGAACATTTAGCTCTAACTAGCAATTTTATATGTTGTAAACCATGTCCATGTTGAAATATGTCATTGTGAATATTTAAATTTTCAATAAAAAGATTTAAAAAAAAAAAATGAGAGTGTGAACTCTTTGAAACCAGACCCCTACACGCTGGCTGTTTGGTAAATCTATTTACTGGTTCATAAATCCCACCTTGTTTGTGGGATTGGATGATCATGAGGAATTATCTTGATTCTGATTAGTATGATTGCATGTCAATCATGTTTAGGTATCCAATGGGGATACACTATTCATTCAAAGCATTATGCTATACTCAGTTACATGTTGCAAACTTATGCATGTTCATTACGATAATATATGTTACTTTGCGAACTTATGCATGTTGGTTACGAAAATATATGTTACTTTATCAGGGAGTTCTTTATGTTGCTGCTGAAGAATAAGTTCTAAATTTTCTTTAATGTACATACTTTCACTTGTGGTGTGTACTTTGTATTATACCACAGAGATATTGTTTGGTAATAGGACCATATGCAGGGTTTTCAATCTATTTATTACAGGTTGGTATCTATAATGAAAGTATTGAATACATCAGTAGCATGACAATAATGACAGATGTGTTAAAGACAGAAGCAAGATTACGTAGAACACTGTGTATACCATTTCTGACATATTTTAAGTGTCATAGGGGTATGGTGTCATTTAAAGTTAGTATTTCTCTACAGTTAAGTTGGTTGTTTATAAATTTCTAGGGCATAGATACCAGTGCTGTGTTGAAGAGGAACATAGTTTAATTTCGTTCACATTAGTGTGTGTGAATTTTAAGGGTGCAGGAATAGATGTTTCCAAATATTATGAGAGTCAGTTTCTATGAAATTGTTACTTAAAAGTGTGTTGAAGAGAAGAGTGGTTGTGTGCACATATAGTTAAAGAGGTAGGTCACATAAATAAAAATTATCGTAATAAAGTGAAGTGTATGTGAATTATATGAAAAACTTAGTGATGGAGTGTCACACATGAATTACATTATTAAATATTGTGTATTGTTGCTTACAAAGTATGCACACTTGGATAGTAAAGTGTTAAAGGTACACTGAACCCAGTTTTTTTCTTTCGTGATTCGGATAGAGCATGCAATTTTTTTTTATTTTTTTTTTTTTATTTTTTTTATATATATTTTTTTATTAAGGTTGAGTTCACAATACAGCATAAAATGTAATGCGTCAGAACAGAAAAAAAAGAAAAACCACAAAGAGCAAAATACATAAATACAGCAAAGATATTCACAATATACGATCGTAATAAACCTGTTATTGTTTCTGTTGCATCTCTGAAATAAAAAGAAAAAACAAAAAGAACAAAAGTAGTCTCAACCTTATTTTTTTTCCTGTTTTCTATTTTCCCACCAGCTTCAAGGTATTCATAACGAAAAGAAATAAACCTAGTGACATAATATTTGTTCTATTCCGCAAAATAATCATGTAATTTAGACTTTCAAATGCCACATATACCCTAAATTACCTTGTTTTGTCATACTATGTCATATCTTGGAGACAAGTCATATTTATCACTTGCTCCCTGATTTTGCTCCCCCCTGTCCCCCCCCCCCCCGCCAACAAAAAAAAAAAAAAAAAAAAAAAAAAAAAGAAAAAGGGGGAATTTCTCCCAATGAAATCTACCATATCCCCAATAGTACCAGTTCCGAATTTCTAAATGGGAAAATCATATAATCTATTTCCACTGCCGAAAAGCTCTTAATAAACAAGGACCATTTTGCGAAAAACTTTCTAATGTCCCCTTCGTCGTTCATATTGGTGTCGAGCTGTTCTAATATACATTGTTTTTTTAGACAGTTTTTGATCTCCGTAATCGTGGGTGTTGCAGTCGATTTCCATTTCTTAAAGATCAAATATCTGGCTGCAACCACTGTCATGTTAATTAGTTTATGTTGGGGATGTGATTTTTCTCTAACATTTCTCAGGAAAACACAATAACTCAGGGTTATTTCAAATGGAGGAATCTTTACTTTATTTTTTAACCAATATTCTACTTTTTTCCAGAATTGACCCATCTTAGGGCAGCTCCATATCATGTGGACCAAATCCGCTGCGGGTTGTGAACATTTTGGGCATTTATTGAATTTATTGTTCCCACATTTTAAACCTTTCTCTGGGGTAAAATACGCCTTATATAGCAATTTAACTTGTGATTCCCTCCAGGTTGAGGATAGTGTGGATTGAGCTATTCTTGTAAAGGAGCCCTGTACCAGCTGGGCATCAACATTGCTCTCTGGTATTAAGTTGTTCCAATCAGCCGAGAGTCTCTCAAGATTTGCTGTACCCCTAAGGGAGGCTAACATATAATAACATGGTGAGATGGAGCACTGACCATTTTTCACCATTTCCAACCACCCCTCCAATTTCCCCCACGTCCATCTTCCGTTTGCCTCCCTCCTGAGATCTGTTACAAAGTGTCTGGCTTGCAGGTAGGCAAAGAACTCTCTATTATGAATATCAAATTCCTGCCTGAGTGATTCATAGGTTTTAATCACTTGATTCTCTCTATCTATAAACTGAATAGCCCTATCCAATCCTACCGTATGCCATCTTTGGAATATGGCTGAGTCTAGGCCAACCGGAAATTTCGGGTTACCCCGAAATGGAACAAACTTAGATGCATTACCATCTATTGATAGAAGCTTGCCCAATTTCCACCAACTTTGTATAGGGTTGTAAATAGTTTTAAATGATTTCAGTTCCTGTGGTATTGATTTAGGTTTACAATGTATTAAGGCTACTGGAAGGAATGGGTAGCATATGTTGTTCTCCAAATCATTATTTGTTATATAATCTTTAGAAAAGATCCAATCTGCCACAATGCGTGCTGAGTAAGCTATATTATACAAACGTACATCCGGCAGTGCCAACCCCCCTTGATTTCTTGGTAGTTGTAATTTACAAAAAGCAATTCTTGGTTTTTTGCCCTGCCAGATGTATCTTCTCAATGCCACGTTCAGCTGCCGAATGTCTTTCCCTTTGAGAATTATTGGAACATTTTGGAGGATATATAACAGTTTTGGCAATAGTACCATTTTGAACAAGGCTATCCTACCAGTTATAGACAAGGGGAGACTTTGCCAACTTGTTAACCTCTGTTTAATATCCTGCAATATTGGGGGAATATTTAATTCATAAAGCTTGTCTATATTAGATGGAATTAGGACGCCTAGATATTTAAAGGCCTCTGACACTATCTTAAAGGGTATGTTTGATGGTGATTTCTTATTTTTTCTCAGCCATAGCAGTTCTGATTTTGAAGTATTGACTTTGTAGCCTGAAAAAGAACCAAATTGTTTAATAAGCAATATTAACTTTGGCAGGTTGTCTTTGATATTTGCTATGTAGAGAAGAATGTCGTCTGCATATAATGCAATTTTAAGCTCCTTATTTCGTATTTTTATGCCTTCTAATTGGTGTCTTACCATCATAGCTAAGGGCTCTATAGAAATATCGAAAAGCAGGGGGGAAAGAGGACATCCCTGTCGGGTCCCCCTCTCCAGTATGATCTCTGGGGTAAGGGAGCCGTTAACCAGCAGTCTTGTAGATGGTTTGTTGTATAGATTTTTAATCAGTTGACAGAATTTACCTTCAAACCCAAATTTAAGTAAAGACTCTGTTATATGATCATAATGAACAGAGTCAAATGCTTTTTCCGCATCTATAGAAATGACTGCCTTGTCAGAGATGTCCTCCCCCCCCTCCCCATCCACCTCTGTCTTATAGTAGTCTACCGTCAATAGAGCTTCTCTTATCTTTGCTGATGAATTGCGTTTGTAAAGAAAACCTGCTTGATCTTTGTGTATAATTATAGGTAGGATAGATTGTAGTCTATTTGCTAAGATAGATGTTAAAATCTTATAGTCTATATTCAGTAGAGCTATAGGTCTGTATGACTCTTTCAAGGTGGGGTCTTTACCCTGTTTAGGTATTAATATTGTGTTTGATGCCGAGAAAGAGGGGGGGATTGGAAGCTGGTCTATGTATATTGCATTATATAAATTACAAAGATTTGGAACTATCAATGGCGAAATAATTTTATAAAATTCATTTGGTAATGAGTCTGGGCCGGGTGCCTTGTCCAATGCAAGTTTATTAATGGCTTTCTCTATTTCCAGCTCCATAATAGGAGCGTTTAGGATCTCTAACTCATCCCTCCCTAAAGAAGGGGGTGTCAGCTGTCTCCAGAATTGAGCAGATTGGGTCTCGTCCGATTTTTTGGCTGAGTATAATTCCTGAAAATATATGAACAAGAGGTCTGCTATCTCCTCTGACCTAGTTATTGTTTTGCCTTCCTGTTGGAGTGACTCAATCAAGGTTGCTCCTTTTGATCCTTTCACTAAATTAGCCAGGAGCTTACCTGTTTTGTTTCCAAATCTGTAAAATCTGGCTTGAAGTTTTAATTCTTTTTGCGAAGCCTGGTAGGATAAATACGTATCTCTCTCATTTTTGGCTTTTATATATTTAAGCCAGTTAATCCTTGTTTTATCTAAGAGATAATGGTTATAAGAGTTAATTAATGAGCTAGTCACTTCTTTCTCTCTACTTTTGATTTTTTTCTGGAGATTGGCTGTGTAGGATATTATTTCACCCCTTAGAACAGCCTTTGCTGCCTCCCAAAATATCATAGGATGCCTACTATACTCAACATTATGCTCCGCATATTCTTTAAATTTGAGATTGAGCCAATTTTTAAATTTTAAATCTTTTGATAGATACCTAGGAAAAAAAAAACGTACTTGCTTACATCTCTTATCAAGTTCCTGAAACTGAAGAACAATGGGGGCATGGTCCGATAGGGAGATAGGTAAGATCTCTGTCCTTATTTTCCGCTCAAGGAGCTTAGTATCTACTAAAAATAGGTCAATTCTGGAAAATGATTTATGGGCCCTAGATAGGCATGTAAAGTTTCTTATCTCTGGATTCTGCACTCTCCATATGTCTTTTATTGCCAAGTTCTGTGTAATTTTTTTAAAAATCTTGGTTTCTAAATTATCTCTTTTATTTTTAAGTTGATTGGCGGCTGATCTTAGTCTGTCTAGCGGATATTGTGGGGCCATGTTGAAATCACCCCCGCATATCAAAAAGCCTTCCTGGAATAACATAATTTTGTTTAATAAGGAATCCCAAAAAGATGCGTCTATCACATTAGGTGCGTATAGGTTACATAATGTGTATATGGTTTTCGCCACCTTGATTTTTAACAGTATAAATCTCCCCTCTGGGTCTACCTGTGTATTGAGAATCTCTAAGCCACTGGTCATTATCTTTTTCCCGAGGAGTATGGCTACGCCTCTCTTCCTATTTAAACTTGGAGTGGCCAGTACCTCCTTTACCCAGGATTTCTTTAGTTTCCTAGTTTCTTCTATTTTTAAATGCGTTTCCTGGAGGAATACTATGTCGGACTTTATTTTCCTCAGCTGGTTTAGAATTGCTGTCCTTTTTATGGGGGATGTGAGACCTCCAATGTTCCACGAAACCAATGTAATACTATCTAACTTTGTCATATTCTTAATTTAATATAAGGGGATAAACCAGAAACCCAAAAAAAAAAAAAAAAAAAAAAAAATTAAATTGGCGGAGGGGGGGGGGTGGGGATTGGGGGGAAGCCTAGGCACCCTGGGGAGAGAACCAAGATTTTGAACCATTTCTTAACAATTATCAACTGTCTCACTTTTTGTTTGAGTGTTTTAATTATTCAGGTATTTTTAATTTGGCTAAGAGTTCACTTGCCTCTTTAGCCGTCTCAGCGTAATATATTTCGTCCTTGTCCCATACTTTGAGCCTTGCTGGATAGATCAGGGTAGCCCGTATGCCCATGTTAATAAGTTTAGTACATGTTGGGGATAACACCCTTCTCTTAGTTGCCGTTTCAACCGAGAAGTCTTGGAACATAAAAATACTAGAGTTCCCTAGTACAATGGGCTGATTTTTACGGTAATATTGAAAAAGGGTAATTTTATCCTGGAAATTCAGTAGTTTGACTATAATTGGTCTTGGCCTAGCTTTCTCTGTGTTGTCTGAGGCAGGTCTCCCTAATCTGTGAGCTCTTTCAATAATAATTTTGGGATATGCACTTGGAATTTTGAGGAGTCGTACTAGTGTTTCAGAAATAAAGTTATTTAGGTTATCATATTGCTTCTCTTCTGGTACTCCTACAATTCTAAAATTATTCCGTCTAGAGCGGTTTTCTAAGTCCTCAATTTTAAACTGAAGTTTTTCAATTGTTGCTTCGTTAATTTTAGATTTTGTAGTATATGTGACCGTTAGATCTTCAAGATCTGAGACTCGTTGCTCAAGTTCTTGTACTCTGTTAGAGAATTGCCTAAGCTCTTGTGAAAGTGATCTCATATCTTGCTTAATCTCTGACCTCAGATTGTCAAATTTGGGGGCAAGTGCTTCTAAGATACTATCCACCAAGGCTTGAGTATTGGAAGATTCATAGGGGTATGGAAAATTGCTGGAGGCTAGGTTAGTATCCACTGAGGTGCTTATTGAGCTTTTTATTTTCTTATCTTTGTTTCTATTCGCCATGATTGGAGAAGGGGTTTTGCCGTGAGTGTTTAAAAATGTATCCATGTGTGGTGTACCCACTTGTGATTTAGAAGTGTGCTCTTAATTTTAGGTTTACCAGGGTGCTAATATTTGGAGTGAGGGAGAGAAAGAGAGAAAAAAGAAGAAAAAAAAAAAACCCTGCAGGGAGGTGATAAAACCGAAGGGATGTGAGGGGTTCTGTGTGATAGTGATAGTGATGGACAATTGAGGGAGATATATAGTGTGAAAAAAGGTCACGTGTTGTTAATATTATCCAAAATCTAATAGGTGATTAGTTGTGGAGCCACTACAGAAGCGACTCTGAGTTTAACCCCTTCTCTTCTCCGGCTCTTTGTGTTCACATTTGCTCTAAAAGCTTCTTCCACTTATGATATCCCTAGCCCCTACTTTACTTCTAAAGTCTATTGCTTCCTTCGGCCAAATTGACCCTTTGAGAAGGTGTTTAAATACTACATTGTAATTTACAGCAATTTCTCCTTTTTCTTCTCCTCCTTCTTCCCCTCCAGGGCTACTTTACTGTTACTCCCTTTTACGTGTATTTTACAGAATTATATTAGTAACTTAATTGATCTATTGTAAACCTAGGCAGCTCAATTTGCTGCAGTTCCTAATCTATTCTCTATGCCCTTGTCACAGAGCCAATGTTACACCCTCATTGTTGTACACACCACGGTTATGCCACAGTCGCCACAGTATGTGCCACAGTTACCGTGTTTGAAGAGTAAATAACCAAGTTGGTTCACATTTTTCCCAATAATTATTCATACCTACTGAATAGCCAATATATCAGTATAGCCTTTGCACAATGTGACTTCTTTTATGTCTAGGGCGTTTTAGGTATTTTACTGTTGACAATTAAGTTTAGATAAAAAGGGGTTTTAACCTTGGATTTGTATCCTTATTTCCTTTCTATTGCCCTGAAAGCCAGTAGGGGCAGAGGCGTTACTTATAGCAAAAAGATGGATATAATTTTGTGCTTAGCCAGATATTTAACCAGGAAAGGCCTGGGATAGATTGATATTAAAATATACTTAGTTACGGGGCTTAGGTTACCTCTCAGAATCTTTTAGAGTTTTTATAAGGAAGGTACATACTATAAGCTTTTAGTTTAACTAGTCTTCTCTACTGAGTAAACCCCCAGAGATTTATCTTTCTTTAATCTTTAACAAGGATAGGTCCGAGAATTTGATGTCAATCAGTTACATAAGAGACATGGTAGAGATACAATGCTTCCTTGAAATATAACCTCTAGAAAATACAGATTACTTTACAACACTAAATACATGCTATGTGTGTCTTAGATCAGCCTATCCTCAGTATAGAATGATTACCCTGATGGACAGTAAAGCTATTATTAAGAAATCTCTCAGCAACAATAAACTAGCTGTGATAGAAGAAATAGGCCTGGCAAGCCTAGAATTAAGTAGCCGTCAATAAGCTGATGAATCTAATCTAAAATATCCATTAATAAGTAAAGTAAACTTAATTCTGCAAAAAGATACAAACAGATAGAAAAACAGAAGAAAAACAGCCTCTTCAATATATTTTAAAGTGACCCAGAGTCTTGTTTTTGTAGAGTCAAGTTTTTAAATGAAATGTTACTCGGTCTGAGGTACTTCACAGGGGTTTTGCTGCAGAGCCATAGAAGGAGAACTTGTGCAGTGTCCTCAGTAATTAAAGGACAGATATGGAGCAAAAGTTTGCGAGCATAAGAGTTTAAACAGTATAAAGAATGTCTCTTTCTTCTCTTCACACTCAAACCCTTGTTGGTCCCAATCTTAGCTGAGTTCAGAGAGAATAAAATATTTCCTAAGGCTGTTCTTCCATCCCCTTGCTACAGGCGAAAACAGTTCCCACAGTTAGGTTATCTCCAGCGTGGCTGGCAAACTCACCCCCTCCAGAGAATCCTACCGTCAGTTATCCTCTGTGATAGCCCGCAGATCGTTGTCGGGCTAATTTCGGCCCAGACGCCGTATCAGGGCCTCCTATGTCGGCTCTCCCGCTGAGGACCGCGCTCAGCTCCCCCCACGCAGCACCGGTGGGGGGGGGAGTGGGCGGCGCCGCGCCGGGCGGCCAAGCAACGCAGGGGCAAGCTGCACTCCAGGTCCACTCTCCAGACCGGGCCCAACTCCCTCCCGCGCAGCACCGGTGGGGGAGGGAGAAGGACAGGCCCCAGCCGACAGGACCGGAGAGACAACAGGTACAGCAGAGAGATGGTTTGTGTTGATGGTTTTCACGCTGGGCTGTCAGGTGAGGCAAGCACACGGAGGGGGGAGGGCCAGGAACCGCAGCAAACGTCTTGTCTCCAAGGAAGGATACAGCCTACGATGTGAGGCAGTTTGATTGAAAATGGCAGAGCAGTGTAGTAAAGTTAGGTGTAATAAGAGGCAGCCATAATTTTGTTTGAGATCAGTAGGTTGTAAAGCTGTTCTCCGAAAGGCCAAAACAACTGGTGATTAGGGTATAACAGTGGGATGTTGTGCCACTGTCAGGGGTTCCGGAGTGGTTCTTGGTACTATCCAAGGGAAGCCCCAGAGCAGGGGCTGGCGCGAAAAGAGCTCCGCCAAAATCCAGGGGACTGGAGAAACGAGCTGAGCTGCAGCTGTGCAGCTCCTCCTCCACCGGAACTCTCCATGATTCACTAGAGCATGCAATTTTAAGCAACTTTCTAATTTACTCCTATTATCACATTTTCTTCATTCTCTTGGTATCTTTAATTGAAAAGCAAGATTGTAAGTTTAGATGCTGGCCCATTTTTGGTGAGAAACCTGGGTTGTTCTTATTGATTGGTGGACTAATTTAACCGACCAATAAATAAGTGCTGTCCAGTGTACTGAACCAAAATATAGCTTAGATGCCTTCTTTTTCAAATAAAGATAGCAAGAGAATGAAGAAAAACTGATAATAGGAGTAAATTAGAGAGTTGCTTAAAATTGCATGCTCTATCTGAATCATGAAAGAAAAAAAATGGGTTAATTGTTCCTTTAACCCCTTAATGACCACAACACTTTTCCATTTTCTGTCTGTTTGGGACCAAGGCTATTTTTACATTTTTGCGGTGTTTGTGTTTAGCTGTAATTTTCCTCTTACTCATTTACTGTACCCACACATATTATATACCGTTTTTCTCGCCATTAAATGGACTTTCTAAAGATACCATTATTTTCATCATATCTTATAATTTACTATAAAAAAAATTATAAAATATGAGGAAAAATTGAAAAAAAAAACACACTTTTTCTAACTTTGACCCCCAAAATCTGTTACATATCTACAACCACCAAAAAACACCCATGCTAAATAGTTTCTAAATTTTGTCCTGAGTTTAGAAATACCCAATGTTTACATGTTCTTTGCTTTTTTTGCAAGTTATAGGGCCATAAATACAAGTAGCACTTTGCTATTTCCAAACCACTTTTTTCCAAAATTAGCGCTAGTTACATTAGAACACTAATATCTTTCAGGAATCCCTGAATATCCCTTGACATGTATATATTTTTTTTTAGTAGACATCCCAAAGTATTGATCTAGGCCAATTTTGGTATATTTCATGCCACCATTTCACCGCCAAATGCGATCAAATACAAAAAATCGTTCACTTTTTCACAAATTTTTTCACAAACTTTCGGTTTCTCACTGAAATTATTTACAAACAACTTGCGCAATTATGGCATAAATGGTTGTAAATTCTTCTCTGGGATCCCCTTTGTTCTGAAATAGCAGACATATATGGCTTTGGCATTGCTTTTTGGTAATTAGAAGGCCGCTAAATGCCACTGCGCACCACAAGTGTATTATGCCCAGCAGTTAAGGGGTTAATTAGGGAGCTTTTAGGGAGCTTGTAGGGTTAATTTTAGCTTTAGTGTAGTGTAGTAGACATCCCCAAGTATTGATCTAGGCACATTTTGGTATATTTCATGCCATCATTTCACCGCCAAATGCGATCAAATTGAAAAAAAAAGATAAATTTTTAAAAAATTTTGGTTTCTCACTGAAATAATTTACAAACAGCTTGTGCAATTATGGCACAAATGGTTGTAAATACTTGTCTGGGATCCCCTTTGTTCAGAAATAGCAGACATATATGACTTTGGCGTTGCTTTCTGGTAATTAGAAGGCCGCTAAATCCTGCTGCGCCTCACACGTGTATTATGGCTAGCAGTGAAGGGGTTAATTAGGGAGTTTGTAGGTAGCTTGCAGGGTTAATTTTAGCTTTAGTGTAGAGATCAGCCTCCCACCTGACACATCCCACCCCCTGATCCCTCCCAAACAGCTCCCTTCCCTCCCCCACCCCACAATTGTCCCCGCCATCTTAAGTACTGGCAGAAAGTCTGCCAGTACTAAAATAAAAGGGTTTTTAAAAAAAAAAAAATTTTTTTTTAGCATATTTACATATGCTACTGTGTAGGATCCCCCCTTAGCCCCCAACCTCCCTGATCCCCCCCCAAATTGCTCTCTAACCCTCCCCTCTGCCTCATTGGGGGCCATCTTGGGTACTGGCACTGTCTGCCAGTACCCAGTTTGCAAAAAAAAAGTGCTTTATTTTTGTTTGTTTGGTTTTTTTCTGTAGTGTAGCTTCCCCCCCACACAGACAAACCCCCACCATCTTGCTGATCGGTTTTTTTTTAAACTTTTTAGCCATTTTTTAACTTTTGATTGACATTTTTTATTAATGCCTTTTCTGTAGCGTAGCGGTTCCCACCCGCTCCCTCCCCATGCACACGCCCGCCCCCGCCCTCCCGTGCACGCGCGTGCGTCCGTGCGAGCCCCTGGCCATCCCCGCCCATGATCCCGCCCCCCCTGCACATCACCAGGGCCATCGATGGCCGCCACCCGCCTCCCGGTCTGGCTCCCACCCACCAACGCATTGAGCCACCGATCTCCGGTGCAGAGAGGGCCACAGAGTGGCTCTCTCTGCACTGGATGGCTTAAAAAGGTTATTGCAGGATGCCTCCATATCAAGGCATCACTGCAATAACCGGAAAGCAGCTGGAAGCGAACGGGATCGCTTCCAGCTGCTTTCCACACCGAGGACATGCAGGGTACGTTCTCAGGCGTTAACTGCCTTTTTTTTGAGGATGTACCCTGCACGTCCTCGGTCGTTAAGGGGTTAAGTAATTAACACAAATAATTATTTACAGAATAAGTGAAAAGTGCCTAGGAGGGGGGCGGAGCCAACTGTAGAGCTGATAGGACGTGTTCTGGTGCAGCTCCCGGGCCCAAGATCTTAATTTAGAGGTCTTTCCACACTTTATTGTGATCCTCTTAAATCCTGAACCTATATGGATAGACCTAAGAACTGATAGCGTATTCCTGTGAACTTTTAGGGGTCCGGAGAGACTGCACCAGCCTGCCATCACTGCTATTCACTATAGAGCTGGGGGAGAGAGCCGCCATCTTGCAGACTTCGTCTTACTTTTTGGAGGAATTGAGGAACCTACTTGAATTCCACCACGCTAGTCTAGCTGACAATCTGTACGCTGCTCCTCAAAAAAATGGCGGCTGTCGGTCTCGGCAGCCCGACCTCACTGAGCCCATCTTCAGTGAACGAGATGGGGGTGGTGCTGCGAGGCCCCAGCGCTTTCCCCCTGACTACAACACAGCAATGGCGGAACGGACAGGCGACACATCAAAAGAGCCAGGTCATCCTGTTTTTCCGGCGGCCAATGGGGCGGTAAGCACTACCGCAGCTGCGGACGTCCTCCCTCACACCAATACAACCCCACCTGCAGCTCCCAATTCAGGCTTGGCTCACGGCCATAGCAGCGGGTCCCTGAAACTAAGCAGCGCAACCCTAGCTACAGTCCGGATTACTCTGTATACTTCCCTCCATGCCTCAGAACATCAACCACTGATTGCATCACAAGGTGGCATATTACTTTCGCCTTGTAAAGTAAACTTTATCTATCCTAGCGCAATGAAACCTGGGTTTACGGCTCCCAATTTACTTAAAAAATGTGGAATTGGTTAAACTGTCTTAGAAGCATTACTTCCCTGTAAAGAGCTGATTAATGGGGATATGTATATTAAACTGGTGATGGGTTGAAGCCTGAAAACTATTGTCTGGCTGCTTGGACTGACTGCTCAAAGTTGGTAATGTGCAGTGTTACATATGGTTGACACAGTTCTCCCTACTATTGTGACTGCCTTTAGACCGCTGCCTATTCACTTTCAGTGCCACCTGGTTGTACTTTGGGAGAGTATGTATGTGCTTATTTGTACCTTATCATAATAGTTCCTATACAGCTCTCTATGCCAACTTTCTTGTTTTGTTGTTCTGTATTCATTATGTCCGTGAAGATTTCCATTCTAAATAATTTCCCAATATACTTATTAGTTAATTTTGAGGCACTTTAAAATTGAGTCCATTTAATTTTATCAAGTTTGCCCAGTCCAACCACTCCCACTCAAAACTACTCCAGCTTTTAAGGTCCCCACACAATCTATATTTCTTTTTCTGTTGTTTCTATTTGTTATGTGTGCTGCTTATCACAACGTTTTTACCTCCCTTACAGGCCACTTTTACTGGGACTATGAACTCTTTATAGACTTTGTGTTATGGTGGATACACTATTACATTACAACTGTTCTTTTATTATGATTATGTAACCCTGTTTAAGGTAATATTTTTGCATTGGCATCTTGCAGGTTGCTAATTACCATGCTCATCTGATTGTTAAGTTGGCAGTGCTATAGACATTGCAGTTGGGCATCAACAGTCTTTGCCGCATCTGTTTTGTTGTTAACAGTGAATATGCTAAAACAATTTGTTATTAATGTACTACTTTATAATGTGTGGTCAAAGTTAGCACTAAGTTTATGTTTTATGCTACATACGAGCCCCCACCATGGTCACTATACAGATATCTCTAGTTCAGCCTACATCAGTATCCATTTATTCTAGATAAGCCACATGTAGTAAAGTTTAATATGTTGGACAATATAGTTCAGGCAGGCACTGTCCCCTTTGCCTAATTATGTTCTAGGTGTACCATGATAACTAGTATGAGAACTTTTTCCATAGCAGGTGGAGCCTAGGTTCCCACAATTTTTTTCTTGTTTATTCCTGCCACTCTTCCTACCCCTAAAGTATTAAATAAGGCGCACATATATCTACGTAAAGGTATGTTATATTAAGCTCCAGTGCTATCCATGAAGGATGTTAATGTACATAGCGATCTATTATTATGTCAATGAGGATCCAGCTACCCGTGTATAGACAGTTTGTAAAGGTATATGTATTCTTATTCCCTCTCATACCCTTCAAAGCTCATGGATACCATAGAGTCTGATTTGTTGTTCCCTACCACTTTGAATTCTCCTAAGGCTTGGGTGTCTGCGGCCGAGATGCTTGAACCTTTCCATGTTTACCCCCATAGTTGGGATCGGCAACTCACATATAAGCAGGAGACCAAATAAACAGTAAGATAAAACCAATGTCCACCAACAGATATCTGTACAAGCCCCTGTAATTAGCCCCAGATTTTTGCTCATCATCCAGTTCTATATACCGCTATGTGTATTAAGGCAGGCTGGTCCTGCACTATGCGCAGTTGCCCTACTCATGGTACCAAAGCTAAGCTATATAACTCTTGCCAAATTTAATCATTAAGATTTATTTGGCTCTGGTATGCTAGGTTCTACACTGGTCCAATGTGCATTTAGTCCCCTTTATACATACCCTAACGACCCATATTTTTGGGAGACTCCATACTTAGAAGAGGGGCCTTGCTTTATCTAAGTATGCTTTTCTTGAATTTTAATATTGCAGTTACCCTGACCTTTCTTGAAAGACATGGCTCCTGAACATATTTGGCTTATGTTACTTAATTTACCATCTCCTCCCCCCCCCCACACTCTCTTCATAATATACTTCCTTGATTGGGAGAATTAACTATGCGGTCTCTCTTACTTATACCGCACCCTAACCGCCTTCTTTGTGAGCATATCTTGCAGCATAAAATTCCAGTGACATTATTTCCCCCTTTCCAACTCTAGCTATGAAAATAATAAAAATGTATTAGGTTTTATCGTTGAGATCCATAAGTGGTCTCCTCTGAATCAAATAGCCCTCTGTAAAGCTTATTGTACTACGAGATATGGGGTCCTGGAGAGGCCTCTTTAATGGAATAGAGGGCTTCGTTCTTTTTATTGGCATGTTCCTTTTAAAATTGTTCCATCTTCGGCAGCAAACCCATAACACACTAACCTTTTTCTATATAGTTAGAAGATATTGCTCATTGTATGTGTTACTATAATATTTGACTTAAGGTTAGCATTTCTGTTATAATTATATGATATAACTTGTTATGCACATTTTTGGAATGCAACTATATGATGCTGTAATGCTTATTATGTATGCCATTTCTTTTTTCCTCAATAAAAATATTAAAAAAAAAAGAAAAGTGCCTAGGAAAGGGATGAAATCCTTAATAAAACATTATTAAGTAAGTACTAATGAACTGCGGTCAATGTGCAGAATTAAATATATTTGGTTGTGATGTACTATAATTATAGGTATACAAAGTAATTGTTATATTCATTGAGTCCTTTTGATTGTATGGAGTCTAATAGATATATCCATCTACATTCTGACTTTAAAAGTGCTTCTTCCAGATTTCCTTCTTTTATGCCCAGAGAGATTTTCTGTATAACAGCATACTTCAAGTCAGTGATTCCCATTTGTGATTTTTTAGAAAATGTTGTGCCACTGATGTGATAGTTTTACCTTTGGATACATCCTTTGTGGCGTTTTTTATATTATTGGCCTGCTCAAAAATTCTTACCCTGGCTTCGAGGGTTTTCATGAATACGTAAACTTACTTGCATGGACAAAAAAGAACATAGATCACTCCTGTCAACCGACATGTATAGTGCTGTTCTAATTTATGAATTTTGACTGTTTTAGCAGTGATTTGTTTGATTTTAGTTACATATGTACATGCTGAACATGAACCACATGGATACATTCTTGGGTCTTTTGGTGTTTTCTTTGGGAGATAAATGTAGTGGCTTTGAACCAATTGATTTTTTAGATCTCTGGGTCTATTGCACCATGTGCTTATTTTATGCGCTATCATAGGTGCAAGTGTAGTATCATTTTGTAGTATGTGCCAATTTGTATTCATAATCTCAATTATCTGTTGCATTTGGAGATTGTATGTGGTAATTAATTGTGGACATATTTATTCTTGATTTTTGGCTATAGGTTTTAATAAGTTGTTTCTATCTTTTAAAGCTGCCATTCTGATTTCACTGATCATTTACTATGTCCTCTTTGGATTAGTCTCTTCATCATTTCAGTGCTTTCCTGTAAATATGTTTGTACATTGGAGCAAATTATTCACAGTCTTAGGAATTCCCCTTGGGGTATTGCTTTGAATGTACTTGGAGGGTGGGCACTGGTATGGTGAAATAAGGTATTTGTAGATGGGTTTTTTTTTCGATACATTTGTGTGTCAATGCTGCCATCTTCATTTTTTCTGATGGTAAAATCTAAGAAATTCACTGTACTTAAATCTGCTTGGTAAGTCAGTTTGATGTTTTGATCATTAATATTGAGTATTTGTATGAATTTTTCAAATTCTGTTTTTGTGCCTTCCCATAGGAAGAGCACATCATTGATATATCTAACCCATAAGGGTATTTGCTGTGTTTTTTAATAGCTGACTAAAAAAATATTGTTTGTATCTAACTACTTGATATTATACAAAGTATAATGTTTCACATCTAGATACATGATTCTCAGAGGTATTATTTACACACCTATGCTATATATTGATATCTAGAGACTTTAAGCAGACAGAATCTATTACACTGAGCAGTGGTGCTAAAGTTAACTGTGCAAGCAAGGATTTTAAAATTACAGATAGAGTATTAGCAAGATAGCGTTAATCTCATAATCTGACATCCCACATATTAAAATGTACGGGGACCCCCAAGCGCCTACCAACCGGAGGCAAAGGGATAGAGATGAGTGTAACAGTATGTACAATAAAACCTAATTTATTGCCTATACACATACATTTCTATTGGTGGTTACTAGGTATCACCCCCCTCAAGCCCATAGGGAACAGAGTAGGCGCTTGTCCTCATCCCATACATCCCACATATTAACAGGTCCTCTTGTTACAGCATTATTTTGGAATTTATTAATAGCGGGCTACAAAAGATATTGTTTGTATCTGACTGCTTGATATTAAACAAATCAAGTACAATGTTTCACATCTAGATACATGATTCTCAGAGGTATTATTCCCACACCTATGATATATATTGATATCTATACAGTTTAAGTGTTTTTAAATGTGTATGATTGAATAGTTAAACCAATAAAGATTTTGGGGCATATTTATCAAGCTCCGAATGGAGCTTGATGCCTCATGTTTCTGGCCAGCCTGCAGGCTCGCCAGAAACAGCAGTTATGAAGCAGCGGTCTCAAAGACCACTGCTCCATAACCTGTCCGCCTGCTCTGAGCAGGTGGACAGACATCGCCGCAATTCAACCCAATCGAGTACGATCGGGTTGATTGACACCTCCCTGCCGGCGGCCACCAATAAGCAAGCCCTATTCATGGTGCAGAACCTAAAATGGACTGGCTCCTAAGCTTTACATTCCTGCTTTTTCAATAAAGATATCAAGAGAACGAAGAACATTTGATAAAAGGAGTAAATTAGAAAGTTGCTTTAAATTGCACACTCAATCTGAATCATGAACGAAAAAAACGTGGGTTTAGTATCCCTTTAAAGAGTTAGAATGTATTCTAACTTTGTATTACCCTACAACCAAATTAATGTATGGGAATCAAAACATTAGTTTAGTGATCCTTTTAAACTGCAGGTTGAAAATAGTCTGATTTCTAAGACATTCCCAAAATCTTATTTAGAACATTATTTATATAATATGTAGAAACTCTATACAGAGCATCTGTTTTTTTAACCGGTTGGCTTAACAAACATGGTTACCAAAATAAATAAATAAAAGGCATGTTTTGTTTGTTTTGAATAAAACATAAACAGATGTCCAAATTAGAAACCATTTGGGTAAAGATGGGTGAAAACATGAATGAAATATCAATGTTCAAGTCATGCCTGGTGAACTGAAATTTTCATATCAGTGTAACAGATAATAGAACTTAGAGAGAATAATATGCAGTGAAGTCTAATAAAATGAAAAAAAGCAAGTTTAATATGATAAAAAACTACGTTTTTATATATAATGTAAATAAATATCCTATTTGGTCAGTGATGCATTCTTACTTGTGAGAATAATTCAAACAGTTAAATAATTTTGCTACTGAGTATCACAATACCTAATTTGTAACCTATATTGTTACAAATTATCCAGCTTTGAAGATTTACCTTTTATTGTAAAAAGTGTATAGCTAGACAGGTCTCAAATATTTAAGGGGATCCCATTTTTTTGGCATTCCATTGGTTTGTTTTTTGATAAAACTTATTTTCTTTTATGCAGTCGGACCTTCTGTCTCATAATGCATAATCCGGATCTCAGGTCTCTACTTGATGTCATGGAAAAAATAGTTCTTAGACTTAGAGGTTTCTCTGATTCAGTGATTGAAATCTTAATTCAGTCTTGTAAGCCTGTGGCTAGGAAGATTTATCATAAGTTCTGGAAAGCCTTTATTTCTTGGTGTATAGATCCTGGTTTTCCTGGCATTCTTTTAGAATTCCTAGGATTTTGCAGCTCTTACAGGATGGTCTGGATAAGGGCTCCTTTCCATGTTTTATATCATAGTAAAATTGCTAATCTTCCTGATATTCATGGTTTTGTTCAGACTTTGACTTGCATTAAGCCTGTGATCAAACCATTTTCTCTTCCATGGAATCTTAACCTGATGTTAAGGGTTTTGCAGGCTACTCCTTTTGAATCTATGCATAAGGTGGATATTAAACTTCTCTCTTTGAAGGTTTTATTCCTTTTGTCTATCTCTTATGCTAGAAGTGTGTTTAAGAGTTGCCTGCTCTTTCTTGTGATCCTCCTTATCTTGTTTTCCATTAGGATGAGTCAGTTTTACAGGTCACGTTTCACTTTTTCCTAATCTTGTATCTACAGACAACTTTAGCAGATAAATTGTTGCCCCTTCTTTGTGTCCTGATCTTAAGAATGCCTCAGAAAGATATTTGCATAATTTGAATGTTGTTAGAGCATTCAAATATTATACTGATTCTACTAAGGACTAGAAAAGCACAAAAAGTTTCTGCTGTTTCTTTGGCCTCTTGGTTGAAACTCTTAATTCACAAGGCTTACTTACTTACTTTTATGCAAATTATGAGTCTTAGGGAAGTCTCCCTAAGTGTGATGCAGGAATCCAGACGTGGACCCATTGCTTAGTGTGCCTAGAGGGATATGGCTGCACCTCACTGATGAAACCCACACTAGGCCGAAACGTATTTCTGGGGTTTTGCCATTTCTCTGGTTAAGAGAGGGATTGCCTGGTATTTCGGGCTGGACTGCACTCTTAAGTCAAGATCAGACTGTTATGCTACAGGACAGTTCTTCTCTGTGAAAGGCACATGTTGAGCAAAAAAAGGCTGCTTCTTGGGTGGTAACTAGCCATAGAACAAGCAGTTATGCAATTATCTGTTCCCAAGTTGAGCGCTTCTCTCCTTTTATTTATTACTTGAAGGAAGGTCAGCCTTCACTGCAACAAATTACTGCTCATTCTACTAGGTCAGTTGCTATTTCTTGGGCTTTCAAGAATGAGGCTTTTTTTGACCAATTTTGCAAAGCAGCTACTTGGTCTTCTTTGCATACTTTTACTAAATTCTACAATTTTAATGTTTTTACTTCTTTTAAGGCAGCCTTTGGTAGGAAGGTCCCTCGAGCAGTTGACTCATCTTGATTTTCTCTTGCCTCATTTATTTTTAAGTGCATTTAAAAAAAAAAATTGTTTTATAAATCCCTCCCTTTATGCAATCACTCATGGACTCCACAGCTTGGGTTTTAGTTCCTAGGAGTAATGATTCAGGGATCCTGCCCACTTGTATGAAAGAAAACATAATTTATGCTTTCCCGATAAATTAATTTCTTTCAAGATTGTGAGAGTCCATCAGACCCTTTGTTTTTGGGTTTAGTATTTTCTTTAGCAAATCTTTTATTCCCTGCTCCTTTTTATGGCTCTTATTCCTTTTCCTTACCCCATTTTTCTTGGCTATACTTTAAACTGAGATACATGTGAGGTGGGAGGGGTTTTATAGAGCTCTTGGGGTTTGGAAATCTTTCCCTCTTCCTAGTGGTAAGGAAGATTAATTCCCAGCAGTAATGGATCATGGACTCTTATCACCAAGAAAGAAATTAACTTATCAGGTAAGCATAAATTATGTTTTTTTTTTATTTGTTTGCATATCAACAGAAGTGTTTTAAAATGTTTTGCTTCTAATTTATAGAAATAAAATAATTCATGTACTTACTTTTATTTTATGTTTTTATGCTTTTAGTATCAATTACACTTAAAGAAATGCTTTTTAGTAACTTCAATATCAGTCTAAACATACATAAATAAACAATGTACTGTGTAGTAATTTTCTTCCATCCATGTGAGCACTATTTAAACTTGTAGACTTAGCCTGTGAGCATTAATAGGAAATAAATAACCAATACAGCTGTATTACTTTCAATTTTATATATATTTAATTGTGGATCTTTTTATCTTATTTCCATGTGACATTAACCAGCTGATGGCGGTGACATTAGTTGATTGTTATCCTTTTATTTAAAAATTTTTGCAAAGGAAGAGGGACTAAAGTCGTCGATATTCATTACCTGCTGTTTGATGCCAATATTAATGAATGCATACATACTTTGATAATTTGCACTGTCTGTGAATAGGATTTTTTTTTTTTTAAATTTCTCACATCTCAGATACAATATTTCTTTCTTGGGCAATCTATCATGGAATGCTGTAAGATATAACCGAAATAATAATAATAATATTATAAACATGTATATTATATGCACATAACGCCAAATTGTGTGTGCAAGTGACAATATTAAGTGCAAACCAAGCAACCCAAGAAGTGTTTACAACAACAAAATTATGAAAAATTATTTAATATAAAATAGTAAAAAAGAAAAACAAATTTAAATTTGCAATTTGTTTTTCTTTTTTACTATTTTATATTAAATAATTTTTCATAATTTTGTTGTTGTAAACACTTCTTGGGTTGCTTGGTTTGCACTTAATATTGTCACTTGCAAACACAATTTGGCATTATGTGCATATAATATACATGTTTATAATATTATTATTTTTTCTATTTTAAGCTGCATAGCGCCTGTGTTGTTTTTAATTCTATGGTTCTCCTCTTGGATTCCATATTATTCTCTTTTTTTCACATATTTGCTAGAGGTTGAGAGTTTCCTCTTGTTTATCACAGGTTTAATAGGGTTTCTTTGCGCAGTTAGCCCTTTCCTTTTTTTCCTTGTAAGATATAACCACATCTGCACCGTTACACCCAAGGATAAAAGAAAACCTTATCCATATAGCCAGAAAAAAAGGCCTAGTACAAAATAATGGGAACACAAACAAAATAGAAACTAATAGATACAGAAAGAGAAGCGCTCTACCAGGAACGAAAAACAGCTCAGTAGCTTGTTCTATTGCGAGCCACCACCTAGGAGCAGCCTCTTTTAGCCCCCTTGTGCCTTTTACAGATGAGAACTTAACTGACGTATATCAGTCTAATCCGTCCAGTCCCGAAAAAAAGGCAATCCTACGCTGAACAAGGAGCATGGCAAATTCAGATGATGGTTTTATGCATTTTAAGGGCCTCCTCAATGAAGTGTAGCCAAATTCTTCTAAGCACATTGGGCAGGTGAGTTCACGTCTGGTTTCCCCCATCACCCTTAAGGAGACTTCCCCAGGGTTATATTGTAAATACATACAGAAAGAGAAGTTCCAGTTTCCCGCTTTTACTTGTTATTAATATATATAATAAAAATTATTCTTAAATTTATTGTTGTTCTAACCTTGGTTCGTCAAGTGGAGACCATAATTAATATTTCTAGGAACATACAACATTCATTTCACAAGAAAAATATTTTAAAAAACGTGTTTTTCTAAACCCTTCTGTCAGTAAACTTCCACTATATTTAAAGAATGATTGTTAAACGTTTCCAGTGACACATTAGATATGACACAAATAATAAATGGAGGACAGTATTATGATTTTTTTAATGCCTTTTCTAATGTTGACACACACAATTTTCAGATGCAGAATACTAAACAAGAAATTAAACAACATTTATTAAAAGTATGAACTGTCAAGAGTTAACATGTAGGGAAACTATAGAGAAAAATGTTCATCAAATACTAATGGATACTATGTTTCTTTAACCCCTTAACTGCTGAGCCATTTCTATCCATGTGCTGAGCTGTTTTGAAAACTGTACACATTTTTTTAAGCAGCTCCAACAGATTAAAACTATAATGTTATTTTATGAATACATCATGACATGTGAAAACTCCACAAGAAAATGTGCAAAAATAATGTATATTTTATTAAAATTGAAATAAATAAGGTTGTACTCAATAGTGTGTGTGTTTTTCAAATTGGTCATTCTCATACTAGCTATGATCTTTCAGTATAGTTATGCAACTTTGATCGGCTTATATGGGTTCCCAATAGACTCTAGGCAACTAAATGGACATTTATTCACACCAGATGATCACTATTACCACAGTGATCACATGTCTATTAAAACATATAAGGGACATATTTTAAAAAGTTTATTATAGGCTTTATAAAAAGAGGGCATGGGGGTCTCTATGCCTTTTTAATGGCTTATTATAAGTGGCTAGAACCCAACTAATTAAAAAATTAGTTTTGCATGTAGGGACTCCCATGAGACTCTTCTCAAATAAATGCATGTTTATTCAAACCAGGTGATCACTATTACCACAGAAATCACCTGGCTATTAAAACATATACACAGGTTTTATTTTAAAGAGGGGCTTCTGGGCTTTAAAACAAGGAGAAGTGGGAGTCTCTAGGTCTTTTTGATGGCTTGTTATAATGTTGTAATGTCCTTAACATGTGTACTTTATTTGTTATTTTTCTAAAGATTGTTCTTAAATTCTATTTCCCCTAGACATAGGAAGCAATTATCTTTCAAATGAAAGGTCTTGGGGGGTATATAGAGCTTAATGGGACTTAGATTAAGGGGTTTAAATACACCCATTTAGCTCCATAAGTCTTGTGCAGCTACCTTGCTTTTTCAAGTTTCTGGGGCTTGGTGAGTGTGATGATGTCACTGACATCCCCAGATTCACCTGGCATTGCAGAGCAATTTGGCCACATTGTAGTGCCCATTGAGTGTGCAGAGGGCCATGATAAGCTCTAAAAGCAGTCCCCCCAACCCCATTACGACAGTGGTTGCCACCTGCACTGGAAGCATTGCATGTATAACAATCATGTGCCATAACATGCATTACAAGGGTGAAAGGCATAATAGAAACTACATAGTATGTGAACTGAATAGACTTTTTACTACGCTGATGGAATGGTGTATTTACGTGTTTTTGTTTTTATTTTTACTTCAATAAAGAGTTTTTGTACTTTTAAGAGGCTTCTTCATTTGGAACCTTTGTGGTTGTTTGCTGAACTAAATATGTGTAATATACTTTATCAATAAGGCATTTTATCTTGTTTTTATATGAAATGTACTATTTTATAAATGTAATAAATAAAAGCACTTTTTTTGCCAGGTCAGGTCATTGATTCTACAGATATTACCTGGCTATGCAGAGAAATAATTAAGTAATAGACTTGTTCAAATAAAAATAAAAATTATTTGGGATCTCAAACCATATCAGGTTTGCATTGAGTTCATAAAGATCTCTTCTCCAACAAACCTATGTGTTGTGCTTTTTCACTTTAATTTATTTTCTTTCAAATGAGGGGTCTTTGGCTAGTAAGGGAGCTTAGAGTGAGGGGCTTTAACAACCTCCTTCTATCCTGGTAGTGGAAGGCATAATTGTGCATGTAACGTCTTAAGGGTTATGCTGCCTGACTGAAATGTGAAGCTGTTCAGTGTGTGAGTTTGCAATATGTGGGGTGGGGACTCATACCTCTTATAAAATTGCATGCATGCTGGTACACTTCCTCTTTCTTGTCTGCAACTGCTGGAGAAAGGTTTTTTCTGTTGTGATGGTGCGGCCTAGGCGTCATTCGGTTCCTCAGAAGAGGTTGAGGGAGTCATCGCCTGTGTCACGGCGAGTATCTATGAGGGGGAGAGATGTTAGTTTAGGTACTGGGGAGGTAGGCCTTAGTCCTTCCCAGGAGGTAGGCCCCACTCCTTCCCGGGGGTTAGGGGAGCCTCCCAGTGTTTCATCTTCCCCCCTCCTTTTTCCCCTGTCTCAGAGTGAGGGTCCCTCAGATTCGGGGTTGGGTTCAAGTGGTGCTGGGGGCAGCGTAGTCGAGGTGGGGGCTCCGGATGGCTCAATCGGCCTCCCGGAGGTATTCAGAGCTGGGCAGGATGCTCGGGGCCGCCGGCGGGCCCGGTTTGGGGCCTGCGGGCATGCCGGGGGCTCGGGGGCAGGTTGTGGCCGAGTGTGGGCAATTTTCCCAGGGTCGCGGGCGGGCCGGCGGGCCCGCATCGGGGCCTGCGGGGGCGCCTGTGGCCCGGGAGCAAGTAGGTTCGGGAGCGAGCGGCAGGCCTTCGGGCCTGCACCGCGTGGTTGCGCCTGGCGGCCTAGTGGGGCAAGAAGATTTGGGAGCGAGCGGTGGGCCTTCGGGCCTGCACCGCGTGGTTGCGCCTGGTGGCCTAGTGGATCCCTCCCCCCCTCTGGTGGTCTTGGGGGATGCGGATCGCGGTTTACAGAATGCCCCCTTTCACATTGGTGGTTCCGGTGGCGGCGCGGCCCCCTTCAGGGCCGGGTACTTACCGGACTTACCTGTCCCGGATGCAGCGCGGGCGGCGGTTGCGGCCTTGATCCAGGCCCTCTCGGCGGGTGCTAGTCCCAGCATCGCGGCAGGTGGCAGGCAGTCCAGCGTCGTTCATAGTGTTGCGTTGGTAGGCGGCGTGGTTCCCTCGGAAGCGGTGAGTGGAGCGTCCTCTTCTGTCGGTGTCTTCCGGTCGGTGTCGGGCGGTGGTGACGTCATTGCCGGCGGTCGCGGTCATGACGTCACTTCCGGGCGCCGCGTGGATATTGGCATTTCCGGTTCTGGGTGCGGTCGCGTGCGGGCGAGTCTCCAGTCTGGGCATGGCGTCGGCGCAGGTGAGTCGGGGGTCTGGGGATCTGGGCAAGGCGGCACCGGACAGGAGGTGGCTGGCAGTGGGCCTCAGGGGGCAGGCACCTGGCATCTGGGGGCGCACTTGGGGGCGCATGGCAGCAGTCAACGGGAGGTCGGCATCGGGCAGATGCAGACTCATGTGGGGGCTGATTTGGTTGTTGGGGGTTTTGGCCCTGGGGTACTGGATGATGCGGGGCAACGGGCTGGGGGTAGCGGGCCTGCGGCTGCAAACATGCTGGGATATACCAGGCCTGGGAGTCAACCGGCCGTAGGTAGGCCTATTGCCAGTGGGGGGCATGAACCTCTGGGGAGAGGGCAATTGGATGTGGCTGGGGGAATGGTTAGTAGTGGGCATGAACCTCTAGGGAGAGGACAACAGGAAGTGCTTGGGGAAATTCTTAGGTTGGCCTCGTTGCTAGCCCAAGGGGTGCAACCATTGGCTTCTGGAGCAGGGCATCCTCAGCACCCAGCACTGGTTAGTGCAGGGGGTTTGGGGCCCAGTCAGGCTGGTACCAGTCACGGGGGGGTGGGTGGCCATGGGCCAGCACGGGCACTTGGGAGTGAAGGGGGCGGCAGGGAGAGGCAGTCAGCTGGTGGAGCACAAGGGGGTGGGCAGCAAGCTAGCCATGTTGGGGAGCAGGTAGGGGGTGGCACCTTTCCTGCGATCCCCAGTACTCCCTGCTCTGTTTTTTCTCCACAGGTGAGCAGTGTTGCAGTGGTGGCAGTGAACCAGGAGGCTGGTCAGGCGTCAGCTCAGGGGACCGGAGCTGGGCAGGAGGCGCGTCCCCCTACAGTACCAGGAGCAGGTGAGATTGCATTACACGGGGAGGGTTGGGGGAAGGTGGGGGGGGGGCTCATCTAGTGATTCTGGCTCGGGGAGTGACGACTCCTTAGGGCCGGTGTCCAAACCTCAAAAACGTGTGCTAAGGTACTTGCGTAGATTGGTGGCTGTGCAGCAGAGGCAGGAACTGAGGCTTTCTCTGGGTGGGGGAGCTCAGGCCGGGGTTTCTGGTCAGGTAGCGGGGGCTAGTCTGCAGGTAGGGTCAGGGGCTGCGAGCTTGGCATTGGTAGACCGCAAAGTGGCGCTGCAGGGGATGCATACCCCTGCAATGTGCACTCATTGCATTCGCATTTGAAGGCAAAAATGGTTAAAAAAATTAGGGAGGGCAGATATGTGCACATCTTTGATCTCTCGCTCGAGGCCCATAAGGCCAAGGAACGCAGTGAGGATGGCTCAGGCCCAAAAAAGGTGAAGAGGCCCGAAACGATGGACGAGTGGCGCACGTGTTTTCGGGTACTGGCGTCCTGTCTCGTGGAGGCAAAGCCCGAATTGAGGGTTGACGTGCTAAAATATATGGAGACGATTGAGTTCGTCCACAAAACATATAAAGACGGCGTGTGGCGGTTTTATGATGCGGACTATAGGAGAAAGATGGTGGGGAACCCTTTGCTGACCTTTGGCACTACGGATGTCCATCTATGGCAGCGCTTGGGGGCTGAACGCTCTCCTTCCCCCCCTTCAGGTGGAAGGGTCGGGGGGAATAGGCAGCTGGGGGGAGTTAAGAGAAAAGGCCGGGAATGTTGGAAGTTCAACGATGGGAAGTGTGATCGGGGAGCAAACTGTTCCTTTCGACACTCTTGCCTGTACTGCGGGGCGGGCCACCCAGGGTCCGAGTGTGGAAAACGCAAAGAGATGGGGGGCCAGGGTGCTGGCAGAGGGGCTGCTGGGTCAAAGGGCTCCAACGCCGCTGAGGCTGGACGCCCTTGAGCCTTGGCTCAGGGTCTACCCGGACAGGCGCGCAGGGGAGTTTCTCTTGTCCGGGCTTCACGAGGGTTTCATCATTCCGGTGGAAGGGCCAGTGTCGGGGGGCGCGGCAGAAGCGGAACCTTAAGTCGGCGTATGAATACCCCGATATCGTGAGGGAAAAGCTGGGTAAAGAACTGGAATTGGGCCGCCTGGTTGGCCCATTTCCGGAACCCCCAATTCCAGGGCTAGTGGTTTCTACGCTGGGGGTTGTCCCCAAGAAGGAAGCGCGAAAATTCCGGTTGATCCAGCATTTATCGCATCCGAAAGGTAATTTGTTCAATGACGCTATCAACCCAGAGGTTAGCTCCGTTTTCTAGCAGTCGTTTGACCAGGCTATGGTTTTGGTGCAACAGGCTGGGGTTGGGGCCCTCCTAGCGAAGCTTGACATTGAGTCAGCATTTCGCTTGCTGCCAATACACCCGGTTTCCTTTAGGTTGATGGGGTGCTGGTTTGAAGGGGCATATTATGTGGATCGTTGTCTCCCAATGGGTTGCTCAGTCTCATGCGCTTTCTTTGAGATGTTCAGTACATTCTTGCACTGGGCAGTTTTTTCCAAGGTGCACGGTGGGCTTATAGCCCATTACTTGGATGATTTTTTGCTGATCGGCAGAGCCGGGGCGGCAGAATGCGCACGGCTTATGTCGGTAATGAGGGCCCTATTTGCGCATTTCGGGGTACCATTGGCGGAAGACCAGACCCAGGGGCCATGCACTCGCTTGACGTTTCTGGGAATCGAGATCGATACCATAGAGCGGAGGTGCAGGCTGCCAGAGGACAAGGTGGAGCGTATGCTCGCTGCGGTTACTTTGGCCGCGGCGGCTGACCGGCTCGCGATAAGGGAGTTACAGTCGTTACTGGGTCTGTTGAATTTCGCTTGCAAGGTGATCCCAATGGGCAGGGTGTTCAACAGGAGGTTGGAAGGCCCGCTGAAGGGAAGTAGCGGGGGTCGCAAGGCGTGTGTGGTGTCCTCAGATATGAGAGAGGACTTGAGAGTCTGGGAGTTGTTCCTGGTGGATTTCAATGGTGTCTTGTTGTGGAGACAGGAAAGGACTTCTAGTCAGGCTTTGCATTTGTTCACAGATGCGGCCGGGGCTCTAGGTTATGGGGCTTATTTCAGCGGCGCGTGGAGTGCCGAGGAATGGCCTCTGGCCTGGGTTGAGAGGGGATGGACCAGGAATCTTACACTCCTGGAGTTGTTCCCCATCGTAGTGGCTGTTGAATTATGGGGGCAGCAGCTGGCGGATAGGGACGTGATATTCTGGTGTGATAATATGATTTGGTTGTTGGGGGTTTTGGCCCTGGGGTACTGGATGATGCGGGGCAACGGGCTGGGGGTAGCGGGCCTGCGGCTGCAAACATGCTGGGATATACCAGGCCTGGGAGTCAACCGGCCGTAGGTAGGCCTATTGCCAGTGGGGGGCATGAACCTCTGGGGAGAGGGCAATTGGATGTGGCTGGGGGAATTGTTAGTAGTGGGCATGAACCTCTAGGGAGAGGGCAACAGGATGTGCTTGGGGAAATTCTTAGGTTGGCCTTGTTGCTAGCCCAAGGGGCGCAACCGTTGGCTTCTGGAGCAGGGCATCCTCAGCACCCAGCACTGGTTAGTGCAGGGGGTTTGGGGCCCAGTCAGGCTGGTACCAGTCACGGGGGGGTGGGTGGCCATGGGAGAGCATGGGCACTTGGGAGTGAAGGGGGCAGCAGGGAGAGGCAGTCAGCTGGTGGAGCACAAGCTAGCCATGTTGGGGAGCGGGTAGGGGGTGGCACCTTTCCTGTGATCCCCAGTACTCCCTGCTCTGTTTTTTCTCCACAGGTGAGCAGTGTTGCAGTGGTGGCAGTGAACCAGGAGGCTGGTCAGGCGTCAGCTCAGGGGACCGGAGCTGGGCAGGAGGCGCGTCCCCCTACAGTACCAGGAGCAGGTGAGATTGCATTACACGGGGGGTTGGGGGAAGGTGGGGGGGGGCTCATCTAGTGATTCTGGCTCGGGGAGTGACGACTCCTTAGGGCCGGTGTCCAAACCTCAAAAACGTGTGCTAAGGTACTTGCGTAGATTGGTGGCTGGGCAGCAGAGGCAGGAACTGAGGCTTTCTCTGGGTGGGGGAGCTCAGGCCGGGGTTTCTGGTCAGGTAGCGGGGGCTAGTCTGCAGGTAGGGTCAGGGGCTGCGAGCTTGGCATTGGCAGACCGCAAAGTGGCGCTGCAGGGGATGCATACCCCTGCAATGTGCACTCATTGCATTCGCATTTGAAGGCAAAAATGGTTAAAAAAATTAGGGAGGGCAGATATGTGCACATCTTTGATCTGTCGCTCGAGGCCCATAAGGCCAAGGAACGCAGTGAGGATGGCTCGGGCCCAAAAAAGGTGAAGAGGCTCGAAACGATGGACGAGTGGCGCACGTGTTTTCGGGTACTGGCGTCCTGTCTCGTGGAGGCAAAGCCCGAATTGAGGGTTGACGTGCTAAAATATATGGAGACGATTGAGTTCGTCCACAAAACATATAAAGACGGCGTGTGGCGGTCTTATGATGCGGACTATAGGAGAAAAATGGTGGGGAACCCTTTGCTGACCTTTGGCACTACGGATGTCCATCTATGGCAGCGCTTGGGGGCTGAACGCTCCCCTTCCCCCCCTTCAGGTGGAAGGGTCGGGGGGAATAGGCAGCTGGGGGGAGCTAAGAGAAAAGGCCGGGAATGTTGGAAGTTCAACGATGGGAAGTGTGATCGGGGAGCGCGGCAGAAGCGGAACCTTAAGTCGGCGTATGAATACCCAGATATTGTGAGGGAAAAGCTGGGTAAAGAACTGGGATTGGGCCGCCTGGTTGGCCCATTTCCGGAACCCCCAATTCCAGGGCTAGTGGTTTCTCCGCTGGGGGTTGTCCCCAAGAAGGAAGCGGGAAAATTCCGGTTGATCCAGCATTTATCGCATCCGAAAGGTAATTCGTTCAATGACGCTATCAACCCAGAGGTTAGCTCCGTTTTCTAGCAGTCGTTTGACCAGGCTATGGTTTTGGTGCAACAGGCTGGGGTCGGGGCCCTCCTAGCGAAGCTTGACATTGAGTCAGCATTTCGCTTGCTGCCAATACACCCGGTTTCCTTTAGGTTGATGGGGTGCTGGTTTGAAGGGGCATATTATGTGGATCGTTGTCTCCCAATGGGTTGCTCGGTCTCATGCGCTTTCTTTGAGATGTTCAGTACATTCTTGCACTGGGCAGTTTTTTCCAAGGCGCACGGTGGGCTTATAGCCCATTACTTGGATGATTTTTTTGCTGATCGGCAGAGCCGGGGCGGCAGAATGCGCACGGCTTATGTCGGTAATGAGGGCCCTATTTGCGCACTTCGGGGTACCATTGGCGGAAGACCAGACCCAGGGGCCATGCACTCGCTTGACGTTTCTGGGAATCGAGATCGATACCATAGAGCGGAGGTGCAGGCTGCCAGAGGACAAGGTGGAGCGTATGCTCGCCACGGTTACTTCGGCCGCGGCGGCTGACCGGCTCGCGATAAGGGAGTTACAGTCGTTACTGGGTCTGTTGAATTTCGCTTGCAAGGTGATCCCAATGGGCAGGGTGTTCAACAGGAGGTTGGAAGGCCCGCTGAAGGGAAGTAGCGGGGGTCGCAAGGCGTGTGTGGTGTCCTCAGATATGAGAGAGGACTTGAGAGTCTGGGAGTTGTTCCTGGTGGATTTCAATGGTGTCTTGTTGTGGAGCCTGGAAAGGACTTCTAGTCAGGCTTTACATTTGTTCACAGATGCGGCCGTGGCTCTAGGTTATGGGGCTTATTTCAGCGGCGCGTGGAGCGCCGAGGAATGGCCTCTGGGCTGGGTTGAGAGGGGATGGACCAGGAATCTTACACTCCTGGAGTTGTTCCCCATCGTAGTGGCTGTTGAATTATGGGGGCAGCAGCTGGCGGATAGGGACGTGATATTCTGGTGTGATAATATGAGCGTCTTGTTCGCAATCAACAACCTTTCTGCCTCTTCCCCTATTGTAGTACGTTACCTTAGATGGTTAGTACTGCGATGCCTGCGGCACAACATTGACTTTAGGGCACGGCACGTGCCCGGGGTCAATAACGAATTGGCGGATGCGCTGTCCCGGGGCCAGTGGGAGGCATTTAGGAGATTGGCACCGGGGGCGGCAAGGGTCGGTACTCCTTGTCCTTCCTTTCTTTGGCAGGTGGCGGAAGGGGGGACGTGCTGACTTCGTTGGTACAGGCGTCGCTGGCGCCTGCTACCTGGAGAGCCTACGTCAAATACTGGGCAGAATGGGAAATCTTCCTCAGGGGTAAGGGTGTTCCGGTGGAATCCGGATCACAGACTTTGTTGCTTGAATAGATGGTGTGTCTGAAGGAGGCTGGTTGCAAGAAAGGGTCGATGCAGTGGAGGCTGGCAGCCTTGCCTTTCTTTGCTAAGTGGAAGGGTATCCCGGATGGGACAAGTACCTTTCTCGTTAGGCAGGTACTGAAGGGTTGGGGGAGAATTGAAGCGAAGGTAGCGGATAGGCACGAGCCCATTACGGTGCAGCGGCTAGGGGCTCTGCTAGCGGCGCTTCCGGAGGTCTGTGCAGATGAGTATGAGGTAGGTCTGTTCAGGGCGGCGTTCGCAGTTGCTTTCTTTGGGGCTTTGAGGATCGGTGAGCTAGTCAGTCTGACTAGGTCCTCAGCAGGTTGTGGTATCCAAGTGCAGCATGTCAGGTTTGACATGCAGGCACTATTGTTGTTTATTCCCAGATCTAAGACCGATCAGGAGAAGAAAGGTGTATGGTTGTCCATAGAGTAGCAGGATTATTCGGAATGTTGCCCCATCCGGCTCTCGTCCGAGTTTTTGGCTAGGAGGCCGGCAACTCCTGGGCAGTTCAACTCCTGGGCAGTTTTTCATGCATGCGGATGGGTCTAGTTTGTCTCGGTTTCAGTTTAGGCGGGTGTTGGAGGAAGCTGCTAAGTGGGTTGGCCTAGATCCCGGGGTTATTGCGCCACACTCCTTTCACATCGGAGCGGCCACCAGCGCGGCTGCGGCTGGGGCATCAGAGCGATAGATTAAGAGACTAGGGAGGTGGAGTTCCAAAAGGTATAGGTTGTACATTAGACCCCTTAAGGGTAAAGTATAGACAGAATAGAGTTATAGGCGTGTTGTTTCCATTTTTTAGTAATGATGGTTCTCGTTTATTTTAGGTTTAAGAACCCCTCCTTGTAGAGCGTGGATAGTTGGCCACTCGTACGTCCACTGGGCGTCCATTCACGCTTTGAAGCGCCTGGGCGGCCAGCAGCTGGGATTTCATCCAGATGCGGTTTCCATTAGATGGCTGGGGAAGAGGGGAATGTTGTGGAGTGACTTGCCGGCTTGTTTGGAGGAGGCCTTCCTTCGTTGGGGGCGGCCTTCCTTGATAGTGCTGCATCTGGGAGGCAATGATGTGGGGCGTTTGCCTGTGTTGGACTTGGTGGCTATCATCCATTCGGATGTGAAGTGGTTGAAAGCTCGTTTTCCAGGGGTGCGAGTGGCTTGGTCAAACGTAATTGCTCGCTTGCAGTGGCGACATGTGAGGGTGCACCGTTCTGCTTACCGTATCCGGAAAAAGCTGAACATAGATGTGGGGAGGTTGATCGTGGAGGAAGGTGGTTTTACAATCAGGCATGATAACATTTTGGGGGACTGCAAGCGGCTGTATAGGCCGGACGGGGTCCATTTAATGGAAGAGGGCTTAGAGTTATTTGTGGCTAATTTGTCTGGTGCTATTAGGAGGCATGTTTTATAGCTAGCCTCTTGGGGTGGCGGCAAGAGCTCCATTGTGCGGGCATATATGCAGTATCTCTTGTGGCGGGGTCCCGGCAGAATAATTTTTATGGTTTCCGCGAGGGTGTGGTCGAGCTAATGGGAGGGGCATGATGTTGCAAGTCGCAGCTTGTAACGCCTCTCCCCGCGGGCCTGCTGACCTAGAAACCCCTTGTGGATGATGCCAGCCTTTGAAGGGCAATGTTCGGCAGGAGCATTGCGACAACCGATCTGGGCCGGTGACCTCACTACGCTTGCTGTAGATACTAAGTTATTGCTAGTTTTAGGATATAGATTAGTCTCAGATGCCGCCACCTATTGATATAAGCCTTATGCTTCACAAGTTAAATAAGTTTAGAATTTGCCTGGTTTTGTTTAATAAACGCGACCTTGCTTCCCGGTCTTATACCTCCAACTATGTGTCTGTGTTTTTATTGGGTAAGGTGGAAATGAAGTCATGGTGATTTGACCCTTATGGTAGTGGAAGGCATAATTGTGCATGTAACGTCTTAAGGGTTATGCTGCCTGACTGAAATGTGAAGCTGTGCAGTGTGTGAGTTTGCAACATTTGTTGCAATATGTGGGGTGGGGACTCATACCTCTTATAAAATTGCATGCATGCTGGTACACTTCCTCTTTCTTGTCTGCAACTGCTGGAGAAAGGTTTCCCCCCCCCCCCCCATCCCTCCCTTGTTGTTAACATGTTGAATTGTTGTTTTTCAGGAGGTGCGGGCACTGAGGGAACGGGCTGCCATTAGGGTGGTTGCAGGACTTTGGCGGGGGCATGCCTAATCAGGCTAGCTAATCATAAGCCCAAAGTAGTAACAATTTTTGGCTTCACATCAAGGGCGTTTGTTGTGCGTCTTGCGTCTGATGCCGACCTTACTGGGTCTGGAGCAATTTTTTCTGGAATGAAGGTAGAAATTACCGGCTGGCGTGGCGGGGGTCCCGGCTGAATAATTTTTATGGTTTCCACGTGGGTGTGGTCGAGCTAATGGGAGGGGCATGATGTTGCAAGTCACAGCTTGTAACGCCTCTCCTCGCGGGCCTGCTGACCTAGAAACCCCTTGTGGATGATGCCAGCCTTTGAAGGGCAATGTTCGGCAGGAGCATTGCGACAACCGATCTGGGCCGGTGACCTCACTACGCTTGCTGTAGATACTAAGTTATTGCTAGTTTTAGGATATAGATTAGTCTCAGATGCCGCCACCTATTGATATAAGCCTTATGCTTCACAAGTTAAATAAGTTTAGAATTTGCCTGGTTTTGTTTAATAAACGCGACCTTGCTTCACGGTCTTATACCTCCAACTATGTGTCTGTGTTTTTATTGGGTAAGGTGGAAATGAAGTCATGGTGATTTGACCCTTATGCTCCTTGAACTGCCTGCTAGTTTCTTGTTCCACCCCCTCTGTGACATCATCATACACCCTTGTGGTGAGAACCCTGGAACTCCCAAAAAAAGAATATGATACACATTATTTTCACTATTTAGACACATCATATAATAATAAGCAACTTTCCAGTTTACTTATTGAAAGTGAATTCATTATCTTGGTATCCTCTGTTGGATCTAGCTGAACAAATCTTTTGAGCAAATAAAAATAAGCATGTATGTGTACCCACCAATCAGCAACTAGCTCCCAGTAATGCATTGCTGCTCTGGAGCCTCCCTAGGTATTCTTTGGAAAATGAATTTTATAGTTTGTTTCTTTTTATAAGTTCCTAAAATTTGTGCTTTCCATACAAAAATCATACAAATCTTGGACATTTAAAGACCCAAAAAGTGCACATTTATGACAGAGCCCTATTAAACACAGAATAGATGGGAAATTCCTCACTTGACATCCCATTTAAAGTGAAATTAAACAGTTTGGAATTGTTATATAAAATGATTAATTATGCCAAATAAAAACAAAATTTTATTATGTCCACCCCCATACTGAAATGTTATTTAAAAAAAATCAACCTTGACACATATCTGCCCATAATTGGTCCCAAGAAGAGAATAACAGATAAAAAACTGCAAAACAGAATAATGTTTGCTAACATACATCTAGATTACGAGTTTTGCGTTAGAGGCTATGTGGTGCTAACGAGCAGTTTATGCTCACTGCTCACTTACAGACAGTGCTGTATTACGGGTTTTTACAAACCAGACAAGAAGTGAGTGTTGAGCAAAATTTAGCTCCAATACCAGTGCTGCTTAAGTCAGCGGTGAGCTGGTGTAACGTGCTCGTGCACGATTTCCCCATAGGAATCAACGGGGAGAGCCAGCTGAAAAATAGTCTAACACCTGCAAAAAAGCAGCGTAAAAACTCCTTAACGCAGCGCCCCATTGATTTCTATGGGGAAATTATATTTATGTTTACACCTAACATCCTAACATGAACCCCCGAGTCGAAACACCCATAATCTTACACTTATTAAACCCTAATCTGCCGCCCCCGACATCGGCCGCAACCTACATTATATTATTAACCCCTAATCTGCGGCTCCGGACACCAACGCCACTACATTATACTTATGAACCCCTAATCTGATGCCCCAAACATCGCCGACACCTACATTATATTTATTTAACTCCTAATCTGCCTTCCCCAATGTCGCCGCAACCTACCTACACTTCTTAACTCCTAATCTGCCACCCCCAATGTCACTCGCCAACTATAATAAACTTATTAACCCCTAAACTGCCGCACTTACGCATCGCAAACATTAGTTAGATTATTAACCCTAATCTGCCGTCCCTAACATCGCCGACACCTACCTACATTAATTAACCCCTAATCTGCCGCCCCCAACGTCGCCACCACTATTCTAAATTTATTAACCCCTAAACCTTAAGTCTAACCCTAACCCTTACACCCCCTAACTTAAATATAATTAAAATAAATATAAATAAAACCTACAATTATTACGCTAAATTATTCCTATTTAAAACAAAATACTTACCTATAAAATAAACTTCTAAGCTAGCTACAATATAACTAATAGTTACATTGGCCCATAGTTTTCAAGGTCTGGCGGACCTGATCAGACAGTGTGGATCAGGTCCGCCAGGACCTCGCTGAATACGGTGAACAATACGCTCGCCGTATTCAGCATTGCACCAGCAGATCACAAGAGCTGCTGGTTGCAACGCCGCCCCCCCTGCAGACTCGCGGCCAATCAGCTACCAGCAGGGGGGTTGTCCAATCAACCTGATCGTACTCGATCGAGTTGTATTGGTGGCGATGTGTATCCGCCTGCTCTGAGCAGGCGGAGAGGGTTATGGAGCAGCGGTCTTTGTGACCGCTGCTTCATAACTACTGTTTCTGGCGAGCCTGCAGGCTCACCAGAAACACAGGGCATCAAGCTCCATTCGGAGCTTGATACATATGCCCCATTGTATCTAGCTTAGGGTTTATTTTACATGCAAGTTTGTATTTATTTAAACTATTTAATAACTACCTAGCTAAAATAAATACAACTTTACCTGTAAAATAAAATCTAACCTAAGTTACACTAATACTCTAACACTACACTACAATTAAATACATTCCCTAAATCATAATACAATTAGCTACATTATAAAAACAAACAAACACTAAATTACAGAAAATAAAAAACAAATTACAAGATCTTTAACTAATTAACCTAATCTAATAGCCCTATCAAAATAAAAAAAGCCCACCCAAAATAAAACAAACACCTAGCCTAAACTAAACTAACCAATAGCCCTTAATAAGGGCCTTTTGCCGGGGCATTGCCCTAAAGAAATCAGCTCTTTTACCTAAAAAAAAAAAAAAAAAATTTTTGGATTGGAACAGCCAATAGAATGTGAGCTCAATCCTATTGGCTGATTGGATAAGCCAATAGGATTGAAGTTCAATCTCTATTGGCTGATTGCATCAGCCAATAGGATTTTTTCAACCTTAATTCGTCACTTAAAGGTACCTTCATTCGGTCGGGTAGTTGTCGATTGGAGAGAATGCTCCGCGCTGGATGTCTTGAAGATGGAGCCGCTCTGCGCCGGATGGATAATATAGAAGATGCCGTCTGGATGAAACTTCTGCCCATTCGGAGGACCTCTTCACCCGGCTTGGATGAAGACTTCTCCCGGCTTTGTTGAGGACTCTTGCCGCTTCGATGAGGATGGATGTCGGATCTTCAAAACTGTAAGTGGATCTTTTAGGGGGTTAGTGTTAGGTTTTTTTTAAGGGTTTATTGGGTGGGTTTTTTATTTTTATTTTAGGGCTTTGGGCTGCAATAGAGCTATAATGCCCTTTTAAGGGCAATGCCCATCCAAATGCCCTTTTTCAGGGCAATGGGAAGCTTAGTTTTTTTTAGTAGAGTTTTTATTTGGGGGGGTTGGTTGTATGGGGTGGTGGGTTTTACTGTTGGGGGGGGGGGGTTCAGGTAAAAAAGCTGATTTCTTTGTGGCAATGCCCCGCAAAAGGCCCTTTTAAGGGCTCTTGGTAGTTTAGTTTAGGCTAGGGTTTTATTTTTATTTTGGGGGGCTTTTTTATTTGAGAGAGCTATTAGATTAGGTGTAATTAGTTTAAAGATCTTGTAATTTGTTTTTTATTTTCTGTAATTTAGTGTTTAGTTTTTTTGTAATTTAGCTAATTGTATTTAATTTAGGGAATTTATTTAATTGTAGTGTAGTGTTAGGTTTTATTGTAACTTAGGTTAGGTTTTATTTTACAGGTAAATATGTATTTATTTTAGCTAGGTATTTATTAAATAGTTAATAACTATTTAGAACTATTCTACCTAGTTAAAATAAATACAAACTTGCCTGTAAAATAAAAAATAAACCATAAGCTAGATACAATGGTAACTATTAGTTATATTGTAGCTAGCTTAGGGTTTATTTTATAGGTAAGTATTTAGTTTTAAATATGAATAATTTAGGTTATAATTGTAGGTTTTATTTATATTTATTTAAATTATATTTAAGTTAGGGGGTGTTAGGGTTAAGTCTTAGGTTAATAAATATAATATAGTGGCAGCGACGTTGGGGGCGGGCAGATTAGGGGTTAATAAATGTAGGTAGGTGGCGGCGATGTTAGGGACAGCAGATTAAGGGTTAATAATATTTTAACTAGGTTTGTGAGGCGGGAGTATGGGAGAGTTAGGGGTTAATATGTTTATTCTAGTGGCGGCGATGTCCAGAGCGGCAGATTAGCGGTTAATAATTTTATTTTAGTGCTTGCGATGCGCGAGGGCCTCAGTTTAAGGGTTAATAGGTAGTTTATGGGTGTTAGTGTAACTTTTTTTTTTTTAACCAAATAATTTATTGAGGCTCAAAGAAAGTACAATTGTAAGCACTTAAGTTATGAGTTTTATGCTACAGCGTTGTAGTGTAAAACTCAAAACTACTGACTTTAAAATGCGGTACGAATCTTGACGGGAATAGGGTGTACCGCTAACTTTTTGGCCTCCCAGGACAAGCTCGTAATACTGGCCCTATGGAAGTCCCATAGAAAAAAAGACTATACGCAATCTGCGTAAGTTGATTTGCGGTAAGGCCAAAAAGTGTGCGGTGCACCTAAATCTGCAAGAACTCGTAATAGCAGCAGTGGTAAAAAAAGCAGCATTATGAGCCTTAACGCTGCTTTTTTACTGATAACGCAAGACTCGTAATCTAGCCGTTTGATAATTAAAGTTTTACTAAGGTATAAATAATATTTATGTTCTACCTTAAATTAATAATAAAGGTTAAGTAGTGACATACAAAAAAATGTCAAAAGTATTGGTGTTAATAAACAATTTGAAAATATTTCCAAGCACTTAGAAGTGCCAAATAATCAAATAAACAGACAAAAATGCTTTGCTAATTAACAAAAACAAAAACACGAAAAAAACATTCAAGAAACTGTATAATGCATTACTTAAAAGGGACTGATGCCAATTTTAATATCTTGTTATCAAAGGAAGTTCTTAAATGGCAGCAAATAGAACTGCATAAAATAAGCAGTTTATGTATATACATGTTTCTTTTGAAAACCATATTTTTTAATATGGTCCATAATTTATTCAGCAGAAATTGAAAGAGACAGATTACTAATAGATTTATAATATACAAGATAAAAGGGTGCCTGAAGAGAATATACCAAGAGCGTGCCATATTTTATAAGATCAGTAATTTCTGAAGAAGAATCATGCAGTTACTTAAAAGAATAGATGTCATTACAGCATTAAAAGGACAGTCAAGTAAAAAAAAAAAAAAAAAAACTTTCATGATTTAAATAGGGCATGCCATTTTAAACAACTTTCCAATTTACTTTTATTACCAATTTTGCTTTGTTCTCTTGGTATTCTTAGTTGAAAGCTAAACCTAGGAAATTCATATGCTATTTTCTTAGACCTTGAAGGCCACCTCTAATCTGAAAGCATTTTGACAGTTTTCACCAGTAGAGGGCATTAGTTCATGTGTTTCATAGAGATAATATTGACCTCAGGCACGTGAAGCTCCTAGGAGTCAGCACTGATTGGCTAAAAATGCAAGTCTGTCAAAAGAACTGAAATAAGGGGGCAGTTTGCAGAGGCTTAGATACAAGGTAATCACAGAGGTAAAAAGTATGGCCTAGATTACGAGTTTTGCGTTAACAGGGGTGCGGTGCTAATGAGCTTTATGCTCACTGCTCACTTACAGACAGCGCTGGTATTACGGGTTTTTACAAACCCGGCGTTAACCGCAAAAAAGTGAGCGTAGAGCAAAATTTAACTCCACATCTCACCTCAATACCAGCGCTGCTTACGTTAACGGTGAGCTGGTAAAACATGCTCATGCACGATTTCCCCATAGGAATCAACGGGGAGAGCCGGCTGAAAAAAAAAACCTAACACCTGCAAAAAATACATTTATGTCTACACCTAACACCCTAACATGAACCCAGAGTCTAAACACCCCTAATTTTACACGTATTAACCCCTAATCTGCTGCCCCTGACATTGCCAACACCTACATTATATTATTAACCCCTAATCTGCTGCTCCGGACACCACCGCCACTTACATTATACTTATGAACCCCTAATCTGCTGCCCCCAACATCGCCGACACCTACATTATATTTATTAACCCCTAATCTGCCGCCCCTAATGTCGCCACAACCTAACTACATTTAATAACCCCTAATCTGCTGCCCCCAACATCGCCACCACTATAATAAACATATTAACCCTTAAACCTAAGTTCTAACCCCTAAACCTAACACCCCCTAATTTAAATATATTTAAATAAATCTAAATAAAATTACTACAATTAACTAAATAATTCCTATTTAAAACTAAATACTTACCTATAAAATAAACCCTAATCTAGCTACAATATAACTAATAGTTACATTGTAGCTAGGCTTAGGGTTTATTTTTATTTTACAGGCAACTTTGTATTTATTTTAACTAGGTACAATAGTTTATTAAATAGTTTATTAACTATTTAATAACTACCTAGTTAGAATAAATACAAATTTACCTGTAAATTAAAACCTAACCTAAGGTTACAATTACACCTAACACTACACTACAATTAAATGAATTACCTAAATTATGATACAATTAATTACAAGTAAATAAAATGATCTAAAGTACAAAAACCCCCCACTAAATTACAGAAAATAATAAACAAATACAAGATTTTTAAACTAATTACACCTAATCTAATCCCCCCTAACAAAATAAAAAAAGGCCCCCTCAAAATAAAAAAAAATCTCTACCCTACACTAAATTTCAAATAGCCCTTAAAAGGGGCCTTTTGCAGGGCATTGCCCCAAAGTAATCAGCTCTTTTACCTGAAAAAAAATTACAATTCGCCCCCAAACATTAAAACCCCCGCCGCCCACACAACTAACCCTACTCTAAAACCCACCCGATCTCCCCTTAAAAAAACCCTAACACTAACCCTCTGAAGATCACCTTACCGGAGACGTCTTCACCCATCCGGGCCGAAGTCCTCAAAGAAGTCGGGAGAAGTCTTCATCCAAGCCAGGCGAAGTGGTCCTCCAGACGGGCAGAAGTCTTCATCCAGACGGCAATCTTCTATCTTCATCCATCCGGTGCGGAGTGGGGTCCATTTTCAAGACATCCGACATGGAGCATCTTCTTCTTCTGATGGCTAAACACAGAATGAAGGTTCCTTTAAATGACGTCATCCAATATGGCGTCCCTTCAATTCTGATTGGCTGATAGGATCAGCCAATCAGAATTAAGGTACAAAAACAACCTATTGGGCTGATGCAATCAGCCAATAGGATTGAACTGGCATTATATTGGCTGATTGGAACAGCCAATAGAATGCCAGCTCAATCCTATTGGCTGATTGCATCAGCCAATAGGTTGTTTTTGTACCTTAATTCTGATTGGCTGATCTATCAGCCAATCAGAATTGAAGGGACCCATTATTGGATGACGTCATTTAAAGGAACCTTCATTCTGTGTTTAGCCATTGGATGAAGAGGATGCTCCGCGTTGGATGTCTTGAAGATGGACCTGCTCCGCGCTGGATGGATGAAGATAGAAGATACCGTCTGGATGAAGACTTTTGCCGTCTGGAGGACCACTTCACCCGGCTTGGATGAAGACTCCTCCCAGGTTCGTCGAGGACTTTGCCCGGTTTGGTGAAGACGTCTCCCGGTAAGGTGAACTTCAGGGGGTTAGTGCTAGTTTTTTTAAGGGGGGATCGAGTGGATTTTAGAGTAGGGTTGGTTGTGGGGGTGGTGGGGTTTTAATGTTGGGGGGGAATTGTATTTTTTTTTTTCAGGTAAAAGAGCTGATTACTTTGGGGCCATGCCTTTTAAGGGCTATTGTAATTTAGTGTAGGGTAGGGCTTTTTTATTTAGGGGGAGCTTTTTTTATTTTGTTATGGGGGATTAGTTTAGGTGTAATTAGTTTTAAAGATCTTGTATTTGTTTATTATTTTCTGTAATTTAGTGGGTTTTTTTTTTGTACTTTAGATAATTTTATTTAATTGTAATTAATTGTATTTAATTTAGGTAATTATTTTATTATAGTGTAGTGTTAGGTGTAATTGTAACTTAGGTTGGTTTTATTTTACAGGTAGATTTGTATTTATTTTAGCTAGTAGTTTTTAAATAGTTAATAACTATTTTAATAACTATTCTTACCTAGTATAATAATTCAAACTTGCCTGTTAAAATAAAAAATAAACCCTAAGGTAGCTACAATGTAAACTATTATTTAGTTAATTGTAGTAATTTTATTTAGATTTTTTTTAAATTATATTTAAGTTAGGTGGGGGTTAGGGTTAGGGTTAGACCTTAGGTTTAGGGGGTTAATAACTTTATATAGTGGCATGCGACGTTGGGGTGGCGGCAGCTTAGGGGTAAATAAATGTAGGAAGGTGGTGGCGATGTTCAGGGTGGCCGAGCAGGACTTACGGGGTTTATTCATATTTAACTAGTGTTCTTGCGATGCGGGAGTGCAGCGGATTTAAGGGTTAATATATTTTATTATAGCACTGCTAGTTAGAGTTCTATATGCTACGGCGTTGTAGTGTAAAACTCTTAACTACTGATTTTAAATGCGGTATCAGTCTTGACAGGAGAGGGTCTACTGCCACTTTTTGTCAGACTCGGAATACCGGCGCTATGCAAGTCCCATTGAAAATAGAGGATACGCAATTGGACGTAAGTGGATTTGCAGTATTTCCGAGTCCTGGCCAAAAAGTGAGCGATACAACCCTGTACCTGCAAGACTCGTAATACCAGCGGGCGTTAAAAAGCAGCGTTGGTACCGGTCCAACACTGCTTTTTAAGCATAACACAAGACTCGTGTAATCTAGCCATATATTATTATACGTGTTGGTTATGCAAAACTGGGGAATGGGTAATAAAGGTTTTATCTACCTTTTTTAAACAACAAAAAATCTGGTGTTTACTTTCCCCTTTAATCAAAAACAGAAAGGGTGTCTCCAGCGCTTAATTAAGCCCATGAACTGCCTGCCAAAACTGTTAGCCATTTTGCATATTTACTGTATATTTGAAAACTCCATAGATACTCTAAACACATGTGAATTGATCACCCACAAAGCTGAAATAAGTTATGATGTAACATAATCCCTTCTTCATTCTAAAAAATTTAAAAATGCCTAACTTTATAATTCTGTATAATTTGATTCCCAGAACAGGTGATATTTCACAGAATATCAGAGTAGCAAATGCATTTCCTGGACCAGGTGCTATCTTAGGGCCCAATGATCTAACGGCCTCTGAGATGGCGAGATTATTTAAGAATGCTCGCCAGTGCTTCTATTTCCCCGGTGGAATGATTGAAAGTCACTTTTTTACCCTTAAAACAGGTTGTCTGGCTAAGGGGCATATACTGCATTTTTTAGGATATTCATACATTACAAAAGTGCACAAAAAAATGGTATTGTTAAGGTTCATAAAAATTCATAACAAAATTGGGCGCTCCCATGGGCATGTATGAAATTGTTTCTCAAGTCCCAGTGTAATTATCTATACATTTTCACCCTACAGATATCACTGTTTTTTCTCGACAGTTAAAAGATGACAAGCTTTTATCAAAATACTCAAAATACTAATTGCTGCATGTAAACTTTTGTTTAATTCACTGCAGTAAGAAGCCTTCTGTCCCCAAATCTACTTTAGAAGTTTAGCTACCTGAACACCTGAAATGTATTAATATTCGTCTAGATTATGAGTTTTGCGGTGAGAGCTGCTCAGTAATAACTTGCAAGTTATTGTCACCGCTCACTTCCCTACTGTGCTGGTATTACAGGTTTGCAAAACCCGGTGTTTAGCAGGCAATATTGCATCGTAAAGCAAAATCGGAGCTCCATACCATACTCCATACCAGCGCTGCGGTGAGCTGTCTGTGGTGATCTGGTTTTTACCGTGCTCGTGCACAATTTCCCCATAGACGTCAATGGGTGAGAGTCGGCTGTAAAAAAGCCTAACACATGCAATAAAGGAGCGTAAAGCTCCGTAACGCAGCCCCATTGATTCCTATGGGGAAACTAAATTTATGTTTACAAGTAAAACCCTAACATGAACCCCGAGTCTAAACACCCCTAATCTGCCGCCCCCGAAAATTGCCGACACCTACATTACACTTATTAATCCCTAATCTGGCTGCCCCCGACATCGCCAACACCTACATTACACTTATTAACCCCTAAGCTGCCCGCCCCCGACATCGCCGACACCTACATTACACTTATTAACCCCTAATCTGTCACCCCTGACATTGCCGACACCTACATTACATTTATTAACCCCTAATCTGCAGCCCCTAACATCGTCGCCACCTACCTACATTTATTAACCCCTAATCTTCCGCCCCCAACGTCCCCGCCACTATAATAAAGGTTATTAACCTCTAACCCTTAGTCTAACCCTAATCCTAACCCTAACACCCACTAACTTTAATGTAATTAAAATAAATCTAAATAAAACCTACTATTAATAACTAAATAATTCCTATTTAAGAAAATAAATGTTAGGGGAAAATGCAACTAGGCATCAATCCCATAGGGGGCACTTCCTAAGTATATACTACCTAAAAAACATATATGAATTATAATTGCTATAAAATATACATATATAGAAAAAAAAATAGTCAAAAAATGAAAAAAAATATCACAAAACAGATTTTGGCCCAATATAACAACACCAAAAAAAATAAGAAGAATACAAAAATACAATGGTAAAGTTCTTAGGGTTCCAATATTGTGGCCTCGCTCTCTGATAAAGGATGGTCAATCACTGCAATGCAAAATTCTGTAGAAAAAAAGAGACAGAGGCGCCAACATGGCCTAGTATCGTCAGGCTGATGGATATTAGAATATATGAAAAATGGTACTCACCAAACGCAGTGCACCCAATAGTGCTAGTTGGACAGACTGGAACTTTGAAGTGGTCCAGCTCACTGTGAAAGGTACGCAGGGCACATAGGCGCAGGCTTGATCAGCAATACATCATAGGTGTCTGTAGGGGAGTTACAAAAAAAGAGCTACCAATAGCCTAGTACAGTCCAATCAAGTGAAAAGGTAATATAAGGTTACACTTACTATAAGTGCTGCACCTCCAGGTGCAGTAACAGCAAGCTGGGACTTCTCAGTTGCCCAGTAGACCACTCTCTTGGCAAACAGATCCTCACCTAAAACTCCACAAACCAGCGTGAAAATATCCATATAGCAGCAAGTGTATCATAAAAACATATATCTTGGTGTGATCTATAAACTTTATATTTTTGGCATAATTAGTTGTTCATACTACAAGATCTGGCTCCAAATAAGCTCGGGAATACAGAACAGGGAACATCTGCGAAAAAGACATGACAGATGACAATGCAATAGCTCAAAGGCCTCCAGTTAGCTTAGACTGCAGCGTGGGAGTAAGCAGCCATATTGAGAGACTTCTCTGTACTATATCTCTTTTTTTGCGGTACAGCACTATACTTCACCTATCTTTAAGATTACACATGGAGAGGCAGATCATATCTGGGCTGCATAAGTTAATGCTCTCACTCGACTACCTAGGGCAGGCTTTTATTGAGGAACTAAGAGCTACTAGTGATCCACAACGGCATACCCCGCTGATAGGAGCAGCTAAAGGTGAGATGGAGCTAAGTGAACTGGCCCCACCACACTCGGGAGAAGTCGCGACTGGGACTGTGGAAGAAGGTTACAAGGAAGAGTTATGGAGCCTCAAACCTGAAACGGAGGCGCAATCTGATGGCAGTGATCAGTTTTGGATCCCCTGCAACCTCACATTATCCTAACTGGGGCTGCGCGAAATGGCGCTGTTCCTTTTGAGGTCCCGCAGCTAAAGTTAATAGTGGAAAGCAGGCGCATTGGTTCACCCGCCACAGCCCACACGGGCTATAGCCACTGCCGACAACCGATACTAACAGGAAACCTCACGACAAGCTATAAGCATATGCCAAGGGGGACAACAGCGGTTGTGTTTTGTATGCGGCAGTGGGCGAGACAACATCACCTAGTAACATGCTCCAGGAGTACGCAGCTGTGGGAAGATTGGACTTTAACCGGCCCTCGACATCTTTACAACGCTAGTGGAAATCTCACGGTCTCACCAGCTGGGCCGTTAACCAGATCTTGCAAGAGCTTTCCTTCCGGTGACCGCTCCTCTCCCTGACAGCCTCTGTGTTGAGTCGGAGCTGCTCACCGTGACCCTGCTTGACACCTACAAGGTATTTCTGATGGGCATTATGAGGAGAGCTCTAGTTGGTTTTCCCCCCTGAGTCCAAACAGCCATTTTGGTTCTGCTGGCAACAGGCTGGACATGAGCGCTGCTCCTCTCGCAAGCAGATGGGCATTGGGTGAAATGAAGGGACATGTTGCAGCGCAAGAGAGACTTCAGCTTTCAATATTATGAAGTCCCTAATCCTCAACATTTACCGTTCTGTGTTTGCTGTTTTCTTCCCATAGGTTCCTTATTATATCTTAGTCTGATGTTTATTAATCTACTGATGTCTAACGATTTTACATTTAGGCATTTCTAGCTTTATGATACACCCTATATTCTCATATCTATCTGATGGAAACTTAGAAACACAATGCAGCTTATGCAATTTCACACTAGATTTCTGGTCTTGTAGCATGTCCCCATGTCTCCCATTTTCTTTAATAGGTTAACTCCCTGAACATCTTAGCACTTTTTTTAAAGATTTCCTTACCGTATATTATGATAAAAGTAGCTCCCATCGAATTAACTATTTATGCCCTGCTCCATCTTGATATGTTTATTCTGTTTCTCATTATAGGGAATATATTTGCATGATTATATTAACAGAACCCTCCCTAGGTACACACTGTATATATATTGATAGTTACTAGCTGTTTAATGGTTTTAGGTGACATGAGCTGCGGGGGAGACACAGCACTCAGTAGTAGCACTTTCTCTAAGTAATTTCCCTACAGACTACACATCAGGCAATAAATTCAGAAATGGCACTCTATCTACATATATATCTTTTCCAAATGACAAGTGTTGAGGACAGCTACTAGATTAGATACCGAAAACTATATATATACTGACCAACAACTTAGATTAGATGCTAATTTTAGTAAATACTATTTGTCATTCTACTATATCTAAATATGTTGTAATCTTATCTCTGAACCATGCTATTGGAACTCTTTGTATGCAGAGGAGAGATGTAGGTTGGCTTTGCTTTCACGGAGGACATTACACTATGGGATATTTTGTTTCATACCCACAGACTCTGTGTATTGATTTCCCATAGAGCCTCTGTAGTTATGCTCCTTATTTCTATATGCATACACATTAGGAGTTATTGGTATCTCTCTCCCTTGTAGAACCTTAAAGCTGACTGAAACCTTTATAGACTGCAAACAGCTACCCAATGTTCCTTATTAGCTAACCATGCAGCATGTTTAAAATGGCAAATTACCCGGTATTATGAGCCGTTGAAAATTTATCACAGACCGGATATATTGGCTGGTTTGGTTCCGTTGTGATACAGGCTGGTCATTCTGTACATGTTACTCTTTAGGAATGAGCGGTTATGGCCCAGCTCAGAGATTTACTTAGTTCACTATACCTCTTTCTTACCGCACCCATAGCTCATACGGTTAGCTAATATTTTATATGCAATTTAACCCTATACATCACTAAGCTAACGTTGCCTTCTAGTAATCAGAGGCAAGGTGCTTATATTTCTACAATATTTTTATAGACTCATAGGCTCATCTCTATACCACTAATTGTCTATTACTATCTATATTGCCTTACTGACTTTAAGCACCACATTGCTGCTCTTTCAGTGAGTAGTACAGTTGGCCCTCGGATGTTATACACCTTTTCAAACAGGGCTCAGATCTTCCCTAATGTGTTAGGAACCAATTATAACTTAGGCTGTGCTTTTCTGGACCATATAACTCCAGTATATTCGCTGTTAGTCTGCCCTAATTAAGGTCATATTTCTCTTGTAAACATCTTTATTGTATAATATTTGCCTCCAACCTTGTGAGTTTTCTTGGTTAATCTCTCTATCCCAATGCCAAATAATATGTTCCCATGGAGTCTACACAATAGTCTAGTATAACATAGATGACCATGTGTCATAGTAGAACCTTTAGGACATAGATATATCTCTAACATACCCAAACCCAGTAATTACTCACATACCATTAACCTCTATAATCATAATATTGTCTGTTTTCTTTTTACATGACATTGATATTCTTAATAACCTGTTATGTGTCATGACTTTGCATTGGATTTGATGGGATATGCTATTCTTAGTTACTGTTGTATTACAGATTTATCTTTTATGTGCGATCTAACACCCCGTTGTGATATGTCAGAGTCATTTTCCACATTATGTGTTTTAGAGGCCTAACTCACAGATATATATTATAGTCTGATATCAATCTAATACCAAGATGTATATATGTTGATATTTATCCTATTATTTCACTGTGTCAATGAATCCCCAATACAGCTTTTTCCATTTCACTATCTAACCCTAGCATATAGCGCTAGCAAACTTTGCTAAAAATATATAGACTAGCCATATACTTCAATACGCTTACTCTCCTATGTCCCTGGGTGTTTTCCCTGCCTGCAATAGGCTAAACATGCCCTGTATCATTGCTGTCCCTAAATAGGTATATTATACTGTGGTCCCCAAACATAATTATGGTACTGCTAATGCTCATTCCTTCTTTAACCATATACAAAAACAGCTTAGGTTCAGAGTATTATTTCAGCGTAGCTAATTGTGCAACTAAGCTGGCATGTGGAGTAACGTCTGGCCTTCTGCGGCCGAGAAAGACTAGACAGTCTTAACTGCTATATATTGCACATCTGCATTCTATGCTACTCTTTGGCCCAGTAGAGGCCACAGAACTGACTACCAAGGGCTATCCCATTTCCATGAAACTAATGGACTTATTAGAGAACCATTAACTAGTCAGCTAGCTACGTCATTTTTCTCACCTATAACCTGAAAACCTATGACCAGAAAACTAGTATATTAATGGTCTTGCCTGTAACATGCCACTATCCACGGTATCCCACATGGCTCCGCCCCCCTCATCAGGGTTCACCCTTATTGCAAGGTGAACAAATCAGCGGTTTTTATCCGCAATTGCTGATATATTGTTATAAGTTTTTCTTACATCTGTATGTTTTTATTTAGTTTACCATACTATAGGATGTATATGTTACAAGAATGTCCAATATATTTTTATTCACCAGCTATGGTTATTACTATCATTCCTCTTTCCTTTATCATTAGCCTTGACAGGTTCAAGAGCATTACTTTAAGCAGATGAGGAACATAGCTAAAGAAAAAGAGGTTTCATTATTTATGTATATATTCTCTCTTCTGTTTTTATTTTTTATGTAGACTTAACTATCTCTAGAAATGGCATGATATTCTTTATACATTGTGTTTTGCAGAGATTATCCATGGTGTCATATGTCTGCAGAATTAATATATATGCTGTCATGTAATGAAGGATGTATTGCTAATAACCTCAATAAAAAACTTTGATTTAAAAAAAAAAAAAACATATATATTTATTTAAAAACAAAGCAATACGTTTCTCTGCCTCTCAGGGCTGTTTCCTCAGGCTATTCAATAATGGCCAAGGAGAGTGGTCTACTGGGCGACTGAGAAGTCCCAGCTTGCTGTTACTGCACCTGGAGGTGCAGCACTTATTGTAAGTGTGACCTTATATTACCTTTTCACTTGATTGGACTGTACTAGACTATGGTAGCTCTTTTTTTGTAACTCCCTACAGACACCTATGATGTATTGCTGATCAAGCCTGCGCCTATGTGCCCTTCTTACCTTCCACAGCGAGCTGGTCCACTACAAAGTTCCAGTCTGCCCCACTAGCACTATTGGGTGCGCTGCGTTTGTGAGTACCCTTCCTCATATATTCTAATATCCATCTGCCTGACGGTGCTAGCCATGTTGGCGCCTCTAATTCCTATTTAAAACTAAATACTTACCTGTAAAATAACCCTAAGCTAGCTACAATATAACTAATAGTTACATTGTAGCTATCTTAGGTTTTATTTTATTTCACAGCTAAGTTTGTATTTATTTTAACTAGGTAGACTAGTTAGTAAATAGTTATTAACTATTTACTAGCTACCTAGCTAAAATAAATAAAAATTACCTGTAAAATAAAACCTTACCTGAGTTACACTAACACCTAACCTTACACTACAATTAAAAAAATTACATTTATTAAATACAATTAACTAAATTACAAAAAAACACACTAAATGACACAAAATAATGAAATTATCATATATTTAAACAAATTAAGGTCTAATCTAATAGCCCTATAAAAATATAAAAAAAAAAAACTAGCCTAAATTAAACGGCCAATAGACAAACAAATCAGTAAAGAACTGATACTAGTGTACACCTTGCTAGCACTCTCATTCCTGGAAACTTGTATATGTGAGCAAGATAGTTCAAGACTATCACTGTTGGAGCACAGAGCTTAATTAAAATAAAAATTAACCTTTATTAGAAATGTTAAAAACAACCACACATTGACATACACTTAAAATTACGTCTGATTCCTTTAGATAAAGTGTGAATTAATAAAAGCAGGGAGGTGGGTGAATTCTGATTTGCACCAATATATCAAAACTGAGGTATTAGTATGATGGTTAGGTATTTACCTGAACAGGTCAACCACTAGTATTTTCTATAATAAAGAAGGTTTATTAACTCATGTTTATTCTCATGTTTATTGAGTAAAAATTGGTGTATTTGTGTTATATGTTCCACTTATAGGGTTGGTTATACAATATGTATAGCAAACTGAATTATTGAGGTAGACCATTGGTTGCTTTAACAATGACTGTTGATAACTTATGCACTTACTGTCATAGATAAATACCACTGAGTTAGTCTCTTTTATTCCTCAGTATATTATATAGTAAATAATATACTGAACGTATATAAAATCCTGACAGGTTGTCAATTGGACTTAGCTTGTGCTTTCTGTGACTATAAGAGGTATCGGCTTATCTTCTGGATATTAATATCTTTGGTAAATGACTCTATCTAAAAATATCTCTCAGCTGGAGATACCCTTTAATGAGTGTTCCATTATTAATTACCAGTTGACATAGACCAATTATTGTTGCATATGCCTGTTTTACAACATCACAGCTAATGTCCTAGATGTCTATATCGATTAATAGTGATGTCGCGAACTTAAAAATTTTGGTTCGGTGAACGGCGGACTCGAACTTCCTCTATTGTTCGCGAACCGGCGAACCGCGCAAAAACCGCCATTGACTTCAATAGGCAGGCGAACTTTAAAACCCACAAGGACTCCTTTCTGGCCACAATAGTGATGGAAAAGTTGTTTCAAGGGGACTAACACCTGGACTTGTGGCATGCTGGAGGGGGATCCATGTCAAAACTCCCATGGAAAATTACTTAGTTGATGCAGAGTCCTGCTTTTAACCCATAAAGGGCCTAAATCACCTAACATTCCTAAATTGTTTGCAATAACGTGCTTTAAAACATCAGTTATGATGTTGTATCGATCAGCTAGTGTAAGGGTTACGCCCGCTTCACAGTGACAGACCAAACTCCAAGTGTAACGCACCGCAAACAACCACAAACAGTCCAGTTTGCACAACTACGAGATAGATAGATTTGATAGATAGATACATAGATTACATAGCTCAATTGATGCAATATACATATGATCGATACAAATTACATAGATCAATAGATGCAATATACATATGATAGATACGAATTACATAGATCAATAGATGCAATATCCATTTGATAGATACGAATGTTATCGATCCAAAGATGCAATATACATTTGATAGATACGAATTACATTCAATCAAAAGAAGCAATATACATTCTATAGATATGAATTACATTGATCAATAGATGCAATATACATTTGATAGATACGTTTGATAGTTTAGATAGATTTGATAGATAAATAGATAGATTTGAAAGATATATAATTTCCCTGACAGAGTATAACAATAAGACATGCGGTCTGGGGACCCGTGGTGTGTTAAGTAGTACTATTCTTAGCAGTTTACTACTACCTGTTACTCCCCCTATCGGGGAAGGTCTATATGGCCTGCATTTTTGGAACAGGGAGATGGAAGAAGATGATTGGTCTGTCCCTCCTACTTCAAATTTGTCAAAAACCAACAGTGGCTGTCTCAAAACAGTCCGGTCACGAGATGATAGATAGATAGATAGATAGATAGATAGATTATAGATAGATAGATAGATAGATAGATAGATAGATAGGATAGATAGATATACATAGATTGATAGTTAGAATCGGATAGAAGATAAATAGATAGATTTGTTAGATATATAATTACCCCTGACAAAGTATAATAATTAAACCATGCGGTCTGGGACCCATGGTAACTAGGTTGTGTTAAGTATACTATTCTTAGCACTTTCATCCCTGTAACTCCTCCAATCGGGGGGGTCTATATGGAATGCATGTATACCATGACAAAGTATAACAACAAGACACGTGGTCTGGGACCCATGGTAACTAGGTTGTGTTAAGTAAAACTTTTCTTAGCAGTTTAATCCCTCTTACTCCCCCCTTTCGGTGGAGGTCTTATAGGCCTACATGATTACCCTGACAAGTATTACACAACAAAACATGCGGTGTGGGACCCATGGTAACTAGGTTGTGTTAAGTAGTACTATTCTTAGAACTTTAATCCCTGTTACTCCCCCTATCAAGGGAGGTCTATATGGCCTGCATGATACCCCTGACAAAAGTATAATAACAAAATATGCCGGTCTGGGACCCATGGTAACTAGGTTGTGTTAAGTAGTACTATTCTTAGCACTTTCATCCCTGTAACTCCTCCTATCGGGGGAGGTCTATATGGCCTGCATGATTACCTTGACAAATTATATCAACAAGATCACGCAGCTGGGGACCCATGGTAACTAGGTTGTGTTAAGTAAACTTTTCTTAGCAGTTATTCCCTCTTACTCCCCCTTTCGGTGGGACGTCTATATGGCCTGCACTGATTACCCTGACAAAGTATAACAACAAAACATGCGGTGTGGGACCCAATGGTAACTAGGTTGTGTTAAGTAGTACTATTCTTAGAACTTTAATCCCTGTTACTCCCCCTATCAAGGGAGGTCTATATAGGCCTGCATGATTACCCTGACAAAGTCTAATTACAAAAACATACGGTCTGGGACCCATGGTAACTAGGTTGTGTTAAGTAGTACTATTCTTAGCACTTTAATCCTGTTACTCCCCCCTATCGTGGGAGGTCTATATGGCGTGCCTGTTTATCCTGGCAAAATATAACAACCAAGACATGCGGTTCTGGGAACCACTGTTAACTAGGTTGTGTTAAGTTTTACTATTCTTAGCACTTTAATCCCTGTTACTACCCCCTATCGGGGGAGGTCTATATGGCCTGTCTGATTATCTGACAAATCTAACAACAAGACATGCGGTCTGGGAAACCACTGTTTAATGTTAACTAGGGTATGTTAAGTTGTTACTATTCTTAGCACTTTAATCCCTGTTCTCCCCCTATCAAGGGAAGGTCTATATGGCCTGCATGATTAACCTGACAAAGTATAACAACACAAACATGTGTTCTGGGACCCATGGTAACTATGTTGTGTTAGTAGTACTATTCTTAGCATTTTTCATCCCTGTAACTCCTTCTATCAGGGGGAGGTCTATATGGCCTGCATGATTGCCCTGACAAAGTATAACAACAAAACATGCGGTCTGGGGACCCATGGTAGGTACTGGTATAAACTAGGTTTTCTTAAGTATTACTATTCTTCGCAGTTTAATCCCTGTGATTGGTCTGTCCTCCTACCTTCAAATTTGTCAAAACACAAGTGGCTGTCTCAAAACAGTCCGGACACAAGATAGATAGATAGGATCATAGATATACATAGAATGATAGTTAGATAGAATCGATTAGAAGATAATAGATAGATTTGTTAGATATATAACTACCCTGACAAAGTATAATAATTAAACATTGCGGTCTGGGACCCATGGTAACTAGGTTGTGTAAAGTAGTACAATTCTCTTAGCACTTTATCCCTGTAACTCCTCTATCGGGGGAGGTCCCTATATGGCCTGCATGATTACCATGACAAAGTATAACAACAAGACACGCGGCCTGGGACCCATGGTAACTAGGTTGTGTTAAGTAGCACTTTCTAAGCACTTTAATCCCTGTTACTTCCCCCTATCGGGGGAGGTCTATATGGCCTGCATGTTTACCTTACCAAAATATAACAATAAGACAAGCGGTCTGGGAACCAGTGTTTACTAGGTTGTGTTAAGTTGTACTATTCTTAGCACTTTAATCCCTGTCACTCCCCCTATCAAGGGAGGTCTATTTGGCCTGCATGATTACCCCTCGACAAAGTATAACAACCAAACATGCGGTCTGGGACCCATGGTGGTACTGGTATAACTAGGTTTTCTTAAGTATTACTATTCTTAGCAGTTTAATACCTGTGATTGGTCTGTCCTCCTACTTCTAATTTGTCAAAAAACACAAGTGGCTGTCTCAAAACAGTCCGGACACAAGTAGATACGATAGGATAGATAGATACTACATAGATTGATAGATAGATAGAAATCGATAGACGATACATAGATTAGATTTGTTAGATATATAATTACCCTGACAAAGTATAATAATTAAACATGCGGTCTGGGACCCATGGTAACTAGGTTTTGTGTTAAGTAGTACCTATTCTTAGCACTTTTATCCCTGTAACTCCTCCTATCGGGGGATGGTCTATATGGCCTGCATGATTACCCTGACAAAGTATAACAACAAGACACGCGGTCTGGGACCCAATGGTAACTAGGTTGAGTTAAGTAGTACTTTTCTTAGCACTTTAATCCCTGTTACTCCCCCTATCGGGGGAGGTCTATATGGCCTGCATGATTACCTTACCAAAATATAACAATAAGAATGCGGTCTGGCAACCAGTCTTAACTAGGTTGTGTTAAGTTTAACTGTTCTTAGCACTTTAATCCCTGTTACTCCCCCTATCGGGTGAGGTCTATATGGCCTGCATGATTACCCCTGACAAAGCTTATAACAACAAACATGCAGTCTGGACCCATGGTGGTACTGGTATAACTAGGTTTTCTTAAGTATTACTATTCTTAGCAGTTTAATACCTGTGATTGGTCTGTCCTCCTACTTCTTAATTTGTCAAAAAACAACAAGTGGCTGTCTCAAAACAGTCCGGACACAAGATAGATAGATAGGATAGATAGATATACATAGATTGATAGAATAGATAGAATCGATAGAAGATAAATAGATAGATTTGTTAGATATATAATACCCTGACAAAGTATAATAATTAAACATGCGGTCTGGGACCCATGGTAACTAGGTTGTGTTAAGTAGTACTATTCTTAGCACTTTCAATCCCTGTAACTCCTCCTATCGGGGGAGGGTTCTATATGGCCTGCATGATTACCCTGACAAAGTATAACAACAAGACACGCGGTCTGTGGACCCATGGTAACTAGGTTGTGTTAAGTAGTACTTTTCTTAGCACTTTAATCCCTGTTACTCCCCCTATCGGGGGGAGGTCTATATGGCCTGCATGATTACCTTACCAAAATATAACAATAAGACATGCGGTCTGGGAACCAGTGTTTACTAGGTTGTGTTAAGTTGTACTATTCTTAGCACTTTAATCCCTGTTTACTCCCCCTATCAAGGGAGGTCTATATGGCCTGCATGATTACCCTGACAAAGTATAACAACCAAACATGCGGTCTGGGACCCATGGTGGTACTGGTATAACTAGGTTTTCTTAAGTATTACTATTCTTAGCAGTTTAATACCTGTGATTGGTCTGTCCTCCTACTTCTAATTTGTCAAAAACACAAGTGGCTGTCTCAAAACAGTCCGGACACAAGATAGATAGATAGGATAGATAGATATACATAGATTGATAGATAGATAGAATCGATAGAAGATAAATAGGATAGATTTGTTTAGATATATAATTAACCTGACAAAGTGAAATAATTTAAACATGCGGTCTGGGACCCATGGTAACTAGGTTGTGTTAAGTAGTACTATTCTTAGCACTTTCATCCCCTGTAACTCCTCCGATCGGGGGAGGTCTATATGGCCTGCATGATTACCCTGACAATGTATAAAACAAGACACGCGGTCTGGGACCCATGGTAACTAGGTTGTGTTAAGTAGTACTTTTCTTAGCACTTTAATCCCTGTTTACTCCCCCTATCGGGGGGAGGGTCTATATGGACTGCATGATTACCTTACCAAAATATAACAAAAGACATGCGGTCTGGGAAACCAGTCTTAACTAGGTTGTGTAAGTTGTACTGTTCTTAGCACTTTAATCCTGTACTTACTCCCCCTATCGGGTGAGGTCTATATGGCCTGCATGATTACCCTGACAAAGTTAAACAACAAAACATGCGGTCTGGGACCCATGGTGGTACTGGTATAACTAGGTTTTCTTAAGTATTACTATTCTTAGCAGTTTAATACCTGTGATTGGTCTGTCCTCCTACTTCTAATTTGTCAAAAACACAAGTGGCTGTCTCAAAACAGTCCGGGACACAAGATAGATAGATAGGATAGATAGATATACATAGATTGATAGATAGATAGAATCGATAGAAGATAAATAGATAGATTTGTTAGATATATAATTACCCTGACAAAGTATAATAATTAAACATGCGGTCTGGGACCATGGTAACTAGGTTGTGTTAAGTAGTACTATTCTTAGCACTTTCATCCCTGTAACTCCTCCTATCGGGGGAGGTCTATATGGCCTGCATGATTACCCTGACAAAGTATAACAACAAGACACGCGGTCTGGGGACCCATGGTAACTAGGTTGTGTTAAGTAGTACTTTTCTTAGCACTTTAATCCCTGTTACTCCCCCTATCGGGGGAGGTCTATATGGCCTGCATGATTACCTTACCAAAATATAACAATAAGACATGCGGTCTGGGAACCAGTCTTAACTAGGTTGTGTTAAGTTGTACTGTTCTTAGCACTTTAATCCCTGTTACTCCCCCTATCGGGTGAGGTCTATATGGCCTGCATGATTACCCTGACAAAGTATAACAACAAAACATGCGGTCTGGGACCCATGGTGGTACTGGTATAACTAGGTTTTCTAAGTATTACTATTCTTAGCAGTTTAATACCTGTGATTGGTCTGTCCTCCTACTTCTAATTTGTCAAAAACACAAGTGGCTGTCTCAAAACAGTCCGGACACAAGATAGATAGATTAGGATAGATAGAATTACATAGATTGATAGATAGATTAGAATCGATAGAAGATAAATAGATAGATTTGTTAGATATATAATTACCCTGACAAAGTATAATAATTAAAACATGCGGTTCTGGGACCCATGGTAAACTAGGGTTGTGTTAAGTAGTACTATTCTTAGCACTGTTCATCCCTGTAACTCCTCCTATCGGGGGAGGTCTATATGGCCTGCATGATTACCCTGACAAAGTATAACAACAAAACACGCGGTCTGGGACCCATGGTAACTAGGTTGTGTTAAGTAGTACTTTTCTTAGCACTTTAATCCCTGTTACTCCCCCTATCGGGGGAGGTCTATATGGCCTGCATGATTACCTTACCAAAATATAACAATAAGACATGCGGTCTGGGAACCAGTGTTTACTAGGTTGTGTTAAGTTGTACTATTCTTAGCACTTTAATCCCTGTTACTCCCCCTATCAAGGGAGGTCTATATGGCCTGCATGATTACCCTGACAAAGTATAACAACCAAACATGCGGTCTGGGACCCATGGTGGTACTGGTATAACTAGGTTTTCTTAAGTATTACTATTCTTAGCAGTTTAATACCTGTGATTGGTCTGTCCTCTACTACTTCTAATTTGTCAAAAACACACAGTGGCTGTCTCAAAACAGTCCGGACACAAGATAGATAGATAGGATAGATAGATATACATAGATTGATAGATAGATAGTAATCGATAGAAGATAAATAGATAGATTTGTTAGATATATAATAACCCTGACAAAGTATAATAATTAAACTGCGGTCTGGACCCATGGTAACTAGGTTGTGTTAAGTAGTACTATTCTTAGCACTTTCATCCCTGTAACTCCTCCTATCGGGGGAGGTCTATATGGCCTGCATGATTACCCTGACAAAGTATAACAACAAGACACGCGGTCTGGGACCCATGGTAACTAGGTTGTGTTAAGTAGTACTTTTCTTAGCACTTTAATCCCTGTTACTCCCCCTATCGGGGCGAGGTCTATATGGCCCTGCATGATTACCTTACCAAAATATAACAATAAGACATGCGGTCTGGGAACCAGTCTTAACTAGGTTGTGTTAAGTTGTACTGTTCTTTAGCACTTTAATCCCTGTTACCCCCCCTATCGGGTGAGGTCTATTTGGCCTGCATGATTAGGCCTTACAAAAAATAATAATAAAACATATGCTCTTGGACCCATGGTAAGGTTGTGTTAAGTAGTACTGTTCTTCAGCATTTTAATACCTGTTACTCCCCCTATCTTGTGAGGTCTATATGGCCTGCATGATTACCCTTACAAAATATAATAATAAAACATATGCTCTGGGGACCCATGCTAAGGTTGTGTTAAGTAGTACTATTCTTAGCATTTTCATCCCTGTAACTCCTTCTATCGGGGGAGGTCTATATGGCCTGCATGATTACCCTGACAAAGTATAAACAACAAAACATGCGGTCTGGGACCCATGGTGGTACTGGTATAACTAGGTTTTCTTAAGTATTACTATTCCTTCGCAGTTTAATCCCTGTGATTGGTCTGTCCTCCTACTTTAAATTAGTCAAAAACACAAGTGGCTGTCTCCAAACTGTCCGGACACAAGATAGATAGATAGGATACATAGATATACATAGAATGATAGTTAGATAGAATCGATAGAAGATAAATAGATAGATTTGTTAGATATATAACTACCCTGACAAAGTATAATAATTAAACATGCGGTCTGGGACCCATGGTAACTAGGTTGTGTAAAGTAGTACAACTCTTAGCACTTTCATCCCTGTAACTCCTCCTATCGGGGGAGGTCTATATGGCCTGCATGATTACCATGACAAAGTATAACAACAAGACACGCGGCCTGGGACCCATGGTAACTAGGTTGTGTTAAGTAGCACTTTTCTAAGCACTTTAATCCCTGTTACTCCCCCTATCGGGGGAGGTCTATATGGCCTGCATGATTACCTTACCAAAATATAACAATAAGACATGCAGTCTGGGAACCAGTGTTTACTAGGTTGTGTTAAGTTGTACTATTCTTAGCACTTTAATCCTGTTACTCCCCCTATCGGGTGAGATCTATATGGCCTGCATGATTAGCCTTACAAAATATAATAATAAAACATACGCTCTGGGACCCATGGTATGGTTGTGTTAAGTAGTACTGTTCTTAGCATTTTAATACCTGTTACTCCCTTGTGAGGTCTATATGGCCTGCATGATTACCCTTACAAAATATAATAATAAAACATATGCTCTGGGACCCATGTTAAGGTTGTGTTAAGTAGTACTGTTCTTAGTATTTTAATACCTGTTACTCCCCCTATCGGGTGAGGTCTATATGGCCTGCATGATTAGCCTTACAAAATATAATAATAAAACATATGCTCTGGGACCCATGGTAAGGTTGTGTTAAGTAGTACTGTTCTTAGCATTTTAATACCTGTTACTCTCCCTATCGTGTGATGTCTATATGGCCTGCATGATTACCCTTACAAAATATAATAATAAAACATATGCTCTGGGACCCATGGTAAGGTTGTGTTAAGTAGTACTGTTCTTAGCATTTTAATACCTGTTACTCCCCCTATCGGGAGAGGTCTATATGGCCTGCATGATTACCTTACCAAAATATAACAATAAGACATGCGGTCTGGGAACCAGTGTTTACTAGGTTGTGTTAAGTTGTACTGTTCTTATTAGTTTAATACCTGTTACAACCCCTAATGGTGGGAGGTCTATATGGCCTGCATGACTAGCCCGCGCCAATCAAAACAACAAGACATGCGGTCTTGGACTGGGACCCATGGCTAACTTGGGTTGTGTAAAGTAGTACTATTCTTAGCACTTTCATCCCTGTTACTTCCAAACCTCTCGGGGGAGGTCTACATGGCCATCATGATTAGCCTAACAAAGTACAACAATAAAACCTGGGCTCTTGAAACCATGTTAAGTAGGTTTATTTTGGTAGTACTGTTCTTATTAGTTTAATACCTGTTACAACCCCTAATGGTGGGGAGGTCTATAGGCCTGCATGATTAGCCGCACCAAACAAAACAACAAGACATGCGGTCTTGGACTAAGACCCATGGCTAACTCGGTTGTGTAAAGTAGTACTATTCTTAGCACTTTCATCCCTGTTACTTCCAAACCTCTCGGGAGAGGTCTACATGGCCATCATGATTAGCCTAACAAAGTACAACAATAAAACATGGCTCTTGAAACCATGTTAATTAGGTTTATTTCGGTAGTACTGTTCTTATTAGTTTAATACCTGTTACAACCCCTAATGGTGGGAGGTCTATATGGCCTGCATGATTAGCCGCACCAAACAAAACAACAAGACATGCGGTCTTGGACTAAGACCCATGGCTAACTCGGTTTGTGTAAAGTAGTACTATTCTTAGCAATTTCATCCCTGTTACATCCAAACCCCTCGGGGGAGGTCTACATGGCCATCATGATTAGTCTAACAAAGTACAACAATAAAACCTTGACTCTTGAAACCATGTTAATTAGGTTTATTTCGGTAGTACTGTTCTTATTAGTTTAATACCTGTTACAAACCCTAATGGTGGGAGGTCTATATGGCCTGCATGATTAGCCGCACCAAACAAAAACAACAAGACATGCGGTCTTGGACTAAAGACCCATGGCTAACTCGGTTGTGTAAAGTAGTACTATTCTTAGCACTTTCATCCCTGTTACTTCCAAACCTCTTGGGGGAGGGCTACATGGCCATCATGATTAGCCTAACAAAGTACAACAATAAAACCTTGGCTCTTGAAACCATGTTATTTACAGGTATGGCATCGATTTTAGAACACAGAGATTAATTTTTAGGAACCAGGAAATTTAAAAAGAAACATGATTGGACAACCCAGTACACTTCGTTCTCCTTCAGCCTTTTTATACGAGTTTCCCGGACCCTCAACAGAAACAACAGCATGAAACACAACATATGCCATCCTTTTGAACAATCCAGTACAGGTATGGCATCCATTTTAGGAACCCGGAAATAATTTTTAGGAACCGGGAGATGGAAAAAAGATGTTTGGACAACCAGTACACTTCGTTCTCCTTCAGCCTTTTTCGACATGGGTCCTGGACCCTCAACAGAAACAACAGCATGAAAGACCACATATTCCCTCATTTTGAAAAATCAAGTACAGGTATGGCATTGATTCTTGGAACCCGGCGATAATTAATAGGAACCGGGATATGGAAAAAGATGCTTGGACAACCAGTACACTTCGTTCTCCTTCAGACCTTTTTCGACATGGGGTCCTGGACCCTCAACAGAAACAACAGCATGAAAGACCACATATTCCCCTCATTTTGAAAAATCAAGTACAGGTATGGCATTGATTCTTGGAACCCGGCGATAATTAATAGGAACCGGGATATGGAAAAAGATGCTTGGACAACCAGTACACTTCGTTCTCCTTCAGCCTTTTTCGATGCGGGTCCTGGACCCTCAACAGAAACAACAGCATGAAAGACCACATATTCCCTCATTTAGAAAATCAAGTACAGGTATGGCATTGATTCTAGGAACCCCGGCGATAATTTATAGGAACCCGGGATATGGAAAAAGATGCTTGGAAAACCAGTACACTTCGTTCTCCTTCAGCCATTTTAGATGCGGGTTCTGGACCCTCAACAGAAACAACAGCATGAAAGACCACATATTCCCTCATTTAGAAAAATCAAGTACAGGTATGGGATTGATTCTTGGAACCCGGCGATAATTAATAGGAACCGGGATATGGAAAAAGATGCTTGGACAACCAGTACACTTCGTTCTCCTTCAGCCTTTTTCGACGCGGGTCCCTGGACCCTCAACAGAAACAACAGCATGAAAGACCACATATTCCCTCATTTTAGAAAAATCAAGTACAGGTATGGCATCCATTTTAGGAACCCGGAGATCATTTTTTAGGAACCGGGAAATTGAACAAAAAACCATGCTTGGACAACCAGATACACTTCGTTCTCCTTCAGCCTTTTTAGACAAGGGTCCAGGACCCTCAAGAGAAACAACAGCAGGAAACACCACATATGCCATCCTTTTGAATAATACAGTACAGGTATTGCTATCAATTTTAGGAACCCGGAGATAAATTTTAGGAACCGGGAAATTTAAAAAGATACATGATTGGACAACCAGTACACTTCGTTCTCCTTCAGCCTTTTTATACGAGGGTCCCGGACCCTCAACAGAAACAACAGCATGAAACAGCACATATGCCATCCTTTTGAATAATAGAGTACAGGTATGGAGTTGATTTTAGAAACCCGGAGATAATTTTTAGGAACCGGGGAGATGGAAAAAAGATGCTTGGACAGTACACCCACCTTCAGCCTTTTTAGAAGAGGGTCCAGGACCCTCAACAGAAACAACAGCAGGAAGAGGACATATGCCATCCTTTTGAACAATAGAGTACAGGTACGGCATTGATTTTAGAAACCCGGAGATAATTTTTAGGAACCGGGAAATTGAACAAAAAAAATGATTGGACACCCAGTACACTTCGTTCTCCTTCAGCCTTTTTAGAAGAGGGTCCAGGACCCTCAACAGAAACAACAGCAGGAAACACCACATTTGCCATCCTTTAGAACAATAGAGTACAGGTATGGCATTGATTTTAGAAACCAGGAGATAATTTTTAGGAACCGGGAAATTTAAAAAGAAACATGATTGGACACCCAGTACACTTCGTTCTCCTTCAGCCTTTTTAGAAGAGGCTCCCGGACCCTCAACAGAAACAACAGCAGGAAACACCACATATGCCATGCTTTAGAACAATAGAGTACAGGTATGGCATTGATTTTAGAAACCCAGAGATAATTTTTAGGAACCGGGAAATTTAAAAAGAAACATGATTGGACACCCAGTACACTTTGTTCTCCTTCAGCCTTTTTAGAAGAGGCTCCAGGACCCTCAACAGAAACAACAGCAGGAAACACCACATATGCCATCCTTTAGAACAATAGAATACAGGTATGGCATTGTTTTTAGAAACCCGGAGATAATTTGTAGGAACCGGGAAAATTGAATAAAAAACCATGCTTGGACACCCAGTACAGTACAGGTCGTTCTCTTCAGCCTTTTTATAACAAGGTCCAGGACCCTCAACAGAAACAACAGCAGGAAACACCACATATGCCATCCTTTTGCACAATAGAGTACAGGTATGGCATCCATTTTAGAAACCCGGAGATAATTTTTAAGAACCGGGAGATGCAAAAAGATGCTTGGACAACCAGTACACTTTGTTCTCCTTCAGCCTTTTTAGACGAGGGTCCCGGACCCTCAACAGAAAAAACAGCAGGAAACACCACATATGCCATCCTTTTGCACAAAAGATTACAGATATGGCATTGATTTGAGGAACCCCGAGATAATTTAGAGGAATCTGGAATATTGATTAAAAAACGTGCTTGGACACCCAGTACAGGTCGTTCTCCTTCAGCCTTTTTATACGATGGGCCACAACCCTCAACAGGCACAACAGCGTGAAACACCACATATGCCATCCTTTTGCACAATAGATTACAGATATGGCATTGATTTGAGGAACCCGGAGATAATTTAGAGGAACCTGGAATATTGAACAAAAAACGTGCTTGGACACCCAGTACAGGTTGTTCTCCTTCAGCCTTTTTATAAGATTGCCCACGACCCTCAACAGGCACAACAGCATGAAACACCACATATGCCATCCTTTTGCACAATAGAGTACAGGTATGGCATTGATTTGAGGAACCCAGAGATAATTTAGAGGAACCGGGAATATTGAACAAAAAATGTGCTTGGACACCCAGTACAGGTCGTTCTCCTTCAGCCTTTTTATACGATGGGCCCAAGACCCTCAACAGGCACAACAGCATGAAACACCACATATGGCATCCTTTTGCACAATAGAGTACAGGTATGGCATAGAGGGAACCCGGAGATAATTGATGTTTTGTAAAACAGTTAGAAAGTGCCCTAAAACCTTGTGGCTGGAACACTAGTTGTTGGCGGATAAGTCACGCAAGTCATCCTGCATTATAAGGAAAAAAAAGCCAGCGTGTGTACCATTTGTAGCCCAAGGCAGCTCATCTCATCATCAGGACCTTTTTTACTCAAATGTATCGCCCAATGTCAGTCCCTTCGGGATCCATCCCTCATTCATTTTAATAAAGGTGAGATAGTCAAGACTTTTTGACCTAGCCGACTTCTCTTCTCAGTGACAAAACCTCCTGCTGCACTGAAGGTCCTTTCGGACAGGACACTTAAAGTGGGGCAGGCCAGAAGTTCAATTGCAAATTGGGTATAGCTCAGGCCACAGGTCAAGCCTGCACACCCAGTAGTCAAGGGGTCCATCTCTCCTCAGAGTGTCACCCTTATACGCTGTGTAAAGCATAGTTTTTAATTTATTTTTAAAATGCTCCATCCTTTCCGACTTGCTGGAATTTGGTAATATTTCAGGCACTTTATGCTTATACCGGGGGTCTAGTAGCGTGGACACTCAGTACAGGTCATTCTCCTTCAGCTTTTTTATACGAGGGTCCCTCAACAGGCACGACAGCATGAAAGACCGCATTTGCACAAGGTTGGATGCCGAGCTAATCATGTCCCGTTCCTCGTCCTCACTGATGTCACTGAGGGTATCTTCTTCCCCCCAGCCACGTACAACACCACGGGTACCAGAGAGGTGACAACAACGAGCACCCGGGATGCCTGTTGTGCTTGGTCTTCCTCTTCCTCCTCCTCAAAGCAACATTCCTCCTCTGACTCCTCTTCCTCACAATCCTCTTCTTGCGTTGGCCGCAGGTCCAGCAAGCGATGCTGATAAGGCTGTTTCTGGTGGTGATGGACACCACAACTCTTCCTCTTCCTCTTCACGCTCATCTAACGGCTTGATCCAGCACTCTTCGCAGGGCACGCTCCAGGAAGAAAACAAATGGTATGATGTCGCTGATGGTGCCTTTGGTGCAACTGACAAGGTTTGTCACCTCCTCAAAAGGACGCATGAGCCTACAGGCATTGCGCATGAGCGTCCAGTAATTTGGCAAAAAAATCCCAGCTCCCCAGAGGCTGTCCTAGCACCCCCGGTCATACAAATACTCATTAACAGCTTTTTCTTGTTGGAGCAGGCGGTCGAACATTAGGAGTGTTGAATTCCACCGTGTCGGGCTGTCACAAAATCAAGCGCCTCACTGGCAGGTTGTTTCGATGCTGGATATCGGACAAGTGCACCATGGCCGTGTAAGAACGCCTGAAATGGCCACACACCTTCCTGGCCTGCTTCAGGACGTCCTGTAAGCCTGGGTATTTATGCACAAAGCGTTGTACAATCAGATTACACACATGTGCCATGCACGGCACATGTGTCAACTTGCCCAATTTCAATGCCACCACCAAATTACTTCCATTGTCAGAAACAACCTTGCCAATCTCCAGTTGGTGCAGAGTCAGCCACTGATCCACCTGTGCGTTCAGGGCGGACAGGAGTGCTGATGCGGTGTGACTCTCCGCTTTCAGGCAAGTCAACCCCAAGACGGAGTGACACTGCCCTATGCAGGATGTGAATAGTACCTGGGGAGCTGGGGGGGGTACCGTTGATGTGGAGCAAGACGCAGAAGCAGAAGAGGACTCGGGCCAAGGAAGAGGTTATGGAAGAGGATGGAGTAGGAGGAGTAGAGGAGGGTAGCAGCAGGCCTGCCTGCAAGTCGTGGCGGTGTCACCAACTCTTCTGCAGAGCCACGCATTCCATGCTTGTCAGACGTCAGCAGGTTTACCCAATGCGCAGTGTAGGTGATATACCTGCCCTGACCATGCTTTGCAGACCAGCTTATCCGTGGTCATATGGACCCTTGCCCCAATGCTGTGTGCCAGACATGCCATTACTTCCTTTCGCACAACAGAGTACAGGTTTGGGGATTGCCTTTTGTGAAAAGAAATTTCTGCCAGGTACCTTCCACTGCGGTGTCCCAATAAATAAAATTTTTTTGAAAGCATCAGACTCCACCAGCTTGTATGGTAAAAGCTGGCGGGCTAAGAGTTCAGACAAGCCAGCTGTCAGAACGCTGGGCAAGGGGGTGACTTTGAGAAATTGGCTTCTTATGCTCAAACATGTCCTTGACAGACACCTGACTGTGGGCAAATGACCAGGAACTGCTACGTAAGAGAGACTCAGTGGAGGATGGTTGAGAGGGGGCAAGGAGGACAGCAGTGGTTGACACGGCTGAAGATGCTGGAGCAGGAGGAGGAGGGCGGCTTTGAGTTTGTGTGCTGCTTCTACTCATGTGTTCTTCCCATCGGCGTTTGTGATGTGAGATTTGGTGCCTTCGCAAAGCAGTTGTAACTAGGTGGGTGTTGGACTTCCCACGACTCAGTTTCTTTTGGCACAGGTTGCAAATGGCATCACTGTTGTCAGAGGCAGACACACAAAAAAATGCCACACTGCTGAGCTCTGCAATGACGGCATTCTGGTGGTAGCAACAGCATGCGTTGATGGGCATCGGCGTGCTGTCTGGCTGACCCCGGGTGCCAATGCATGCTGTCTGACTGTGCCACTAGCTCCTTGAGATGACCTCCCCCTGCTTCCAATTCGTCTCCTCCTCCTCCTCTCTGTCTCCCCATCTGAACTTTCCCCCTCTTCTTCTTCTCTTCTAGCAGGCACCCACGTGACATCCACCGACACATCATCATCAACCGCTTCACTTGTATCTGACACATCAAGAAAGGAAGCAGCAGCGGGTACAACATCATCATCATCACACCGTACCTCTATGTCTGTAATGCTGCCTGACTGAGACATATCACTGTTATCTACATCCTCTGTCAATGATGGTTGCGCATCACTCATTTCCTCCAACTGATGTGTCAATAACTCCTGTGACAGATCAAGTGAAGCGGCTGTGGTGCTAGTGTTGGTGGTGGCGACAGGCGGGCAAGTGGCACTGGTCACTTGAGAGGTGCCCAAAGCACAGCTGGACATAGATGGTGCGTCAAGGTTAGGAGGACTAGGAGCGGAAGCTGTAGAAGATTGGGTGTCCTGTGTTAGCCATTCAACTAGGTCCTCCTCAGAACTTTTCGCGTCCCCCCTGGCACCCGGCGTCTGAACAATGTGGATATTTGTAGGGTCTAAAGGAATCACAGCATCACGACCACAACGGAACCTGCGGGGTGGCCTGCCTCTGCCTGTCATTTTTTTTAAAATGTACACTTACAATACTATTAAACAAATTATGAGTGGTGGCACTGGGCAAGTGGGCACAGTATACGCTGTGAGCCTGACAACAAAAAAAAAAGACTGATGTTTCAAAGTCAAATTTTTTTATTTTTTAAATATTAAAAGTACTGTGACCACAAATATGATTGTTGGCACTAGTTCGCAAGTGGGCCTGTCTGGCACACACGCTGGGAGGAAGGCAACTGCAATTTGATTACACTAGCTGAGTCATGCTTCTTAGTCCAAAATGTATTTTTTTTTAAAATTGACAATACTGTTATAACAAATATAAGTGGTGGCACTAGTTGGCAAGTGGGCCTGGCACACACGCTGGCAGGCAGGCAACTGCAATTCAATGGCACTAGGAGACTGATGATTCACAGTCAAAAACGTTATGATTTAAAATATTTTCAATACTGTTACAACAAATATGATTGGTGGCAGTAGTTGGCTAGTGGGCCTGGCACACACGCTGGCAGGCAGGAGGAAACTGCAATTCAATGGCACTAGCAGACTGATGATTCACATTCTAAGAATTTTTTATTTTAAATATTTACAATACTGTTAGAACTAATATGATTGTGTAACTAGTTGGCAAGTGGGCCTGGCACACACGCTGGCAGGCAGGCAAATGAAATTCAATGGCACTAGGAGACTGAAGATTCACAGTCAAAAAAGTTATGATTTAAAATATTTTCAATACTGTTACAACAAATATGATTGGTGGCACTAGTTGGCTAGTGGGCCTGGAACACACGCTGGCAGGCAGGAAACTGCAATTCAATGGCACCAGCAGACTGATGATTCACAATCTAAGAATTTTTTATTTTAAATATTTACAATACTGTTAGAACAAATATGATTGGTGTAACTAGTTGGCAAGTGGCCTGGCACACACGCTGGCAGGCAGGCAACTGCAATTCAATGGCACTAGCAGGCTGATGATTCACAGGCCAAAAATTATTTATTTTAAATATTTACAATACTGTTATAACAAATATGATTGGTGGCAATAGTTGGCAGCAAGTGGGCCTGGCACACACGCTGGCAAGCAGGCAACTGCAATAAGATTACACTAGCAGACTGATCTTTCACAGTCAAAAAATTATTATTTTTAATATTTAAACTACTGTTATAAACAAATATGATTGGTGGGCACTAGTTGGCAAGTGGGCCTGGCACACACGCTGGCAGGCAGGCAACTGCAATTCAATTGCACTAGCAGGCTGATGATTCACAGTCAAAAAAGATTTTATTTTAAATATTTACACTACTGTTATAACAAATATGATTCGTGGCACTAGTTGGAAAGTGGGCCTGGCACACACGCTGGCAGACAGGCAACTGCA